>NC_045750.1:23496621-23535081 GCF_008692095.1 Etheostoma spectabile | reverse complement strand
TGTGTGTGTGTGTGTGTGTGTGTGTGTGTGTGTGTGTGCGTGTGTGCATGCGTGTGTGCATTGGTGTATGTGTGTGTGTGCACGTGTGTGTGTGTGCGTGTCATGTGCGTGTGTGAGAGTGTGTGTGTATGTGCGTGTTTGTGTGTGTGTGCGTGTGTTTTTGTAAAATGTCATACGAGAATGCCTTGGCGCGTGTGTGTGTGTCTGTATGTGTGTGTGCGTGTCTGTATGTGTGTGTGTGCGTGCCTTGTGTGTATGTGTTAGTACATATGTGTGTGTGTGTGTGTGTGTGTGTGTGTGTGTGTGCTTGCCTTGCGAGAGTGTGTGAGTGTGTCGGAAAAAAAAAAGAACATGAACATGAAAAAGGAAGCAAAAGAAAAACAGTTATCGTGTGCCTCTGTGATTTGGGATGTATGTGTATATGTGCATTGCATACCGTATGAGTATTTGTGTGTGTGCATACAGTATGCATGCGTTTGCATGTATATGCCCATGCTCATTGTGTGTATCTGGGGCTACCATTCTGTGACAGGGTGGTATATTCTTTCAGCAGTAGTAATCGTCCCCAGCTGGCTTTTGCCCACTGGAGCCAAGCAGCCAGTCCCACTTAACTAGCAGCCCACAGGAAAATACCAGCGTGGCCCTCAATGAAGCACACAGACCCTTCCAAGCCAATCAGCCCGCTATAAAACGTCCCCCTCACATGCTTTAGACATGGCGTAAAGTGCGTTCCAGTCATTGGGAAAGAGAGCCTGAACATTCATGATCTTATTCACTACTACTCCAGTATTAGCACTACACCATTTCTCCAGTTTAACACGTAGTTCTGGTTTTAAGTCCGTAAGAGGATGCAGTGCTTTACTAACTAAACCAAACAAAATTAAGTGAAACAAAAGTATGAAAGCACCCCTCAACATGTGATTTGTCATTTTGCAAATACCTCCAAAGCCTTCTGCAGTGACACTCAACGCTGCGAGAGGGCACAGGAGCGTTGCATCATTTGACACCAATTTGCAAGCTTTCTAATTAGTGTTAGCATACTAAACCAAAGTAACAAAAGGGGAGAGTGTGTAAAAAATAAAAATAGATCGCAGATATTTAGCTCTCTTTATTCAAATCCGCTGCTCGATCTTAGAAAGGAGTTTGCAGAGCCCATTTTGAAAAGCAGGATGTGGGCGTGTTGATAGTTTGGCCGCTATTTTGCTTTCTTGCCTCTTTCCCTCTCATATGTGTCCGTTAAATATAAGACAACATCCGGGATGGTTAGGTTAGCCGAAGTATGAAGCCGAAACGTTGTGGTTTTTACAGCACCGGACGGTTTCTCGCATCGGAGCGGTGACTTCCTGGAGCCGTTTTTCCGTTGTTTTTACAGTTTTCAGCTCAGTTTTTTGTAGTGAAAACAACATGGCAGTCTTTGTGCTAAGCTAAGAAACTCAACTACTGACCCTAGCTTCATATTTGCTGTACAGACATTAGAGAGTGGTATCAATTTGCATCAAGGAAATAAAGTAAAAAAAGTGTATTTCCCAAACATGTCAAACCAATCACTTCATCTGTTCCACCTTAATTTAATAGGTAGCAACATGTGAGACCACCTTAAAAAGAAAGATGCAGATAATAGGTATTTTACAGGCTCTTCTGACAAGTAGTTTTCATTTGAAAAATTTAAGATTTGATGTGCCATTGGACAACGTGAGACTCTCTTTGAGTTCCCCACAATCTACCTATTTCCCCCTCTCTCTCTCTCTCTCTCTCTCTCTCTCTCTTTCTCTCTCCTGATGTGGTCGAGTGAAGGCCGGCGGCACCAGATTATTAGCATTGCAACGGTCATGTCTCCGGGTGAATTCTGTTCTCTCTCATGTGTCCTGATACATACTCAGGTGTGTCAAACCGTCTCTTGGCTTGTCTCTGACATCGAATGTGCTCCACACACACACACGCACACACGCACACACACACACACACACACACACACACACACACAGACAGACATGAAGATAGATTAATCTCTCAACATACACACCCAACACATATTTATGTAGTGACATTTGTGTGTGTGTGTGTGTGTGTGTGTGTGTGTGTGTGTGTGTGTGTGTGTGAGATGGTACTGACTTCAGCCTCAGGCCTCCCCCTGTGGGTTCCGTGTGGCTTCTCCCACTCTCTATCCCTCTGTCCTTTTCTTTCTTTCCCGTTTTTCTCTCTGTCCTTCTGGCTGTTATCACGCTGATACATTTCCTGCTTCTGGCACGGCTCCTGCATAGCTTATGGTTAAAGAAAAGCTTTCATCTATCCAGTGCCTTCAGGACACACGCACAAACACACTCACACCCACTCTCACACACACACACACATACAAGCGGTGGTACGGGCCAGCGCTGCCCCGCCAGACCACAGGCCCAGACAAGCTCCGCTGGCACCAATCACCCTGATAACATCTTAGGCTTTATTTCATTTTGGCTTGCTCTGTTCTGCTCTGGAAAAGACAGACTCAGAGAAGAGGGCTTTCTGGAAAATATGAATTACGGCAGAATACAGGCAGAGTGCAGCCTCTTTTCCTTTAGCAGATAACTCCCCTGTCTGCAATGCCATCTATGGACATGACAGTGCAAGCCCTCTTTCATCCAAAAGCCAGTCCAGAGCAGATGTTTCTTCCCTTTTTCTCATTGACGGCAAGTTTTATGAGTGTAAGTATGAGTAAAAAAGATTTAACACATAACACGTTCACATTTCTAGAGAATAAATGCAAGAAGTGTTGGTAAACCCAAAATGTGTTTGGTTTTTTTACCCAGGTTTTGAGATATTCCTGTGATATTTCTGCCTCCACCCATCCATATATGTCTGTGGTGCTCACAGCATTTACAAATATGTTTGAAATATTCAACATCAATGTGTCTTTCCAAATCAAATGTCCCTGGTGCTCTGGATAATGTACAGACGGACTTCTCTGAAATGGAACTACTTTCTACCAAAAAAATAGTCCCTTTGACAATGTCTCCCTGTGACGCTGTTTCTGAAAGAAGATGCTATCATTCAATTTTTTTTTTATGATTTTAAAGTGCATTTTTAAATGCCTTGCATTGTTGCGGAGGTGGACTTCTCAATTCTGTTTTTGTTGAACTGGCCCTTTAAAATGACATTAGAAATCAGTTCTACGCTTTTGCATTTTTGAGTTTTCTTTCCACCTCTTTCAACTTCAACTGCTTACAGGAAAAAGCCACTGTGCACGCCAGATTACTAAATTGTGTATCAATGTTGTATTAATATATATCATGTTGTTTGTACTGCTCCTTGCACACCCTAGACCCCCCCCCCCCCCCCCACATCTAAGTGACAAACCGACATAAAGGCAGCCTACATTCATCATGTGTTTGTGTCTAGTGTTCCCTCTCGGAGTAATTGCTGGAGACAAATAAGTGGATGAAATAAGGGCAATCGTAAGACTACCATGAAAGGCTTTCAATATCTCTTGCGGCGAAGCAGCCTGTAAAAGGAAAATACGGCCATAAACGCTGTGTCCTCATTTTCTTCTCCCACAATCCCACCCAATCTGAGCAGGACGCTAATAAGATAAGAGGAAAGGAACAACAGCAGTGTAGCAAGTAGGATTACCCGTGTCTGATTTGCTAACAAGCGCCATCTCTTTTCCTTTTCACAAATACTAATGGTAGCCCCCTTTTTCCTCCTCCCAAAGGCAAACACACACTATATTTCTATAGAATAACATGATTGAACACCCATTTCCTCCTGAAAAAAGGCGTATTACATGTTATGCATTAATGTCTGGCAGACTGCACAATAGCTGAACACACACAGACACATGAGGATTGTATCTGCACGTCCATCATGAAGACTTAAAAGTCCCTGTACAAGTGGCAAAAAGGTGCACCTGAAAGTGTATATACGTGGGTCTTGAAAGTGTACATACACATGCATGTATGCTAATACTGTAATTACAGTAAAAAAAAAAAAAAAAACTACATTACTCAGCACAGATGATAGCACACCTGCTATTAAAAAACGTAGCAGCCAGAGAGGAGAAGCGAGGGGAAACTGGAGTAACTACAGTGCAGCAGTCAAATTACCTTGATTATAGCTATTTTTTTGCAAAAGAACATAAACACATTCACAGATTCCCTCTGACACAAGACATCTTATGGTCCACAGCAGAGGAACCATGAAGTTCGCATCAGCACTTCACTCAAACATCAACACAAAGCAGCGTGTTTGTGTTGAATACCAAAGCGCCATCATCACTCTCCATGCGTAGCGGGGACGGGGTGTGAGGTTTCTAATGCCTCTTAAGTAAGGCTGTTAAGGAGCAAAGAGTCCACACATCTGGAAGACACAGTCAGTCGGCACATGCTGAAAGTTAGCGGTGGCGCTCGCAGTCCAAATTAGTGGCGAGTTTTATTCCCCCGCTGTGGTAGGAAAATATCAAATCTGCTGCCATATGAGTGCCATAAAGCTGGCTGTGGAGCGTTTGATGCCTTTATGTGGGAGCCCTTAAGCTGTGTGTGTGCGTGCATGTGTCTGTGTGTGCACAAGCGCGTTTTGTGGAAGATGCAGGCCTTAATGTGAGATTGGAGTCATTGTATGCATTCCAGCATGCACACATTTTGTGTGCGTGGCTCTTATCTGTGTGTGTATTCCTGCATACATGTTGAGTTTACATTTTCCGGCATTAACGTTAAAAAGTGTGTGTGTGTGTGTGTGTGTGTCAGGTGGCGGTGTGCATGTGCAGCTGTGCCATTTTAGCAGCTCTTATAGACCTAGTTGACCCTTCTGGATTTTGCAGACAGACAGACACAAGCAGAGTCAGACGGCCCCTGGGGTGGTCCTGTCTGAGGCACACTGTTATGGGCCAACAACTCTAGGGGCCCATACACAGGCAGGAACATGTATACTGTACACACACACACACACACACACACACACACACACACACACACAGATTACACGTAGATGCTTAGAGACATACAAGTGGTAAATTAATGACCGCATAAGGGAAATGTATTTGTAATTTGTCCTTGTTTTTGAAGGCATACACTTTCTTTTGCAGTGTCTTCCTCAGGATCCCCATCGCTGTTGTCGTGTGCTAATCATAGGAAGTCTTTCATTAATTTGTATGTGTTTATGTTTAGCAATTGCAATGGTAAATACCGCTGTTTGCATGCAGTGAATTGTTTGCTTTTTAGATTAAACCAGTGCCTACAAGTGGCTGTGCAGGGCTGGCTGCACATGTTTATTCAGGGTGATTCATAGGCAGCATCCTGCAATGCACGTGCAATTATGGGCATGCAAAACCAAACTGCATAAAATGATTGATTGATCTCGCATGAATATGGGAATTTTTATTTATTTCATTTTTTTTTTGCAGTAGGAAAACATTCAAATACAACCCTCTAAAAGGAGCATCCTCTATTCTATTTCTGAGCAACAGTATTGTCTATAAAGTCCAGTAATCTGTAATATGTTAAATTATGAAATATTGTCATCTTTTAGAATATCTTTCTCAACTTTCTTTTTTTCTTTTCCACTAATTCAGTTCAAAAGTGCAAAAAAGAACACATGAGAAGGAGCTACTGTATCAGTGAGTGTGTGTTATTTGAAATCATTTTCTCCTTTTTCCCATAGAGGAATTGGAAAATATTTGCCATACACACACATGCACACACACACACACACACACACACACACACACACAAATAAAGAAAATGAAAATAGACACACATGCCTAACAGCAGACACAAGATAAATTCCCTGGCAAGCATTCAAAACAATCATGTAAGAAACACATAAACACACACAGACTGCACCAGAAATGCAAAAGCATGAACATGCAACACACACCAACACAACACACACCCCACACCACAAACACACACACACACACACACTCACACACACCATTTACACAACTGCCACCATGTAACCCCTAATCACAACCCCAGAGCTTGGACATCAAATGAAGCAAGTTTTTTTTTTTTTTTTAAATCATCAGGAGTAATTAATGCATTTTCATATGCAAATGTGATTAATGCAAAACTACAAAGTCATTATGCAAATCGACTTTTCCTTGAGCCTCTGTACAAATATTCGCAGCTCAAATCAGGGATCAGTCTCGCCATCTTTCTTTTTTTATCTCTTACCCCTCTCTGCCTCTCCCTCTATCTCTCTCTCTCTCTCTCTCTCTCTCTCTCTTGGAGGAGAGATAATGTGTAAGTAGCATGTGAAGTTATTTCTAACTCACACAGTGTGTGTGTTTTCATGCGATGGGCCGGGGCTATGGCATTACGCCGCCTGCCTACTGATTACTGGCTGCTTGGCACTGGAGCGAGACAGGGAAGCCGGCGTACAGGGGAAGGTATGAATATGCAAAAGCCTGATTGCTTTTCATGATTAAAGCCTATTTAATATGGAAATGAGAGCAAGCCAGGTGATTAAAGGAGCATTGGGTGGTGGGGCAAAAAGGAAAAAATAATGTTGGGGTGGGGAGGAAGAAGAGACGAGAGGAGAGGAGAGAGAGACACCTTCAAATCCACACCGGTGGCGAGGTGCGTAAACTGGAATTTAACAGTTATTCAGCGGTGAAACAAGTGTCGAACTTTGCAGATTTTGACCTCTTTGGGCACAAACATGACGAAAAAGTTTTGTAACTCACGCCACAGGTTTTCAACCAGAAACCACCATGAGTCATTTTTCAGGTGTAAAAAAAAAAACGAAATCTCTCGTTGCCCATTGGCTCAAGAAAAAAAAAAACACCCGGATCTTATCACGTTAAAATGCTTCCGTGCATTCAAAACCACGTTCACACCTGCAAGAAGAAAAAAAAAAAAAAATAGCACATGTAGGTGTGACAGTTTTAAAGTGATTATGATTCTTTGGTCATAAATTCGGTTCAGTATCGGTATCAAATTGAGATTGTAAGTAGCTTCCCACCAAACCAAAGCAGAATTCTCAGCCTAATACAGTGGTACACCCCTAAAAGTGACAGCAGGGAGGTGGCCGGAGAGATAAAAAGAGAGAGAGAGAGATGTTGGAGGATGTCGCTGTCGTCTCATGAAATATTTACCGTGTGTGTTTGTGAGTAGGAATGAAAGATACAGAGAGAAAGAGAGACAGAGAGAGAGAGAGAGAGAGAGAGAGAGAGAGAGGTTGTCATGATGTGACTTTGCCCATATGTGCTGGATGTCTTAAAGTGCTCCGAGGGGGGCGGCCCGGCAGCCGTCCTGGGATGGGTTCAAAGCAGGGCCAGGGTCGTCTTGGCATGGTAACGCTCCCCCAGCGACAACCTCTCGCTTGCCCGTTGACACGCATCATTCCTCACAGACGTTCCACACACACTCACGTGCACAAAATTCATACGCGGCACACGCGCATATTAACATACTGTGACAAAGCCAACACATATACACACACGGAGTGCATGCATCAGCAAGAGAAACGCGAGTGAGAAAGAAAATAGGGCACAGAAGGGCCATTTTTCATCTACACAGAGTGTACGAGAGCGCGCGTGTATGCGTGTGTGTGTGTGTGTGTGTGTGTGTGTGTGTGTGTGTGTGTGTGTGCTTCTGCTGCAGAAAAGAGAAAGGTAAGGGAAAAATGTAAATCAGAGTGTTCTCTTTTTTTTAAAGTTAAAGTGAGAGTGAGAGACACAGGCAGAGATAAAAAAAAAAATAGAAATACACAGCGTGGTTAGTTATTACCTGATAACATTACCTGATAAAAGCCATCCCTCTGCACCACACAGGGAGCATTACATCACAATTGTGTCACATTTACTAGCATAAAACAACGCCGCCGTTAAGTACTTTGCCTAAACAAACACCTGCTCAGCTTCCAGAGGATCTGCGTGGTGGGACCCAGCATACACTGATGTATATGTTGCTGTGCTTCGGGTCTATGGGTGGTGTGTGATTGTGGTTGTTGTGTGTGTGTGTGTGGGTGTGTGTGTGTGTGTGTGTGTGTGGGGCAGGAAGTATTCATCTCACAGTGCAGGCTGGGTTTCCGGTGAGGGCTTTGCTACAACTACACCAACTGTCATAGTAGACGGCTGCCTTCACCACGTGGGAGCCCCAGCTGTGCAGAACAAAGTGTAGCATATCGGAGGCCAATCCACAGGCTGTGTGTACCGCGCGCGCGTGGGTGTTGTGTGGGGTGTCATGCTATCACAGAATAGACAGAGAAACAAAAAACAAGAAGAAAAAAACATTAGGATGAAAAAAAAAAAAAAAAAAAAAAAAAACTATCCAGGAGAGGAGAGGGTTAACTGTTATGCATATAGCACAAACATGTCATGCATGCAAGACTACATTCTGAGTACATGTGTGTAAAGGTGTGCAGGTTTGTGTTATGTATGGTACATATTTCATTCAACACGTGTTGCAAATAATAATTTCCGTTTGTGGGTGTGTGTTCCTAACACATTGGACTTAATTAGACCTAATAATGTAATCTAATTCGGTTGGAACTTGAGAACTGCCTTGAGTGGCAATCTAATGTGTCGAACAAAGCTCTCCTCCTCTCTTTCATTTGGGGCTTGGAGTGCTTTCATGTCCTGTGCTCTTAGTGATAAGACCGTCTGAGTGACTAACTGGCTGCCACTCCAACAGGCTGACTCACACACACACACACACACTCACTCACTCACTAACTGGTTTTCCTCTGACCAGCTAACAGACAAACTCCCATAGAAAACCCATTGTCGTTTTTCATTACGTAACCTGCCATGGTTTTTTTTTTCTTCTTCTTTTACTCGGGTTGCTGCAAAAGGCCATTTAAAACTCATTTACTTTCAAAGTATTACTAAAGAAATGAGACAAGACGTAAAACTCACATTTGCACTCTTAACAGTTTCTTCGTTCTACTTTCTATTTTGGATTTAAAGACTTGCTTCAAAAATTCTCATGGTTTTTATTTTTTTAAATATTAGCTGTGACATCCAAAATTGCGCTGTCACATGTTGTTTGTGATCTCCTTCAATATGTTTGTCCCCACTGCAAAAGATGGTGATCACACAGACAGACACACACACACACACACACACACACACACACACACACACACACAGCTGCTGTGCATATGTGCTGATTTCTGTTGACAAAAGCTTTAATTTTGAAAATCAACTAAATGTGGTTATAGTCTACAAGGATCTGTGTTCCACAAACTGTGTCCATTTAAGGGACTTTTCAAAATATGAAAGCTTAAATTTTTAAATTTTTTTAAATTAACGCAGTCAAAACTGAATGTATGTGTGACATACAGTACAAAACTATATTTGAACTAAAGTCAACAAAAGGAAAAGTCTCTCCTTTCACACAAGTGTAACTTCTCTCTAGTATTACAACTCTCTAATGTGTGAATTTTACAGCATAACAATGTTTACCGTCTTAAATGTGCATTCACATAATATATTATGATGCATTTAAAAGTCCACCCTTTACTCTTTAAGTCTGTGGTGCCCAGTTTTTGTGCTAACTGCATAATCTTTTACATGTGATTCTGGCTGGTAACTTCTCCCTCCTCTAACCAAGTCCCTCTTAGTCTATTGGAGTCTGTGTAATCCTGGATAGTCTTCCCAGCTCTCGGGTGTGATGGTGACTGTCTCCTCTGATAACTTTGAACTGGTTTCCCTGCAGCGCTGGCAGTCTACAGGCCTCAACCCACCCCCCCACCCCACCCACCCCCTCACAGCCAGATGAACGGCCTTGTCGGCTATTATTTATATCCCCTTTCTCCTCACCACGCACACAGATGATTTTTAATCAGCTTTTTAAACCTCTTTTTTTTTTCATATGCTGCAGGATTTTTTTTTTTTTTTTTTAACAAACGTTAGACAACATTGCAATCACAACAGCATAAACACCAAACAAACACAACACACCACACAACACACACACACACACACACACACACACACTGGGGGCGGCTCCTCTATCACCTTTTTCCTCGCCTTTCACGATTGGTTTCAGCTGAAGAAGTCCTTCAGGCCTGCCAGTGTGTGTTTGTTTGGTGGTGTTATTTTGAGTGCATGTGCGTGTGTGTGTGCGTGTGTGTGTGTGTGTGTGTGTGTGTGATGTTTTACTTAGAATGGAGCAGAATAGACATACAGTGCGGCTCTCACTCACTCTAATGAAATCATCCCAGGCTACATTAATCCCTCCTGAAGGCCACTGTCAAAATAACAAGCAGCTGGAATTCTTTAAAGAGAGCTATCTGTCTTGGACAGGTGAGAGATGTGTGTGTGTGTGTGTGCGTGTGTGTGTGTGTGTGTGTTTTAGACATGTGCTTCTATTCTGACAAGAGAGCTCCATTGAAAACTTAGAGTTGAGGTGCTTAGTGGTTCTTCTAACTGCCTCCTGGTTGAAATGTACAGTGTGTTCCGGTCTCCGTACCTCCTCTCTCCCGTTTGGGGCAGATCCCCTTGGCCGGCGTCATGCTCCTCTCCAGATCCTCCTCTCTGCCGGGGGTCACCTGGACGCCCACCTCCACGGGAATGGACCCTCTGCCCAGCTCCAGTGACCTGGCCCTGGGTGAGATGGGAATGCCCGTGAGTCCGCCATTCTCCCCAGGTTTGGAGAAGGACACCGGTCCGCTTCGGGGGCCCCGGCACATACGGCGCTTGTGCTCTATGAAAACCAGGATATCGCCCAGAGGGAAGTTGGTTTGGCACTGGCCGCAGGTCAGCATGTCATGCTCCCCAGGGCCCACTCTCCGAGGGCTGGGAGTGGAAGGCTCCGGAGATGGAGATCCCGCCCCTGAATCATGATTGGCTTCTGCTGCAGAAAAGAGAAAAGGTAAGGGAAAAATGTAAATCAGATGTTGTTCTCTTTTTTTTAAAGTTAAAGTGAGAGTGAGAGACACAGGCAGAGATAAAAAAAAAAATAGAAATACACAGCGTGGTTTAGTTATTCCTGATAACATTACCTGATAAAAGCCATCCCTCTGCACCACACAGGATGAGCATTACATTCACAATTGTGTCACTTTACTAGCATAAAACAACGCCGCCGTAAAGCTACTTTGCCTAAACAAACACCTGCTCAGCTTATCCAGAAGAGATCTGCGTGGGTGGGACCCAGCACATACACTGTATGTATATGTTTGTCTGTGCTTCTGTGTCTATGGGTGTGTGTGTGATTGTGGTTGTTTGTGTGTGTGTGTGTGTGTGTGTGTGTGTGTGTGTGTGGGGCCAGGAAGCTATTCATCTCACAGTGCAGGCTGGGTTTCCGGTGAGGGCCTTTCGCTACACTACACCAAGCTGTCATAGCTAGACGGCTGCCTTCACCACGTGGGAGCCCCAGCTTGTGCAGAACAAAGTGTAGCATATCGGAGGCCACATCCACCAGCGTGTGTGTACGCGCGCGCGTGTGTGTGTGTGTGTGTTCATGCTATCACAGAATAAGACAGAGAAACAAAAAACAAGAAGAAAAAAAACATTAAGATGAGTGTGTGTGTGTGTGTGTGTGTGTGTGTGTGTGTGTGTGTGTGTGTGTGTGTGTGTGTGTGTGTGTGTGTGTGTGTGTGTGTGTGTGTGAGTGTTTGTGTGTGTGCATGAATGGAGCAGCACATAGGTGAGTTGGAACACGGCATTCTCCACAGACAGAAAATCTATAAAGCCAAACCCGGGGTCCTGTTAAGAGAGTAAATCTCATTCTTCACAGACCTGACACGGTCATTAATAACCATTAAACATTCTTACCCCGTCCCCTACCACCTCCCCTATGGCGTAGACAGAGTCCCTCAGCTTAACATAAATCCCTCATGGACAATCTCCCTTCTTTTTTTACACCATCCTAATGTACCAGTATAAAAATGTGTCTGCTGAAAAGCCCCAGAGGAAACCTGAAGCTCCAGAGACGTCTAGGGGCGTCTGAGTGAGCGGGTACCCAGGGAGAGGTGTTGATGCCTGGGAGAGGAGCATAGCAGCGCCTGCCTGTCTCCTGCTGCTCCTCCACTTCCAGCACCCGCATCTCCCCACCCCTTTTCCCATCCCCTTTGCCTGTGTTCTCTCTCTTTCTCCAAACATGACACCCTAATAATTGCAAAGATTAGACAAAGAGGGTGTGTGCTGGTGTGTGTGTGTGTGTGTGTGTGTGCGTGCGCCTGTGTCTCGGTGTGTAGTTATCAGAGCAGAGATCCTAAACTCTCTTATCACCCATCTCAAACTGCCAGGGAGGCGTTGCTCCTCTAAACTCCCCGTCATAACTGTTAAATCCGGCTGAATATCACACACTTTTTAATATTTCAGATATTTATTTGCAACTATGAAGCACCTCCCTCACCACCCACCCAGCCACACACACACACACACACACACACACACATACACACACTCACACAAACACGTTCCAGTCCACTCACTTCGCCCTGGAGTGATGATCCGATGCCAAATATCTTTTCTCTAAATGGAGATGGGTTCCTGGATGCCTGCCAAATAATTTCCATCTCATAATCTTTGGTGGCAAAGAAGGAACACAAACACATATTTACCTACAGTTCACAGCTTGTGACCATGATTCACATGAAGTAATGTTCCGCAGTGTTCACACAAGCCGAGTAACTGCGCGCATGCATGTGTGCATTATGTGCAATGCATATAAGGAGTACTACGCAGGAGATCTCTGCTAACAATATGGCGCGCTCTCATTTCCGTTAAACACAAGACAGGCGGCGTAAGAGCCAGATCCTCATTGTGTGTTAAAAATGAGGGGAAAAAAAAGGCAACATCAAGTCAACGAGATGACAGACCGAGCAACTGAATTTGACGTTATCGCCACGAGAGACAAATAGAGTGAGGCCTGTTTTTTTAACCTGTGGTTGGGTAACATGGCCTGGGGGCAGAAGGCAGTAAATTAGTAGGTGTTGGCAATGTCACTGTGCCACTGGAATATAAGTCGGACATCTTATGAAAACCGCACCCCTCTCTGAAACCTGCTCACCCGTCTAACCCGAGGCTCACCTGTGTGTGAGAAAAAACCAGGGGCAAGAAGGAACTGAACATGGAATGCTTGAAGACGGGGGGAGAAAAAAACTGTGGACACAAACACACCGAGATGGAAACCCACTAATATGGCCTATCTTCTTGACAGACGGTGTGTAATTCTCTCTGTATAAACTCCTCAGTGAGAGGAACATGCTTGATAGGTAAGGGAGCATAGCAGACGCACTGTCAAACATGTCATTGTTGAGAAGGCGTGATGATAGCAGTGAAACCCAGCTGTCTAACATGATACCACACATACGTTATTTCTCTTTCTTGGTCTTTCTCTGTCTTGCACACACACACACACACACACACAGCTACACTACATTTACCCAATGACAGTCCTGCTACTACTGCCTTATCAAGTGTGAGTTAAGTCAGGCAGCCTTAGAGCACCCCCTATCAGTTTGATGAGGAGGGAGTCAGTCAGTCACCTCCACTGCTGCTGCCGCCGCCGCCGCTGCACAATGTCTACCAGATGGGAGACAGAGCTGAAGACAATGGGCCTCTTTCACTAATATTTCCAGTTGTGTGAAAGGTCGAGAAATACATCCAAACGCCTGGCCAAGAAGCACTTAATGAAGTTACAATGTTGTCAGAGGCGAGGAATTCAATTGCACCTTCCTTTTTTTTCCCCAAATACAAATATTAAAATGTTTGCCATTTACTTGGATAAGAGTTTCATTGTAATTTTATTCATGATAGATACATGATACAGACAATGTGACGCCCTTGTGAGTGTTTTCTTTTTTTTTACAGCTTTGGCCAGGTAAAACCAGATAGGTAAGTAAAGGTGTGTGTACACAAGGGTTCCTTTAATGTCCACTGCCTTTAATGCCCTTAAAAAATCCCACTAATCCCTAATTATTGTGTCTGTCCTCATGTGTTCTCACAAATGCACGATGAGTCTTTTTACGTTGCTTTCATTGTGGCCCGAGGTAAAGGCGAAGGCAAATTAAAATTTCCAACATGGTTTGACAAGTTCTACTCTGCCCACAGTTGAGCATAACAACGGAGGAAAAATGCAATTTTACTGGATGTGAAACATTTGTTTTTTATTTAATGAAGTGAATTTGATGAGATTCTTCTACGCGGCGTAGCTATTTTCCACTGAGGCTGGAGTCCTGACCTAACACAACATTTCAATACCAGCTGCACACTGTGTTCTGCTGCTGAAGGCAGAGTAAAGGCCAGGGGCACTCATATGACACTCGGCCATACTGTATGGGTTCAGACCTGTCTCCCTTTCTTTGTTTTCACCCTTCCATTTACTGAGCTAAAAGCACTTGCACGCGCACACACACACACACACACACACACACACACACACACACACGTGTAAACCCCAAAAGGAAAGTGGGGTAAGATTCACGCTGTCATCAAAAATAAATGACACCAGCAACGTTTGCAGATGGTTGCAATCAAAAATTAAAACAACAAGCGGCCTCGCTTAGCCTCTCCCTTTTTCTCGGCTGCGAAAGCCAAGGACTGCTGCAACAGTTTGTGTTGTGTAAGGCCAGGCCTGTGTGTTTGATTATCTTATCACCATTTAATCTGTAGCAGTCTCCTTTCTTATCATAAATCTTAGATTATTAGTCTGAAAGTGAGCAAAATACGGCTCTGCAGCTGCCTGCGCCTGTGTCTCTAAATCGCCGCAAATGACTTGCAAGCTATGAGGCATGCCATTTGAGGCTGTAAATCAAATTTGGCAAACAAATATAAAGAGATACGCTAATAATAATTCTTGAATTAATAATTAAAAAGAAAAGAGAAGAAGCTTTATGGCATTGCAAAATTGATGAAATGTGTCCAATGGTACTGACATGTAGAAAAAGAAGAAAAAAAATCTGAGAACAAGCTGCAATGGCCTCACAGTAAATCATACGTCGTTCACCAATCATCTCCTGTGAGATTATCATCCAGTTACCACAATGTGTGTGAATATTTACTGTGGTGTTGCAGTGCTTACGGTGGGTTTCTCCCCCAGTGTTTGACAGCCATATGGTGCGAATAAAGATGAAAACAGTAACTGTCTCACAAGTAGCATGCCAATTCTACGAGTAAACAGTTATCACGAGGCGTTGCCATGGCTGGATCCAGAAAAACAATTCTCTGTAATAATTTTGATATTAGGAAGAAAAAAAAATACACAGGCCGGTGATGCTGAACACCCGTTCCACGTTTTTAATGCGTGAGTAATTCAGAAGGATATTCCTATCATAGGTGTCTTTGTCATGGATGTGACTCCAAGCTGAATCATTTGACTAAAGGAGCCTAGAAAAAAGCCTGCAGGGGATGTTTGCCTTAATAAAACAAAGGATGAGCTGCAGACTGAAGGTCAAACTTAACTAAGACAACACTGTTACATGTGAA
Organism: Etheostoma spectabile; assembly: GCF_008692095.1. Classification (NCBI taxonomy): domain Eukaryota; kingdom Metazoa; phylum Chordata; class Actinopteri; order Perciformes; family Percidae; genus Etheostoma; species Etheostoma spectabile. The sequence goes on along the minus strand of NC_045750.1, from coordinate 23,519,723 downwards.
ATTACACGTGGGAAATTCATGCAGTTTGTGTTTGTGGTTATGCATTTTGAGCGTGCATTTTTTTTACAATGTACTGCATGTGTCCATGTGTGTGTGCCTGGCACATTCCAGTACATTGTATGCATTCATTGCACTCCTTGTACGTCCCTTGTAACATCTGGCCCGGCAAGTAGATCTCCAGAACATAGTCTTCCACTAGAAGCCTGTCCAGAAATATGCTGATATTCAGGTTCTCTGTACTTCCACGAAGAGTGTGACCTATACGCTCCTGGCTGCAGGGCACGAGGCTGTGTTTAGTTTCACTGAATAACTGTCGGATCTGACATGTGGTTGATGTACGCTTAGCACCCTGCAGAAACTATTCATTATTACTTCTGTGAGATGACACCTTGGGCTTGGTCTTGACAGCTGACGCTGACATGTTGTACAACCACTGGGCCAACCTATTGGCCAGGTTATGTTCAAAATATTAAGCACGTAAGCAGTCATTATTTCTCTGACTCTCACGAAACTCTCCACATATGTTGACTTAATCAAATTATAGTTTGATTTTCCCCCAGCGCTCCTCAGACCTGAGGTGTGATCCCAGACCCACCCAGCTAATGGGAACAGCCCACAGCGACACCCAGCCTCCAGCCGTTTAATGATAGGTGCATTAAAAGCCGTCCATCACAGCTACAAATGTGGAGTCATTATTAAGATATGTACCGATGGTAAACATGGCTTAGTTGTTTTATGTAAATACACATGGATCTGTGCACACGTTGTGCACATTGTTCTCGTAGTGATAGAAAAACTGCATGGAAATAAAGAGGTAATGTCTTTTTTTTTTTGCTGTTCAAAGTCCAGTTTGGGCGTTTGATCTGCATGATAGCATCAAAAAAGGACACAAACGACAAAAAATACCTGCAGGGCCTTCCTTAATCTTGCGCTCGGGCCTCTCAGATCATTGAAAGCACAGCTCAGGGAGCAGGAGACAGTGTGTACCAAGGAAGAAAACAGGTAGGGCCGGATTCTGGCCCAGGTAGCCCAGGTGTCCCAGCATCCTCCACTCGCTCTCCTTGACCTCCGCTGAACATCTACCATTTGTCAGCATTTGCAAATATCTCCACTTAAGTCATTGTTTGACACTTGAACGTCTCTGCATCATCATAATCAGCAGTGATTAAAAGAATTTCCCATATAAAAAAAGAAAAGAAGATGCACCCTGGAGACATGTGAACGCAACTTCAGCTCGGACAAGGAAATGAAGGTATTTAATTTGTGACAACTAATTATCAGTCTAATTATGCAAGTATCTACATTCAGCAGATTAGGTCCAGTTTGAGGAATTTGCTGAGTGCACAGCAGGTGAACTAATTTGCACACACAAAAAAAAGAAAAGAAAAAATTCAAACAAAGTGACCCATGGCTGGACGGACGGAAGTCAAATATTTAACTGCTTAGTCCAAATTTGCAGCAGTTCCCTGAAGATAAATGGAAATGTGCAAAAACGTTGCAATCACTTGTCATAATTGAGGCAGGTAAATGTTGATCAGACACACACATGCCTGGGGTGAAACTGCACGGTCGTGAACGTGAACGAGTGGGGGGGGTGAAGGGTGGAGGGGGGTGGGGGGGGGATCAACTCGGTCTCCACCTTAACGAACTGACAGGCAGGGACTGTGACAACAGAGAGGATAAACTGTCAGATCAATATCCAAGATGGATGTTTGTCATCTGCCTAAAATCTGCTGAGGATGCACCGTGTACTTCTTCAATTAGGAAGCAAAAAAAAACTGGTTATGGCAACCCTTTAGATTTCAGATTGCTCCATAGGTTTTTTTTTATAATTACCGTAATCTTTTTATAAGTGAAAACTTAATAGGAGGAGAGTCAGTGACATGAAAGAGAGAGATGAGAATGGGGTAAATGATTAGTGTAAATGTTAAATGTGTCGGGTGGGACGGAATGCGTCTAACCCTTTTGAACACAAAACAGATTGGCCAAAGATTACATCATAAACTTCTGCAATGAATTACCCAGATTAGGCCCCTATGAAATTGGATTTAGGCAAAGCAGAGCGCTGGGAGATGAAGGTTAGATTGATATAATTGATTTGAAATTGGATCATGCGACTTTTTCTTTTTTTCTTTTTTCTTTTTTTTATCATATAGCCTACCCACAAAGAAAAATTAAATAAAATAAAATCCTTGCCTCAGATTTAATCTGCGCAATTTAATCACGCTTTTTTTTTTGGTCGCAGCTCTGAAAAAAACTTCAAACTCAGTAATGACCCTACGTGTTGAAATATCGCATTAATAATAAAAGTTCAGATTGCCGTTGCCTTGTGTGTGCTGTGTTTCCTTTTTAGGTTGCAAGCGGATTTTATTTATCTGCACAATTTCCCATTTGGTGTGATGTTCTTCAAAGGTTACCCCTAGAAAGGCCTTTGTGCGTCAAGACAAATAATGTTAAGAATGTGTGTGTGTGTGTGTGTGTGTGTGTGTGTGTGTGTGTGTGTGTGTGTGTTGTGTTGCGATAGCGGAGAGCGGAAGAGAAGAGTATGTTTCAAAAAAAATATATACATTTAAATTAAGATTAGAAGTTCCCCAACTACAGTGCCAAGTCACAAACAAATAACTGTAGCCTATTAAATGCATATGTAATAACTTGAACGTAACATGAATTTGAAATGTTTAACAAAGTACACACACACACACACACACACACACACACACACGCACACACACACACACAGCCACATGTTACAATATGATAAAAAAATCCAAATTGTGTTGTGATGAAAGTTTGCATTACAGCTCGCACGTGTGTGCACATGCAAACACACACACATTCTCTCTCTCACACACACACACACACACACACAAACACACACACTTAGGCACACAGTCCCAGTGTAGATGCCATAAGATCATCTCTCGTAAAGTCATATAAAGCAAAAGGCGCATTTGAAATATCACTGAATTGTGTTGATGCATTTTAAAGGTGTAAAACAACTATTTTTAACCCCAATTTTTTTTTTAAATTGAGTCTAATAAGTAAGTCAAAAAAACTGCAAAGTAGAGGGTTTTCTCGCATGGTAAATGTACAGAATTTCCACAACTCACAATGATTGTATGGAATTAGCTGCTTTGTTCAAAGACTGTAAACAATGCATGGATTTATAGCCAAATAAATACTTTTATTTTGTCCTAAAACAGCAATTAATCATAATGACAAACTATTAATCATGTAAGTTTTGCAGGAATGAAACTCACCCCGAACTGTCTCCCTGTGCGTCAACGATAAGTGCTGCGGGTTCACCTGCTTGCGGCGGGACATTGCCCCGGCATTTACTCTGGCATCGCCCGGTGAACGGCACTTGGAGTCGGCTTGGACCGTGGTGTCGGTCCTCTCTGGCTCGCAGGTGACCGACCTTTCCCTCTCCTAATCCCTGTACTATTCACAGTCTTCGGCTGCAACTTTGATGCGAGCTCGGACTCGAGAGGTGATGAGTCGGACAGGAGCGCAATAAGCATGGAAGACCAGTTTGTCCAAAATGTCCCGCAGCGTCTTCGGAAGAAGCAACACCTGGATTGAGGAAGCCAAAGTGGAGTTTTTAGGAAGCAGTTGGCCGATGGGCTGATACGCAGGCAGGTATGTCTGGCAATGACCTTCTGCAGATAAAACCCAAATCCTGGACTGCCCACCTCTGCAGAGACCGTGGTGACAGTCAGATGAAGTACAGAGCACTCCACTGGTGATGGCTCTTAGTTGGCTCCTTTTCCCTTTTCTTAGTTTTAATGATATGATTATATCATCTGGGGGGGTCAAATGGCTCCTGTTTATTCTAGGATTCCCTACAGTCCTTCCATTTCAGCAGTGGTGCGCTAAAATGACCCTTTGGCACTGACTCCTCTTGCGCGTTTTGGCATCGGTGCGCGGAACGGCAACTCTTGGCTCTGGTGGCAGAAGCCTCGTTGATTGAGAGAGAAAGAGAGAGAAAGAGAGACGGAGAGAGAGAGAGCAGGCGGGCAGACAAGACACCTCCTCCTCCTCCTCGTCCAACAAGCAGAGGTCCAATGTTTCCTAGTTCCCCCACAGTGTCGAGGCTACTTCTTATTGACTCCCAGGATGGAAGGATTTGTGTGTGTGCAGACTATATGCAGCCTGTGTTTTGGATGTGTGTGTGTGTGTGTGGGGGGGGGGTTTGACTCCGTAGAGTGGGATGGGATTCAAGTTCATGTGCATCCGTGACGTTTCAGACACCACAGGCGCGTGAAGGCGGCGGACAACACAACGCGGACACTGGGGGCAACTAGCGGTGGCTCCACGGAGCTCAGCGCTGTGGGCTCCATAGAAAAAGAAATCATCACTCATTAGTCGTTGCTCGTTTCAAAGGCGCTGTCACACTCCCCTCTTGCATCCCTTATCTAATGGCTCTAATGGCATCTAATAGACCACGATGAAGAGTCGTATATTTTGTGCCTTTTCCCTGTATGTTTACATCAGTTTATCATTGTCAAAACTTATTTTTCCACTCATATAATGCCATCTAAAATACCAGAAGGAAACTGTTTCACAACAGCTGGAATATCAGGACCACCCAAACCTAATAGATCAGATTAAATAAACCACATCGGTCAATCTTGGTTCAAAAGGTCACCTTTAATTAAGATAATGAATATTTTTGGCACTCCATGCTGTGTAGATGATCTTATCACACTGCTGCACATGATCGATAAACATCTAAAACACCTATTTCCTCATATTGGATCAGAGACTGGGGGAAACAGCAGGCTGCATCTTTGTTGTTAGGGTAATTTAAACACGTTGTGAGGCAACAGTACCCTCTGTTGGCACAGTCAGGGCACATTACAAAACCTGTGCAGGGGGTGAAACATTAACACTGCTTTGTGCTACTTTATTCTTATTTTTAGAATGAAGCCTCCTTAATTTGCCGTTTTACAGTTCACAATGTGAGAGAGTCCTTGTATAGCAGATCAGGTTCACTCAGAGGCAATTAATGGCACTAATGGCCAATCATTCCGCACATAATTCACTGTGTGCATTTAGATCAGTGTATGCACAGATAAGTGCTTTGTACAGGCTACAGCTCAGCCGAGAACACATTCAAGGTTCCCCCTCCCCTACCTCACCACACAATTCAAACCTGCTCTGTGCTACAATTTGGTTAAAATACGTCGTTAGATAAAAGCATAAAGCCTAATAAGGCTATTTAAAGGTAACACTGTCCTCGTGGCTCGGCAGGGACTCGTGCGGCTATAGCAATGCATTTCAGAGTCGGCCATTAATAAAACATGGTGGGCAATTTTAAGAGCATTAGAAGTTTGATTGCTTCAGGGCAGGCCTAGGGGACTTTCAGGACAGTAATTATTTATATAAATGAAATGTCATCTCAGGTCTGGCTCAAGTATAGACCTAACCTCAGCAGACTCCACATGGAAACACTATAAGCACAACAACTATCTTTCACAGATAGGCCCAGCATGATGGCGAGCATATTTGCTTTGACTGGAGCATGTGAGTTCTGTGTGTGATTTGACATGAAATGTCTGCATTGGGCCAAGAGAGCAACAGCGGTCGCGAACACATTGGATGCTGAAGGAAAAACATTACCCTGAGTTCACACACTCTCTTGCTGTCCCTGCTGGCTGAAGGCAGTTTCTTGATCCTTACCCATGGGTTTCTCAATAATGCATCAATGTCTCCATTATAGCTTGTATCCGCTGGCTCAGGGCAAAGGCAGTTTAAGCTGGGGTGCACACATGGGCCGCTGTACCGCAAAACGCCTTGCTTGTGGACACAGGAAAGGTTTTAAGTCCAAAGTGTTGCCTCTAAGGAGACATGCGTCTTGTGTGGTAAGTGCCATCGTTGAATCGGAGATACCTGCACACACCGCAGGGCAAGACATGCCTACACAAGGGATGAGGACACGCTGAAATGAAAGTTTTGTCCAAGTAACAAGAGACATGTTGACATTTGAGGCCTTTTTTTTCCCAAAAGCATTCAGGCTTTAGGAGAATTCCAGATACTTACAGTTTAATTGAATCTATTCAGTGGGCAATAGTACACGCATCTTAGCTGGTCATAATTCTGGGTCACAACCTTCGTCACATCCTTTTATCTTCCATTTTTCATGCCTCTCCCATCCGTTCACTCTCTAAAGAATACCAAAATGGCATTAATATCTTAAACTACACCATCATGTATGAAGGGCAACAACATAAGGGTCTTTTAAAGAAGGAAAAAAAAGGTATTAAGTGTTGAGGTTAAGTAGCATTTTGATGTGTTTAACCACAACAGGACGGTCATAAACCATGAGAGGTCCGCTCCAGGACAGCTCATGGTAATATGAATATTGCTCAGGGATTTGCTTATAGTCAGTGCTTCATTATGCAATGTTTAATATTAATAAAGAAAGTACAAGGATATATTATTTATAAGCTGATTTATTGTGGTTGATGCGTGTGCGTGTGCTTTTGCATGTGCGTGTGTGTGGACTTGAGTGACAGATTGAGATGCTCCCTTGCTACGGGCAATACAACTACAAGGCTCTTACTTTTCTACAGGACCCATCCTGACAATTTCTCCCCCAGTTAAGAGGATTTGTCCGAGCATGGGTGAATACATAATGCATGCAGATTCCATTTTTTCTTATTCGGACGAAGTAAATGATTCAATGCTGGCTGTCCTCAGGAGTGAGGCTGGGAGGGGAACGGAGAGGGCACAAGATGTTACTTGTCGTCTGCTCTTACACTGGAAAATATGAGGCAAACAAAGGCGATGATAAGGGCTTGTTCGTGTCGAGAGAAGTGAGTGAAAGGGATCATATCATAAATTGCAATGTTTTTATAAGATTATTGCACTGTATTGCCACCTTGCTGTGCAAACAATGCAGGTTTTCTGCATTTCATAGCTACCAGCCTACATGCATATTAGGGATAACAATGCTTTTTGACTCGACATGTGGATAAAAGCCGTTCATTATTCCTGTTTTTTATCATCTCATGGTCACAGTAACTCATAGAACAATGTTTTGTGATATCAGTCAAATTCATCTGATTTTTGAAATGGCACAAACATGTATCTTATGATGTTAGGCCAAACCTATTTATTTGATTTATAAAGATTAAAACATATATACTTATAGTCTATAACCCTCAAAAGTATTATATAAGTATTCAAAAGCTCCAGAAACCTTTTTCCCTTTTAACAAAGAGTTTACATTACATGGTTTCTCAAATGATAGTCTAAACTAATCTCTAATCCCAGTCCATTTTATTTGAAATACGGATATGTTTCCGTATATTTAAGGTGAGATGTGTATGATTTTTATGGCTACCATTTGAGTGCAATGCAGCCCTGAGGCCTGAACACAGACCCACGTAGTCTTAGATGACATAGATAACATATTATCTTAAACTATTCATAGATTGTGTGCAAATGTTGTTGATGTTTTTGATTAGCACATTGAAGCCTTTTTCAGAAAAAATGCTTTTATAGTCATGGTAGGCCTACAGATTGTTTAATTGAGTCTTCTGGTCGAAAATGAAACCGCATGTGTCAAAAATCCAGTCCTGGCTGCCCAAGTCCAAGAGCAATTAATTATCCATTGTCTCCCTCTAGTGGATATTATTTGGATTAGCATACAGGTATTTTTTTAATACTACTTTATCTTGTAGCAGGAATAGTAATAAAGCGTTGAACAAATTCATTCAGCAAAGGAGAAGTAGACATGGATGTAGACTAACCAGAGACAGTAGTAGAAGTAGTAGTAGTAGTAGTAGTAGTAGTAGTAATAGTACAAGAGGAACACTCACTTGCTTTAACCATAGCACGTGGAGCAGATGTCCTACGTCATGACGTCTGCCAGTGACTAACGTACTCCATAATGGCGGTGGCCTTTACAATGGGGACCGTTGTGGATCACTAGTGAATCAATTTCTTGTGGATAACTGCCGGTTATTCACATATCTGTCTGTTTTTGCGTAATTTACTCCGACGGCTACATGTTAAAGGTAAGAGTCGTGTTTCATCTTAAACAGAAGGACGATAATCGAGCTGAATTCTGGACTGGACGCAGTAGCTAGTGCTCCTAGCATTAGTTAGCGGTGTTCAGACCTCGAGCAAAGCAAGTTTGCTAGCCTAGGCTGCTAGCGAAGAGTAATACGACTTGGTCGGCCTAACGCTAGCTGTCAGCTGTCTTTATTTCAGAATTTAGTTAGTTTAGATTACCGTGTCGCTTTATTTAACTGACCTTATTGTCGTATCTTTTGGCCTAGCTTTACACAATCGATTTAAGCCCACGCATAGGTGGTTATTGGCAACGTTAGCTAGCTAAGCCAATATTTAGTTGTCGGTAGCTCGATATTATTGAGTGCTAGCAAGCAGCTTCGTTATGCTAATTCGGGGAAATTCTTCGTTGTTTTTGAAATGCATATTAATATATTAGCTAGCTATGTCAGATACTTAATGTTTTATGTATGGGTATCGAGAGCCTTAGTTTATGAATGAATGGGTGCCATGCTAAACATTATCGTTACGTTTCCCGTAGAAAGTCTTATCTTTCTGCTTTTCTAACTTCAGGACTTTAAAATTGTTAGCAGCTAGCTAGCTAGCTAGCTTAGTAACGTTAACCTCAATAATTATACTCCCAGCTGTATATATCTAGATATTTATATTTTTCAGTTTTTTTTTAGACTTGGTATATTGAATATTTATCACTATACAGGCTCTGCACACCAATATATGCATTTATTAATTTCCATGTATATAGCTAATATCTCGACTTTTCTACGGTGTTTTTAATTGTCTCTGTGCTGTATTTTTTTCTAAGCTGTTAAGTACTACAGTGTACTGTGGAATGACAAAGACATTTTGAATCTTAAATCTTTTTTGGAAACCTGTGAAAAAACTGATAAAGATTTAAAAACCTGTACTTTTAATTAACAGCGTGTGCATACAGTGGAAGTTAATTAAATATCCATATTTAAAATGGTGCAGTCAGAACAGATACTAAGGTGCATTAAAACAGATGTACATGAGAAAAAACTACACAATCCCCATTCTTTGGCAATACATTGTGAAAGAGATACTGAACTTTGCTTGTTTTTGTCTGACAGTCTGCGAAATACACCTACACTGCTTATATTGAGCAAAGTTGCTAGTCTTGTCTTTTGCACAAATGGTTTTTAAATGTTAATAACTGCCATCTTGTTTCATGCATTGTAACCTGGCAGTCCAGTGCAGCGGGTCCATCCACCGTTGCCTCTCCTCAGCCAATGAAGGAATTCAAGGAGAACTTTTCAGGCCAGCTAATTCTGGACCACATCAAGCCATGCTGGTACTGGGACAAGAAGGATTTAGCCCACACCCCCTCTCAGTCTGAAGGCCTGGACCCTGGCACGGAGGCCCGCTATCGGAGAGAAGGAGCCCGCTTCATTTTTGACGTGGGGACCAAACTTGGCCTGTATCCTTGATTTAATGTGAACACTGAAAAACCAATGTATATCTATCTTAAACAATAACCTAATGACCCTTGTTTCAGTTAGTCCCTAATGAAATAAATGGTTTTGAATAAAGTCCTGCTAAGCTGTGGCTTTTTCCTCTTCACTTTTACAGGAGTTGTATTAACATTTAGTTGTAAAGACATTCTGGAAGCAACAGTGAGTTATTGTATATTCAGATTTTAACGGCAGTCAGAGGGGAAACCCTCTTTTGTCAGAATTGATTTTACATAGCTGCTCATGGACTTGCAAGTAACTGTCATTGGTTTCTGTAATATATCCTTTACTGTTATCAGACACTATGACACGCTGGCAACTGGCATCATATACTTCCACCGCTTCTACATGTTTCATTCCTTTAAGCAGTTCCCCAGATATGTAAGTTCAGTGAATGGTTACCCTTAGTGTTTCCTTTCCCTTTAAGTGGACTAAATGTAGTGTGTGTGTGTGTGTGTGTGTGTGTGTGTGTGTGTGTGTTTTAACAGGTGACCGGTGCTTGCTGTCTTTTCCTGGCAGGCAAAGTGGAGGAAACCCCCAAAAAGTGTAAAGACATCATCAAAACAGCCCGAAGCCTACTGAATGATGTGCAGTTTGCCCAGTTTGGAGATGATCCGAAGGTGCAGTTCAAAAAGGCCGGAGTACAGAGCCTCAGAAATGTCAATTTATTATGACAGAATTCAGTGATGCACCTTTTTTAGTATGGTAGACGTGCTGTAAATGCTCCAGATGTGTGTAAAAGGATGGACTTTTGGTGCCCGGGGTAGCGAGTTAGCCTTTAGTCACCCGGCTTTTGCCTTTAGTGATTCTCACCAACAGGGTTAGTTAACGTTCTGTGTTTGATTCGACAGGAAGAGGTGATGGTGTTGGAGAGGATTTTACTCCAGACTATCAAGTTTGACCTGCAGGTGGAGCACCCTTACATGTTCCTGCTGCGCTATGTCAAGCAACTCAAAGGTGAGACGGGAAAAGTGTGATCCACAGAGGGTGACGCGTTTTGGCTATAGATATTTGGAAAGCTTATAGATCTTTTTATTCTCTTTTAAAGGGGAAAAGAATAAAGTGTGCAAGGTGCTACAGATGGCGTGGACCTTTGTCAATGACAGGTGAGCATGTGGCATGTAAACTGTCTTCATATCACAGATGACTTCCTCTGTAGTGCAGTGTGTCGTGCATAGGACGCGCTGACTCCCTTCCAGCCGCGGCCTTTTGTTTCTTTGTACTTGTTTGTACCCTTTGTTCTTCTCTGTAACCATGTTGCCTGTGTCCCCGGCAGCCTGTGCACCATGCTGTCTCTGCAGTGGGAGCCAGAGATTATTGCGGTAGCCGTCATGTACCTGGCCGGCCGCCTCTGTAAGTTTGACATCCAGGAGTGGACCGCCAAGCAGTCGTCCCGCCGCTGGTGGGAGCAGTTTGTCCAGGACGTCCCAGTTGAGCTGCTTGAAGGTACACTAAGCCTCCACGCCTCCAGGCTCTCCTAGGGAAATTAGAGTAATCTTAGTGCTGTGCAGTTAATCAAAATGTTAATGATCATATTGAACACAATAACAGAATAAATGAGAAAATTGATGATCACATTACGTTTTGCAAGTAAACTTACTTTTTCAAAAAAAGGATTAAATGGGAAAAGTAGTAATGGAAATGTCTCAGCTCTGTGTTTTCACTGGGATGTGTTCAACCTTTTCACTGTTTTTGAGGGTCAATAAATGCAACACCTTTCCAAAAGTCAGCGAGTAATCGTGTTAAGTAATGTCGTGTCAATATTGACCAAAACAATCATGATTATATAAATATATTTATTCTTCTCCATGATTGAGCAGCCCTATTTCCTTTCCTTTCAGACTAGTCTTAATAAAAAATTGTCTTTGTCTTCCAGACATTTGCCACCAGATCCTGGATCTGTACTCCCAGGGTAACAAGCCCATCCCTCAGCAGATACAGGAGAAGGAGAGGGCCGCTGCTCCGCAGGTCCCCGTTCCTCCAGCCCCAATGGGACTACCGCCAGCCCCCAACCCTCCTCCCCCACCACCAAAGAAGACTTCCCCTCAGGGAAGCAGCCCTGCACGCCAGCTCAAACGCTCACATGTGAGGATATGCTTGAGTGGCATTGTCTGTGGTGTAAAACCAGTGTGTCCCCCGAGTTAGATTTCCATATTTGTTTATTTTTACTTTATCTTTACCTTGATTCATAGATCAACACTCAACACAACCTACCGTAAAGTGGGAACTGAGCATTCATGTTTTTATGTATATTTTTTTTCTTCAGACATCCCCAAAAGATGAACCAAAGGCTCCAGGTAAGACTTTGGTCAAACCTCATGCAGGCAAAATTCTGCTCATTTAAATATCTCGTAGATGTTATTTAAATATCTTTTATTAATACACTAAAATACCTCCAGGAAACCTTTGCCAATTACCATGACGCCAATTTAGATTAAAGTCTTGGCAAGATTACAGACGTATACTGTAGACTCCAAGTAGCTGGGGTTAGTGTTTTCCTGGCAGGTTTGGAGGATTTGATGAATATTCAAGCCTACAGCGAAGTTCACTAATTCATTCGCAGAATTAAAAAAAAAAAAAGCTTTTCGCATTGTCATTGACTGGTTCGTTTTAATTCACAGAACAAGTTGGATCAAAGATTCCTAGACTGGAGAGCCCCATGCCCCCTCTGCCTACATCGCAGCCGCCCCCAGGTAAGAGGGACAGTTCACCTGCTTTCTTCCAGGAAGCTGGAGTGTTTTAGAGTATAGGTACGTGCTGGCATCCTCAACACCCCGCTGTGTGTTTGCGTGTGCCATCAGATAGGCCCATAATGAGCAGCCAGGACCCCCTGCCTGAGACCCGAGCTTAGAAAGCAACTTAGTCTTTAGTCCTCGGTCTGCTTACTTAACCAGCAACTCGTCTGGACGTTATGTTTCCCGACACGATACTCCTAACCTCTCCCAGACCAATCTGATTAGTTCCTGAGCCCGATAATGAGACCTCCTATGTGGCTGAAGCCTGGCAGTCTAGGTCTGACTGTGTGCTCAGTCTGGGAATGGAGAGGTTATTAGATGTCACGGGGGGGGATGCGGAACGAGTATCCTCGAGGTTTTCATTTTACAGGAAAGGTGCCAACTTTTTTTTTTAACAAGTTTGTTTTGTCTTTGTCATTTCCTGTCGCTCACTAGAGCGCAAGGCCCCAGCTCCAGCCCCTCCCACGGAAGCCGAACCAATACCGGAAGCGGCTCCTCCTCCACCGCATGCTCCGCCGCCACATCAGCCCCCGCCTCTGCCCCATCGCCCTCCTCCGCCGCCGCCCTCCAACTACATCATGTCCACCACCAGCTCCTACATGTCCGGAGAAGGCTACCAGAGCCTGCAGTCGATGATGAAGACTGAGGGTCCCTCCTACGCCCCGATGCCGCCCAGCTACGCACCCCCAATACCGCCATATCACCCCCACGTCTACCCGCCGCCTGCAGCACCACCTCCAGGCCCGCCTCCTTCCAGCTACCCGCCCCCAAACTTGCCGCCAACGTATCCGCCACCGGGCTACAACAGCTACCCTCCGCCTCGCATGCCACCGGGCCACGTACCCCCTCCAGTTATAGGTCTGCCTGCTGGGTATCCCCCGCCCCCAGTGCCCCCAGGACAGTCACAGGTGCCCCTGCCCCCTCCGCCCGGCATGCCTATGAATCACGGTGGGTGGATGAGATGAGATGAGAGTGAAACAGTCCATGAAGTGAGTCCGTGCAGAGCCCCAGGAACTTGTTAATGAGGATGTACAGACGGAGAGCTTGTTCACCTCCAGTAGGACTTTTGTTGATGAGGTTCTTAATGAAGGCTTAACAACAGACTTGAAAATGAAAACGTGAGTTGTGGACAGTATTATGAGAACCTGAACTGGCCCTGAAAGACTGCGGTCTCAGTGGCTTGTACAGGAGGGTACTTCTAGTTCCAGGCTCTTGTAACAAACACTGTCCACTTGTTAAGTGTACCAGGAAATACTAGCACCCTGAAACTAGTTGTCACACATGCTCATTCATTTGTTATGGGCTGATGAATTGTTCTGTGTTTTTTACTTTACTTTTTTGAATAGAACATAGATTGACTAGTCTTTCTTTTTGTTCTCTCCCACTTTTTTTTTTCTTCTAAATTTCCAGGCATACCAGTGTCCTTTGCCCTGCGGTCTTGTTTTTCTTTTAGACATTCCCACTGTTTAGCTGAGAAAAAAAACGCATAATGAAATCTTGATGGTTGTACCTGCAGTAGTAAAATTAAAAGGACTATCACACTTGATACGTGTTATTAAATAGTTCTTTCAAACGTGCTGTATATCCTTTTGTCATTTCTGTTTTGTAAAACTACAGGTCAGGTTGCAACATTATTTTACTGCGCTGTCCTACGTCCTCCCTGTTTTGTGTGACTGTGCACAGCAGACAGTATGTCCATGCAACAGAAACCCTGTCAGACGGACCATGTCTAACACTGGACAGACTAAGGTATATTTGTACATATTTCTTTTCATTTAGGCATATTGTTTAGAAAGTTTCAATCCACGTGCCTTTGTCCGGCTTCTCTGTTCCTTATCCTGCACGCAGCTCTGGTTTGGTGTCCGAGTGGCGTTTATGACAAAGACCTGCTTTTCCTACTTTGAACGGAGTAGTGTTTTCAATCTGTAAAACTCCTGTGTTGTCCTCTCTGGTCAAACACTTTTTTTCAAACACTTTTTTTCAGACTTTTTTTAGTTTTAAATAACACCACCTTACTACCACTAGTTTTACACTACTCTTTGAAATTCATGATCAATAACCCTCATTTACATAGAATTATACATAAGTTAAAAAAGAAATTATGAATTATTTGGACTAATAGTTAAGATCAGAGGAATGTACAGATGAGTTTAGTCAGGAATGAAAGTGATCAATTGTATTTGCAAAGAGCGTTGTAAGGAATCCAATCCATTTTTTGTTGTAATTTGGTTAAGTCAGATTTCAGATATAGATATTTTTTAAAGCGGTCAAATTTGACCTGAGGACACCAGGAGGGATAAGGTGAAATACTGTAGATCTCTAAGGGCCTGTCCCATTTCTCCCCCCTTAAAACTCCCACTTGGTTTTGAGTGGCCTTGACGAGGGGAGTGGAGGTGAAGCTCTTTCCCTACTATATGCAAATTAGCATATCAAACATGCTCAACCACCAAAATATACTTACAATTCAGTTGTTCCTTTCCAGCTGTGTCTGCCATCTTGGTTGAAAAATGTGTCCGGCTCCCGGAGTTTGCAAAGTATCCTGGATAATTTCATCTCTCACTTCATTTTAAGCCTGCATCAGACCTCACTATGTTTTGAGGGTTGATTAATATAAAAAAATAAATAAATAGCACTCCCCCTCGCTCCTTTAAATATTGGGACACCCTAACCCAACACGAGAGTGTGAAAAAATGAGGAGTAGTGGAAAGGGGGGGTATTTACTTTGATCCGTACTAAGCTTTTTCAATTATCGATTATATATCTATATATATATATATATATATATATATATATATATATATATATATATTATATATATATACACACACACAAAATTCTGGGAATTTTCGATGTTATAAACTTTCCATGGGAATATCTGTACATTGAGCTTTTCCACACACAAAGATTATACACACCACACAAGCGCTATACATATACACATAACACATAATACAATATACAATACATACATACATATACACATAATACATACATACATCTTACCACATACATACATAAACATATACACATACATACATACATATACACAACATATACATACTCATCATATATTATACATATCTATATACACACTATATATACATTATACATACATAATATCATACACACATATATATACATCATACATATATATATAACAATATATATACATATAAATTACATATAATACATATATTAGACTTAGACTTAGACTTAGACTTAGACTTCTCTTTATTGATCCTTTTGGGATGACTCCCGCAGGAAATTGAAAATTCCAGCCCAGTTTTAGCAAGAAAAAAACAAATTAAAACATACATACACCTACATACACACAACACACAAATACATACACACACAACATATAACCATACACACCACACACACATATACCTATACATACACACAAACATATACATATAACATACACACATACATATATAATACATACACATATTATATATATATATATACATACACATATATATATATATACAATACACATATATAATATACATACATAATATATATATACATAATATATATTCTATATAACTAATATATTATATATATACATACACATATATATATAATATACATACATATATATATATATATACATACACATATTATATATATATATATAAATCATATATATATATATATACATACACATATATATATAATTATACATACATATATATATATATCATATATACATACATATATATATATATATACAAAATATATATATAATACATACACATATACTACACTATACATACACTATATATATATACTATACATACACATATATATATATATATACATACACATATATATATATACATACACAATATTATATACATACACATATATATATATACCTACACATATATATATATACATACACATACATATAATACATATTATACATACACAAATATATATATATATACATACCATATATAATATACATAAACATATATATATATATACATAACATTATATATATAATACACATATCTATAAACATAAAAATAATATATTATACATACACATATAATATATACATACACATAATATATATATACATACACAATATATATACATAATATACACACACACATATATATACATATATACACCACATATATTACATATATACACACACACTAATATACATATTACACACACACTATATATACATATATACACACACACATATATATACATTATACACACACACACATATATAATATATACACATACACATATATACTAATATACACACACACATATATATAAATATATACATACACATATATATATATATATACATAAAACATATATATATATATATACATACACATATATATATATATATACATACACATATATATAATATAAATCCACATATATATATATATAAATACCCTATATATATATATATACATACACATATATTATATACATACACATATATATACATACACAAATATATACATACATATATAATACATACATTCTAATATATATATATATAATACTATAAATACATACACATATATATAATAAACATATATAATATACACACATAATATATACACACATATATTACAACAATATTATAATTATATATAATACATACACACATATTATATACATAAAACAATAACATATATATAACATATACATCCATATACAAACCTATATACATATACATACATATACATACAAGATATATATACATATATACATACATACATATAAATTATATCACAATACCCATATATATACATTTTTTAAATCTATTTAACTGATAACATTTATCATAAATGTTTCAACCATTTATTTGACTTTTGTAACAAGTTTAACTTTTCTGCCTACTATTTTCATGCACTATTAATTGCTGTTGTGGTTACAAGCTATTTTATAGTCTATATAGTTCTGACTTAGGTTGATGGGTTATTGTAAATCAGGGGTCTCAAACTCAATTTATTGGGGGCCGCTGGAAGTAGAGTCTGGGTTTAGCTGGGCCGCATCAAGATTTCAAAAAAAACCTCTATTTCCTCAAAAAAGGGCGCGGGACTGCGGGCTTTAAACCCCTAGATCTGATATGGTTGGTGCATTTCACAACAACAGAATCACAATGTCAAACCTCAGGCATTTGCACAAAGGGCACTTAGCTAGCTTGACAACGGTTACACGCTGTCACGAGACTACGGTAGCCCATAAGTGACATGCACAATGACAAAAGTTCAGAACGCGCGGCGGCGCACTAACACTAACTTTGATGTCAAGTAGTGGGGCCACAAAATATTCATCCCGCGGGCCGCAATTGGCCCCCGGGCCGCGAGTTTGAGACCCATGTTGTAAATGTACTTACGATTACTCCACTGTGAAATACTATTTGGCTTTATTTCCTCCTTCATTGAAATGGAAATCCTTATTTTTCTAATCCAACCACAATTCTGTTTTTTGGTTGAGTTAGGTTTGTTATTGTAGCTTTTAAAGTACTTCCGGTAATAAACAGACTGTAGGTCAGGAACATAGATGTTGGGAATCACTCATGTACATAACTTCTGCAGTTTTACTTCCAGTACTGTACCAACAGAGGGCAGTCTAAGTCATCTGTGGAGAAAACTACATGCTGCAAAAAGAGTTCCAAAACTTCACAGTATCATTACCAACTTTGTTTTATTTTCTCCCAAAGATTTCTAAAAGTGGCCTAAATATTCCATGTTTTCTTCTCACCTGCCAAATATTCATCTTAACAAGGAAATCCATGAAGAAGAACTTACAGCCATGCTAGTTAGTACAGGAATTGACATTTACACTGTAGATTCTAGGATTCTGTACTGTGGTTTTAGCATTTAGGCACAACAAAAGATACGCTACAGCTGTTTTAAAAAAGAAAAAAAAAGAAGAAAAAAAAAACAGTTGGGTTCCAAATCAAAACACCGTGCAGAAATCAATGTGACACATTTAAAATCAAATGCCATTTATAAAGTATTAAAAATTGCATCATGGCTTCAAATCAGTTCCTAGAAAAAAGGACACTTGAAAATAACCATACTTTGATTTCTTTGTGACCCCGTTGTTTGAGAGAACCGAGGCGCAGAAATGTTCTAATTTGGAACAAATAACAGTAGAGAGCCTGAGCTAAACGTATCCCTCAAATAACTTTGAGTACAAAGAATACATTTAAAACATGACTGTTCAGTTACTGATAGCGCTCCCGTCCCGATCGGACACCTGGCAATAAATACTCAAACAGTGTTTGCTCATTAAGAAATACTCATTTTTAAATGTTAGTGTTTCCAGGAGACATCTAAGGGAAGACTTAACTCGTATTCTAAGAAGAAAAAAAGAAACATGCGCTGCATAAACACACCTGCTGAACCCACAGAGAGTTATGAAATCGTCTCCATTTAATACTGATGCCTCTATACATACATGAGCAAACAGGAGACTGAAGATTGGCTATTTCTATATAACGTATTGGCTCAAATATATATATATATATATATATATATATATATATTAAAAAACAAAATTCACCCTGGCTATACACACAGTGGTGCTCATAGGTTTACATCCCCATGCTTAAGTTGACTAAAAAGAAGAATAAAAAAAAATCATCTTTTGGAAATTTTTCTTAATGCCTTAATTAAAAAATGAGGTGAAATCAAATCTTTTAAAAGGACACCATTTTTCTTTGAGAATGAATAATGTATTGTAAATAAATAAATGTTCTTCCTTTAATATACAGGGGGCATAAATGTACACCCCCCTATGTTAAATTCCCATAGAGACAGGCACATTTTTATTATTAAAGGCCAGTTATTTCATGGATCGGGATACTATGCATCCTCATAAAGTTCCCTTGGTCTTTGGAATTAAAACCCCCCCCCCCCCCATACATAGAGATTGGCATGGGATACTTTCCATAAAATCATTTTTTCAACATATCATCATCATTTCAATATGCATTCCCAACAGCAGGTGCCGCCAAAAGACGAGCCACGGTCTGGATAGCCTTACTGGAGTTAAAAAAAATACTACAGTTTATTTTAATTTTTATGGTAAGTACGGTAAATACCATAACTTAATTTACAAATTACACTTCATTTAATTATGACATCCTAATCTAACATATATTGAACAATTGTATTTAAAAGATGTTAAAAACTACAGCCTACCCAAGTTCACCCATTGTGTTTTTTTTTTTTAATCATTTTCAAATAAAATTAATTATTAGACAGGGTCGTCTTATACTCAGGGTCGTCTTATATTTGAGCCAATACGGGAGTTATTCTTAAGGCCTGTCCCTGGGTCCGATTCTCTGCCAAATTAGACTAAATGTATGGCATGCAGACCGGAAGAGCATGGTAAAGTAACCTTTTTTTTTCCATCTACTGAGATATAAAATGATAAGCAAGAATTCAGGAGCAATCCCGGACCGCCATCCAAACTGAACTCAGGGTTCGGTATTTGGCCTTCTAAAGGTTCAACGGGACAGGTTTGGACGGATTCAGCAAACGCCTTCAGCAGTCTTCAACCGAGTTGTAACCAGGGTTCAATAGAGGAAAAGAGGATTCCCAGGCAGATGCTACAGCTTCAAGAGAACCACTCAGTCTCCTTCCACACACACACACACACACACGCGCCAACACACACACACACACACACACACACACACACACACGCAGTCACAGATGGGCAAAGGTAAAGCTGTAGCCCTCCCAACCTGAGAAACTGATTGTCGAGCATGCACACAGCATACAGTTTTACTTAATTTCACAAAGTGAGAAAATGATCTAGCCATTAGCCCCTGGAGATGTCTGATTCAGAATGGCCTTGATATATTTTCAGAGGTTACAGAGAGAAGGAATAATAGCAATTATTCTGGAAAAGAAAAAAGAAAAAGAAAACCCTGTTTAAGGACCGGTCGTGTGCTTTTCAAACTAAATAATTGATCACATGGCCACGCTAGAATACAAAATAGATAAAAGTAAAATCAACAATAATAATGAAGTAGTGCTATGGTTTTATACAGAATATACACAATTTAACAGAGATCTCTAGACTTCGTTATCCTTAGACTTGATGAGCGAAAGGCGCTAGGTCACAGTGGGTTTCACATTAGTTAACACTTTAGAATGCTAATGCTAGTTATACTCGTTGACCACTAGGGGGGGGGGCGATACATGTGACAGGAGCTAGGGTCTCTACAGGATCATCTGGAGATACCGCCGTTAGTGTTGCCTTCACATCCCAGCGACACGCGAGGAGATTTCTGCCCTGGTCTGTGCTTGAAACCGTGTCATCTCGTTAGCCTAATGTAGCACAGCTATGCTCTAAAGGACTAAAGGGGGGGGGGGGGGGTGGGCGGGTGGGGGTGGGGGGGGGTGGGGGGGGGGGGGTGGGGGTGGGGTTTGGTGGTGGGGGGGGGGGAGGGGGGGGGTGGGGGGGGGGGGGGGGGGTGTTTTAAAAGCCTTATACAGAGAGATTCATTGTGTAGCTGAAAGCCTCCACATCCACGAAGAAAAGTGGCGAATCAGTGAAACTAGCTGCCAGTTGGTAACGCTTCATAAGCTCTAAAAGAGATAAAAACATGTGAATAACAGAACTAACAGGTCCGCTTGGTAGCTATCAGCCAGTCTCAAGAGAGTGGTTATTGACGGAATGCTTAGTGCTGTAGGCAGTGGGGAGCATGGCATGATGGGTTGTGTAGGCGCAGGTAGTAAGAGGTGTTTTCAGGTGAGTGGAGGTACTGTAAATCCTGATCTCTTGCTCTGGTTGCCATGCTACAGCGGCCCTTTGAACTGGTTCCCAGAGAGGTGCTGTCTGACGGACAGCTTTGATCCCGCTGCGTCGCCCAGCTTTCTCCACACCACCTGCAAACCGACGCAGAGAGACAAGTTAGAGAGGGGAAGAGGACATACAGAGACAAGAGACTGAAAGGGTAAGGCTAGGCAGCGGGGGAGAGAAAAAAAAAAAGAAGAAAAAAAAAGACTTTCTTCTTCAAGAGTCAAAAAAAACTTCAAATGCTCACAGTTTGACTTTGAGCACACACACACACTCACTATCTCTGGATCTGTGCTCTGTGGAGGGAGAGGTGGCCCCCGGGGGACCCTGGTGATATTACAGAGGTACTATTGTAGTGCTCCCCAGATTCCTGGCCTGTCACATACCTCTGCAGGGCCCAGATAGCCCCGCCGCTCTCCTTTTCTCTCTAATCAGCGGACCTTTTATCCGGGGCCTTTCAGCGCCGGCAGAGAAAGATGGAGAAAGACGAGGGGGGAGGGGGGAGGAGAGGAAGAATGGAGGGGTGAGGCTGAGGCGCGCGGGGTTGTTCTTTTCCCTGCCGCTCCGGTTTAATTGCTCTGACAGCTCAGCTCCAAGCCTCTTCTTCAGGCTTCCAGTTAAGAGCTGGCTTCGAGGCAGGGGCAGGGAGTGGGAGAGAGGGAGGAGACAGATAGATAGGAGAGATAGAAAGCAGGTGTGGGGGGGGGGGCGCTGTGCCCGGGACACTGCTCCAAGTGTCATTCCATAACAAAGGTCTAGATGAGGCATCCTCATTAGTGGAAGCAGCTCAAAAACTGACCCGATGTGCACGCAGTGGGAGAACTAAAATAACCGGCCAACGGACAGACAGGACCAACAGGACCATCGTGGACGCAAGAGAAGAAGAAGAAGTGTCAGGGACGAGCGTCGCACTCACGTTGCACATCTCTCGCACGATGGCCTTCTCCTTCTCACTGAGGTCGTCCTCGTAGTCCTCAGGAACCTGCTTGTCCAAGTTCTCGTGGACCTCCAGCACCTGATGACAAATGCCATTTTATTAATGTTATATTTTGTTACATCAGTTTATTTCACTTACAAATGCACTTGAACTTATCATTTATCATGTTTAAACTGTTTTATACTTGAGTCAGAATGTTGTTACCATCACAAATGGATTTATTTGGAACAGAAAGGGCTCAATTAGGGCTTTCCAACTTAATATTAAACCAATAAATGTTTTAAGCCCTGGTTCCAGACCTCTGAATCTGGACCCCCCAGACCAATCAGCAGTAATAAAAACGGGAGTGTCACCTTCCTACACAGTTGCAGCCATAAGTGGGCCTGAAGTCAACAGTGCCAAACAGTTTGAGTGAAAGAAGAAGCAAAGTCAGATTTCAACTGAAAAATAACAGTCCCCCCCTCCCCCCCCCCCCATCTAAATGACACCGTGAATGTAGTACCTTCATGGCGTGCACCACGGCCTCAGGCTTCTGGACGCAGGACAGGTAGCCTGTGGCAGGAGAGGACTCGCTGGTCGGGAGCCGGCCAGTACCCTGGGGACCCGGGGGGGGGGGGAAACATTTGTTTTTGCTTTTTTACAGTTTTGTGTCATTCCTCCCACAGTAGTCAGTGCAAGACGATGAGAGAGAAGGGGTGGGGGGGGGACTGCGACAAAGGTTAACAGGCAGGTCCGTGCAAATCCACAACATCTGGTCGACATGTCAAACCCGTGTCCCGTCACATCTGCGGTCTATCGGGGTTTAACCCAGGACTCCAACGAGAAGAAGAACTCACTTAGCTCTTCATTTAATCCATCCAAGATACAACTCAATAAGCGTTAATAAGCCACTCTTTCCTTCTCAGTGGGTGTTCGGTTCTGACTCAACACGAGCGATATCTTGTACTGTGAGCACGACAAATGCCATCCCTTTCATCCCAACTCAAGTCACCTCTCCTCCCGCGTGTCTCTTTTTTGCATTCACCGCGTATTCCACTCGCAGCCAGGTCTGCTACCTGCACAGTGTGATTTAACCTGGTGCGACGGGAGCAGCCAGCCAGGAAGAGGGAC
>NC_045750.1:23471842-23496611 GCF_008692095.1 Etheostoma spectabile | reverse complement strand
GGGGGGGGTTGCTCGACTCATCCTACCCCCTGGTTAGTTCCAGACAGTGGCTCTCTGTTAGAGAGGACACAGAGCTCTCTGGGACACACAATGGCGCCATTCACTGTAAACCTGGCATCGGGGCCCTGCATTAGACACAGCTCCGTGGCTCCGTGAGCCCTGGTTCAGTTCTCCGCTCAGCTCCCTCCGCGCTCGCCGGCCCCATTTAGGTGCCAGAATGAGCCCACGCAACCTAATAGCGCGGAGATAAAATAATAATCCCACTGAAGCCAAGAGGGAGGTGTCGTGGAATTTGCCCAACACTCTATTCACAATATGTCAGCCACATGAAAAAAGAGATTTTTCGCTGGTTCCGCAGGCTTGACAACGGTGTGTATTGAATGTAGTGATGATTATGACATTTATTCATTTCCTCAGATATTGAAATGTAAAATGTAGAAGTCAATCCACACACAGTTATGGTATTAAAAAAGTCCAACGTGCCCTGATAGTATGGAGATGTGTCGCCTGCCGATCTGTATTTTATTCATGAGTAAAAAAAATCATAACTGTTTTATATTTATATTATTGCCAATAAGAATTGGTATTGATACCAAAACAATAATTGTTTTCAATGTGTCTACATGATCAACGAATAGGTAAACAAGACAAATTTGACCATTTGTCATTCATGGCCAGTTTTTGGTAGCCTGGTCCAACCAGACTCTGGACCATTAGCCTGGTCCTACCAGATCCTGGTCCATTACCCTGGTCCTACCCGACCCTGGTCCAACCCTTTAGCCTGGTCCTACCAGACTCTGGTCCACAAGCCTGACCCTACCAGACTCTGGTCCACTAGCCTGACCCTACCAGACTCTGGTCCATCAGCCTGGTCCTACCAGACTCTGGTCCACTAGCCTGACCCTACCAGACTCTGGTCCATCAGCCTGGTCCTACCAGACTCTGGTCCATTAGCCTGGTCCTAACAGACTCTGGTCCACTAGCCTGGTCCTAACAGACTCTGGTCAATTAGGCTGGTCCCACCAGACTCTGGTCCACTAGCCTGGTTCTACCAGACTCTGGTCCACTAGCCTGGTGCTACCCGACTCTGGTCCACTAGCCTGGTTCTACCAGACTCTGGTCCATTAGCCTGTTCCTACCAGACTCTGGTCCACTAGCCTGGTCCTACCAGATCCTAGTCCACTAGCCCGGTCCTACCAGACCCTGGTCCACTAGCCTGGTCCTACCAGATCATCTTTCTCCGACTCCATTACGGACCCACAACTCAAACTAGCGCCCAACCTTGACGCCATCGTTCTCAGACACGCCCTCGCTTTTCTGATTGAACGGGTTAAGATTTGACCACAGAAAACCAGTGGCTGACTGGAAGGTGGAAGTTCATCAAAATTGGGAAATAGTCGGCAGGACTTTCATTTTTTAGGATAAAATACGCAAAACCACAAACAAGTCCCTTTAGAAACATGGATCAATGATGCATAGGATGGTAGATATTTACTGTACGACAGCCTCACATTATTAAAACCAGCACCAAGGTTAAGTCCACATTTGTGGGAAAATGATCCTCTTGTGAAATTCAAACACATTTCCCACTGAGTAAAGTGCGTTTCCTCTTGTTTAAGGTCACAGCAACGACTGTATTTTTTCATACAGCTCTTCTGCAGTAGACTTTGAAGTCAAGTACAAGGGGAAAAAAAAATATGTAAATCACTGTTGCCTTCTTCTGATGCTCTCTACTGTGGGTTAAAGCTATTATTTGAAATGTGTAAACACATTCTGCCGGCATCTGGGCCAGGCTTTTTTTCTTTTGTGTATTTCACGCTGGAGCCGCGCAGCAGAGAAACAGATTTGGACAGCGCAGAGACACAGCCAGCTCCGGGCAATGTTTACTGTTCATACGGATGTACAGTCAGGGATGGCACGCCTGCATAAACAGGCCTGGTTTAGGCTGTGCAGGATGGGGGGGGGTGGGGGGAAACAAACACTGTCAGAATCAATGGTTTATAGTCGGAGCATACAGAATCAGAGCCGACTGTTGAGTGTTTGTGAGATTCACGCAGGCTGGCCCCCTTCCTTTCCGTTCCGTCTTTTCTTCTCTTTCTTCATGCTGGTTTTCTATCTCCGACACGCTCACTGACCTGAAACTGACCTGAAACGGGCCTGAACGAGACAAAGGACTAAATGTAAAGGATGAGCTGATAGATTAGGATGGGTACACTTCACTGAAGTTCTGCTGTTAGAGTCTTTGGCTCCACATCTCTCATCTTCTCTTTCTCCCGCTCTCTTTTTCTCTCTCCATCGTCCAACAAGGGCTTTCTCTCACATGTGGATCGGCTTGGGTTACATTAGAGAGCAGGCAATCAGTCACCATACAGCTCAACATGAGTGTGTCTCCGTGGAGTTGTCACGACAACAAAGCCATCATGAGAAGAGGACTTGAATCGCGAGAATAAGTAACTCTGTGTTGCATGCAACTGATTTGCCAGATCCTGAGAGAAGATCCGGAAGCTTCCTGAAGTCTCTGTTGATGGACGCTAAGAAGCAGCCTTGCATGGTCGTAAAAACATCTTTTTGTCGTTCATCACACTTTGGTTTTTGTACAGATCAAGCCCAAAAGATCTACATAAAATATATAAAATGTGAATTAGTAGGCTTCGGAGGTGCGGAGGTGGATTTTGTTACCTTTGGACGGAGCCAGGCTAGCTGCTGAGCTAACAGAGAGCTGTAGCTTCATATTTACAGCAGAAACATGGGTTCATTATCGATCTTCTCATCTAAAAATGTCCAACTATTCCATTAACCTTACTTTCGGTAAATATGACTTTGTTTAATTTGTATATACTGTAAGATAAGTGAGAAAAAAACAACCCCCTAATGGACTTCATTTGGTCATTTAGTTTGATGTTGTTAGCATTGACTTTGGTAGTTTTAGTATTGGGTTATTTCTGTGAAATATAATTGCATATCTTGCTAGTTTGTGCCATTTCAACTGAATTTCAATCAAGTGTCCTCTCAGATATACCTCTAAAATCCCTGGACTCAGTCTATCGCTATGCCGTGAGATTCCTAATCGGCCATGTCTATCCTACACATCATTGTATTGTATAATGAAAGTGTAATATGACATTTACTTTGAAATAAAGGGGAAAAGCCCCCAAAAATAATCTTAGCGTACATAGTGTCCGGCCCTTTTTCCTCATGTTTCATAAACTTGGTCTGAACTTAGAAAAACTTGCTTTTGTTGGAAAAAAATTACAACACTTCCTTAAAATCAACTCACTTGTGCCTTTTAAGCAATGTAGAAATCTGGTTTTAAACCTGCAAACTCCTACTTGCACTTGCTTTACATAATTCTTGTAATAATTTCTTTTGTGTCTTTATTATCCCAGTTTATTTGTCAAATCATTTTTCCAATTCAGAGTTTTATTGTCTATTTTTCTTATGATGGTGTCGCTTCTCTTCTGTGTTGTTTTTCTGTAAATGACACTGTAAATGATGGTCGCCTCTTGATGACCTCTCGAGTACAAATAAAGGTTGAATTATTTGATTTGAATTATTGAGTTTCTGTACTATGTCTGACTCAATCTAAACGGGACATACTGTTTATTACCAAGCTAACGTTAGTTCAGTTATTGGGTGTAAGTATTTTAGCAACAACTAATGTCTACGTAACAACTAGTTTGTGAGGTGCAACCTGTTTTAACTGATGCATAAAACTCCACTTAGTCAACATTTGGTTTATAAGGAGGGTCTGGCTAGTCCACACAGCATTCCGGGATGGGAGAAAAACGTGCTCTGGTTTATTGGCATTTCTTTAAACCAATCACAATCGCTTGGGCGGCGCTAAGTACCGGAAAGGAGCCTCGGTGCCGCTTAAAAATAACCTCAGGAAGGAACTAGCTTTGGTGGAATGTGTATGGTTAAAAGTAGTTGTAGTCGTGCAACAGAGAACTCCGATTGGACAGATAGTCTAGCTAGCTGTCTGGATTTACCCTGCAGAGACCTGAGGACCAGGTAACCATAGTCCCCAGAAATCCACCGGAGTTCAAAATGCCAACACAAACATAGCGGAAAGTAACGGACATCCGGCACCAGAGCATTCCCGGAAGCGGAATTTCGTGGATATAGACTATAACAAGGCTAATCGTTTTGACAAGCTGAGAAACTGGCTCCTGACTGAATGCAAATAAATGAAGTCCACTTCCACGTTCCAGTCTCGGTCAGAATGACATCACATGTCATGTCAGCAAGGAGCCAAAATGCATCTTAACCCTCATGTTGTCCTCGGGTCAAATGGACCCATTTTCCTATTTCAATGTTCTTTTTAACCACCAAAAATAACATGATTGATTCCACACAACGCTCTTTGGTACAAATCTCTACTTTCATTAAATTTGGGGCGTCTTATTCAATTTTACAGCATTTGAAAAAAGAATTGAAGTGGTTTTGAAATAGTATTGAGTAAAAGTTGACATATTCCAGTCTGTGATTATCCATCAACATCCATTCCTTTAAATTTTTGTCAAAATAATTATTTATATTTCGTGTGAACCCGCACTGTGAAATGAAATGCGAGGGAGCAAACCATTGAGATAATTGGCAGATTAAATCCCTCCTCCTGCGGGGAGAGACCTCTCGTGGGGTCGAGGACATTTGTGAACCACCACGAGGAGACGGGTTTGACCCGCAAGCTTGAAAAAGGCGAGTAGCGACTCTGAACGCAGTCAACCTGCGACCTCACACTGGCCATTTGATTAAAACACAACATTGATTTTCTACAAGGGGAAGATCCAGTCCTCTAGTTAGTGGCATAGCCCGGCCTCGACTTTCCTTAAGCAGTCAGAAAACAATTACCCGGCCTCTCCTCCCCAGACACTGACTGGGTCAGGGGTGGCGCTGGATCGTAGAGGATTATTGCTTTTATAGTGGGATTCAGTTCAAACAGGCTCCGGGGAGCTGAGGGGACAGGACATGGGAGGAAGGGAAGCCTGACTCCTCTTTATTGTCTGTCGTAGTTGCACTTCGTATTCTTCTGCTGTCTCATCCCCCTCGTGCTCGATCTCCTTTTTACTCCCTTTCTTCCTACGTATGTGTGCGTTTTTCCTCCCGTCATGTGTATGAGAGAGCGAGGTTGCCTGTGGAGGTATAATTGGAAAGTTCGAAGTGAAGTGAATTAGAGCCAACTTAACTTGATTCCACTGTGGAGGCGCTGACACAGTCTTCCCTACAATTCAGTGTGTGTGCAATTAAACCCCGTCTCTATTCGTAACCACATCTGTATCAAGCAGTGGCACAGTGTTGATCTTTGACTGTGACTGTTTAAGTGGTTACGTATGAGTGGGTATCCCTCTATCTGTGTCACCGTAAGTGTTTGTGTGTAGCCGTCTTGTGTGGGCCGGTGTGTGAGCCTCCTGGGCACTGACCATGTGCATGGCGTCCTGGCGTTGGGGCAGTGAGGACAGCTGGGACTCTGAGTGGTAGAGGGTCATTCCTTTCCTCAGGACACGCAGGTCACCTGGGTTGCACTGCTGAGCACAAAACAAACACACACACACACACACACACACACACACACACACACACACACACACACACACACACACACAAAGCTTCAGTGTCATGTCAATTTATAATGTGTGGCTTTTGCTTTACTGCATGCCAATTAATCAAAATTATTATTATTAACCAAACTTATTACAAAAATGCACACTTGAACAAACATCAGCGTAAAAACAACCACCTAAAATGACAGAAACCATCTTTGGGAAAAATGTATCCGACTTGTACTTTTTAGTTTGGCCCATGTCTTTTCCGCTAACATGGAGAGTTTTATGAGCCATACTGCAGCCAGCCACCAGGAGGCAATCAATATGTGTTGGCTTCACAGTACAGTCTACGCATTAACCCATTAACCCATTAACCCCCTGGTCTGTCCCTGCCAGGTAGCAAATGCTAGCTAGCCCGCTGTCTGCAGACGTCAGGCTGACATCAACATAAACTGTGCTGATGGAGAAGTTTGCTCTAAGTGATGTGGATGCCCTGTACTTAGTTTAAGCATCTGCTACCGACATCCCATGTGTACAGTAGCTGATAATGACACCCTTGAAAGTGTTGTGGGTCTTTTGTTATCCCTGCTCAACTGTTTTGCACACGTAGGCAAAAGAAAGTTAAGCTCCCAGGGACTTTTTGAATTCAAAAATCAAATAAAATTGGGGAGATCAGTGCCGATATCCAGCTTGACATCATACACACTAAAACCAATGTACTGTTACTTCAATAAGCTGCTACCATCAGATATTTATCAGGCTCTACAGTGTGGTCTACAATGTATATTAAGACCCTCAGTGATGGTTCATTAAAAAGGACCCTGAGGCCCTGCCCCCTCCTATATTGGCACCTGCACTCTCATCGTCACTCAGACGCATATTGCACCGAGCAATTCATTTTTCACAGCGGATTTATATTCGTTGAGGCTTGCTACATCCATTGCTTTGCGT
The DNA here is from genome assembly GCF_008692095.1 of Etheostoma spectabile. Classification (NCBI taxonomy): domain Eukaryota; kingdom Metazoa; phylum Chordata; class Actinopteri; order Perciformes; family Percidae; genus Etheostoma; species Etheostoma spectabile. Next base: position 23,490,117 of record NC_045750.1, on the reverse strand, counting down.
TGTGCCGTCACGCAGGGACAGTTTGTAGTAAGATTTGTCCTCATTAGCAGCCAAAGACCACTGGTTCCTGGAGGCGGTAGCCAGCCTAGCGTCTCTCTGTGGGCAGGAACAAGGCAACACCACTGTTCCTTATGACATTTCTCATGTCACGCACTAGTGTACCCTTTGCAAGGCACGACATGTAAACACACGTGATGCCCGGGCAATAAATAGCAAATGAGCGGTGGATGTGCATCTATGAATGCATGGACACTGTGCTGTGTTGTCTCTCCTCAGTACTATCTCTCTCTGTGTCACACACACACACAAATCAGCATTCCCCTTATCTTCTCTGTCCTTTGATATTCCCCCTCCTCTCCTAGCTTAGTATCCTGCTGGTGTTCATCTAACCTTTCCCAATCCTTCCCTTGGCACTTCTTGATCTATCCTTTGGGTTTCCATATTCATGCCCTCAATTCTATACCTCTGCTTACATCTCTTTGTTACTTCACCAGGCTCTGAGTCTATCACAGTATGCCCTAAATGTCATATCTGGAGAAGTGACACAATCCATGAAATTAAAACATCTGTCAACTGAATAAGAAGACCTTTAAGATCAGAAATAGTCCTCTGACAGGGTTTCCAGCTTCTGAAGAATAACCTAGTCATGCCAAGTTTGGCTTTAGACAGACAAACGTCTAACTTTACATCCCTTCCTGAATAGACCTTGACCACTTACCAACAAAGTGATTTGTCGTCTGCCGTTTTCTTAGCTAGCCCTTCCATCTATCCATCCATCACAATGTTCATGTGGTGACAGGGATAAGTGTGGACACACTTTGTTTCCTGTTGTAGTTATGAGGGGCAGGGGTGTTGCCGCTTTGACAAAAGGTTGGAAAAGTTGGCAGCATGTTACTTCAGTACTTTAATTTAGTTGAATACAGAACAGAATCGGTTTAATAGGAATAGCATGTGCTTTACACTGGGTAGAGTCTGACCTTACATTTTTCCTTGTCTTACTTACAATACTAGGACTAAATACTAAAACTCTCTTTGTTTACATAGTAGGGCAAGGATGCTAACTTTTTGTCTAGGTATTCAGCTTTAGCTTCAGTGATTTACCACACTAGGATGTACATGTATGTAGCCACCAAGAGCATATTTATGAACACTTTTACAAAGTTACTGTTTTCAAACACGCCAGCTGGAAACGTCAAAACGTCAGCGCTTTTAACTAACCCACGGAGAAAACGTTAGCTTAATTTGCTAGCTAGCTAATTTTTGAAACAATAGGCCCATGATTTTTAAACCAGAATGTCTCTCATTCATAACTATCAGCTCTAGTTAGCTAGCAACTATCAGCTCTAGTTAGCTAACTAGAGCTAGCTAGTTAGCTAGCTAACTAACTAGGGCTACAGGGCTGCCAACTTTTCCCAAAACCTTGGAGTGAGATCTGGGGGGGCAACCCATATTTTGCCTCGTACAAAGCAATTTCTTTGGCTCTTTCAGCATCATTATACTTCAGGGTTTAAATTGGGATTTGTTATATGTGGGGGGATGGGGCTCTCCCTAGGGGGGTCTGGGGGTATGCCCCCCCAGGAAAAAAATTTGAAAAATAAACCATTAAATGGCACTTTCTGGAGAGTTTTGTGCAAAAAAAATGGAGAAATCAAGTCTTACATGATATGTGCAAAACTGTAGTTAAGAGCCTATGCATTGTTGTAGTATCAACAGGTATTAGGGCATTCAGCATGAACATTATATACATTATTAATTCTTATTATATAAGAACTGACCCAGACTGTGCCAACATAATTGAACAACATGAGAGACAGTAGCAATATGTCAGCAACAGCTGAGAAATTTGGGTCTGTGGGGAACAGGTCCAGGGGCCTGGTGTAGGGACCAGGGACCCAAGTTAAATTATGTTGAGGGATCAACTAAGACCATTGAAATTCTAAAGAATGAGAACCTCTGTTTTGTCATAAATTCTAATCCTTTAACCTTTGTGCAAAGGCTCAGTAATGTTTGGCCCTATCCTCTGTGCCCCCCTTACTGGATTTACTTTTTGGGAAAATAAGACTATTTGTTCATTTTATAAACATCAAATTAATTTTACAGTTACATTTAGAGATGCACCGAGGTTAGAGAAGCACCATTTGGCCCAAAGTTGCAGTATAGTATATATAGTATCGTATATATAGTTTAGTATAGCTCAGATGTGTTCATCATTTTCTGCTCTGTTTACATTTTATGCACATTCAAATTAACTCCTCCCATCTGTGTCCGAGATGTGGAGAGTTGTAATATAGTATAATAGTTATAAGTATATAGTGGTAATATAGTCTGCTGTGCATGTATTGCTCCGCTGATATGGTGGATCTCACTCAGACCGTCGCACAGACAGGGCCCATTAGGGTCTCTGGTCTCTGACTAAGTTTAGAGGCGGCTGTACGCTGCTCGTTATCGGAGGACGAACGGATGCAGGAGGAACCTCGGGGAAGACCCAGGACTAGGTGGAGAGATTATATCTCCAACCTGGCCTGGGAACGCCTCGGGATCCCCCAGTCGGAGCTAGTTGATGTGGCTCGGGAAAGGGAAGTTTGGGGTCCCCTACTGGAGCTGCTGCCCCCGCGACCCGATACCGGATAAGCGGATGAAGATGGATGGATGGATGGATAGACGGATGCAACTTGTCACTGCCCCCCCCCAGAGCGGGTCCACTAACATGAACTGAAGTTGCTACGCTACCAGCCGTGCTGCTCACCTCTATTGTTACAGAGAGAGTGGACACGAAGCGACGGACGGGTCTGTGATACTCAGAGCTCATACCTGAAGCGCCGGACGGGTCTGTGATACTCAGAGCTCATACCTGAAGCGCCGGACGGGTCTGTGATACTCAGAGCTCATACCTGAAGCGCCGGACGGGTCTGTGATACTCAGAGCTCATACCTGAAGCGCCGGACGGGTCTGTGATACTCAGAGCTCATACCTGAAGCCGGGGAAATGCACCTGGGATGGCTCGTGCAAAAATGTTCTCAGTTTGCGACAATTCGAAACTACAGACAGGGAGCGCTCTTGAACCCCCTCACAGTCTCTGAAAGCTCAACTAGTCTATCACGAGTGGCTCAACAGCCAGATCTATAGTTAAAAACTCATCTTCATTAATTTGACCGACACTTCAGCGTGAGAAATCGGGGGTGTGGCGTGTGAGCGTGTGAAACCGGTCAAATGCGTGTGTCTCACGGCCAATGCGTGAGAGTTGGCAGCCCTGGGGCTAATAGTTGTCATAAATGAGAGACATTCTGGTTTAAAAATCATGGGCTTATTGTTTCTAAAATTACAAAGAATAGTAAGATTGCAAACTGCATTGGGTAAACCGTGAGAAGGGAAAGCTTTACTTTTTTTGCAAGATAACTAAACCATGTAATAATCCATCTCCTTTTCACCTCTTTCGTCATTCAAATCCACTGGACTCTGCCGCAGTTCCCTCTCACAAAATGAGTTTAATTTCCCCGCAGTTAACGGATGGAGTGTCACCTGAATCTAGCATATGAATCATTCAATTCTCCGAGTCACACCGGGCACTTATATGTTAATGATAAAGTGGAAGTGAGCATGTAGGGAAAGCCACAGAGTGCCTCACCCTTCAGTGAGCTAATGGAGATAAGTAACGGTTGAAAGACGCCGGAGATCCGAGCGGGTGAAAAGAGCAAAACGTGTAATCGCACGCACCTGAGCATGTTTGAGTACGAGCGTGGGCATGCGCGAACACCTGACTCACTGACTGTGTTCACGCCGGTGCTGTGCATTCCATTGGTAATATTCACAGTGGGACCTTACATTGTCAACTCCCTCCCTTTTCCCTTTAGTACAGTAAAGTGCTTCGGCCAAGCTGGTTTGGAGGGTCAACATTCCAGCGATAAGAGGCTATTGTTCCCTTCAGGCTCAGCAAGTTCCACTCTTTCATAACACAGGAAGTAAGGCAATATGTCCATTTAGGACACTTATCCATTGTAATATTTCCACCTGCTAGTATTCAGACATATTATCAAGTAGGATATTGCATTAGAGCCAATGTTGCTCCAGAGACGCTCTATTGTTCCCATCACTTACTGGAGTGCACTTCTGTTTTCATTACCAATCTTCCAATTTAATAGAAAGCAATGTTTATTATTAACCCATACTTCAAGGTAGTATTTGTGGACTCCAGACATTCCTTCATTCTTTACTTGCACTCGCAGTTGTCAGCCATGCATTATGGATATCTGGATCTACCTGCGTTTCCCCCTGTATCCTAAATTATTCAGCCCACCAGACGTCCCGACCAGCCAGGACAAGCGCGTGTCATTTATGCACCAAAGCACAATGTAGCATTCATTCACCTAGGGTACCTCGTACCAAACACTGACGGCACGTTGCAGAACAGCTCCAAGGACAGGAAACGGCTTTCTCGCCAAGAGAGACCACATACAAGCGGGGCCACCTGTGCTCATTCATTAGCATAGCATGCTAGCAGTGCATAGCAGGGACTGGGCACAGAAGCAACACCTCTACAAGGTAATGTAATCCAATTCCTTCAGGCTTAAAAATACTGACACTGGGTGATTCAGTCATGTGGTATGTGTGATGTTATACTTTGTTGTACTGGACTGTAGTTTGATGGACAAAATATTAAGTGCAAGACTAAGTACGTCTGTATGACCTCAAACTTATATTTTGACATTTCAGGGAATACGCTCGTTCACTAGACAAGAGTTAGATGAGAAGGTTTGTACTAGGGATCAACGGATATGGATTTTGTTTTTAGTGCAGATACTGATTTTTTTGAGCCGATATTTAAAGCCGATACTGCTTTTGCTCATAAAAATGTAAACCCTGCCACACTGGATTGGTTTTCGGAATCTGCTCTGCCATTTCTTTAAAAATAAAAACACAGATCAGTGTCGCTTTTGCAATCATCATACATTCATATCCCGCAAATTATGTGTGCAACGTGCATCATATGGATGGGTGCACTGCATATGGTTAACTGTGTAAGAATAAAAGGCTTTCATCAACCTCTACAACACAGCCGTGATGATGCGTTGCTTGCTGCCGTATTATAAGACAGATATAATCAGGTCATCACTAAATGTCCTTTGTCAATTGCCATTGAAAAAATGTGCTTGATTTCTAATTTAAGACTGCCAGGGTATATAAAAACGCAAATATCGGCCGGCCAAAAAAAAATCGATTTATCACGAGATTATACCACTCTCATGTCTTTACAATAATTTTGAAGTTACAGCCAGCAGCCACTTAGCTTAGCTTAGTCGCTCTGTCCAAAGGTCAGAAAAAAAGCCTATGAGCACTGTTAAAGCTCACTAACTAACATGGTATATCACTTTTGTTAAATCCCTACAAAAACTAGGTGTAGAAAACGAGAAGTTCTGGTTTTGCAGCGGGTTATGTGTGTGATATTTCTTAGCTAGGTACTGTGACTTCCTGGAGTCTTGTCGTCATAGTGACGTTACCAGACAACCAGCAGAGACTCCGTCACAATGTGTTGTTTTTACACTTTGGACTTTGCACAAATTAAAAACTAAGTTGTGAGCTTTGGACTTTTGTTACCTTTGAACAGAGCCAAGCTAGCCATTTCCATAGCCGTTTCCAGACTTTTATGCTAAGCTAAGCTAACTGGCTGCTGGCTGTAGCTGCATACTTAGCATACAGACAGGAGAGTGAGAATCTTCTCATCTAACTCTGGGCAAAAAAAATGAATTGCCCAAAAAGGATGTTACCACAGAGTTGATTCAGCCCCCGGTGAAAGTCTCAACATAAATGCAACATTTTACCATTAAACGTTAATGCAGCTGAGTGCATTACCTTGTACAGGTGTTGCTTTTATTGTGTCCACCCCTCTGCATAAGAGAAAGCAACCAGCTCAAAGCTGTAAAAGGTCCCACCACCAAACGGATAAAAGAGGGAAAAGACAAAAGAGGCTCAACCAGCAGTGGAGCTTTTTTTTTTTTTTTAAAGTTACCTTTCTTGTTTGTATCTGTGATAGACTATACCGGCTATGGGCCTAGGGAAAGAAAAACATAAAAGTGTGTATGTTTGTTATTTGATTATTGTATCAAAGCCATTATTAACAGCAATGCTAGCAATGGAGATACTGAACCAAGATGCTGTAGAAAACAAAAAGCTTTTACAGAGGAGCATTCGGATTAATGGCTCAGTAGTGTAGTAGTCATGGTTGCCAGATTTGAATAACTTTCTACTAGTCACAGCTGTTTCATATGTAGCAGTATTGGATTGAAGTGTAATTCTATTACTATTAAAAGTTCTATTACTGCAAAAACATACTCATCCCAACCTCAAAAAAGGAAAGAAATAAAACATGTAAAATTCTGTTTATAATAGTATTCATTTCTATATTTATTCAGTACATATCCATGTCCTACACTTACGGAACCATTGTATATCCTGCACTTACTGCTATTGCACTTCTGGTTAGACCCAAACTGCATTTCGTTGCCTTGTACCTGTACCTGTGTAATGACAATAAAGTTGAATCTAATCTAAAAATAGAAAAAAAAAACACATCATGACTTCACTGCGAACAAGGGCTATTAGTCGACTTCACGAAGCAGGGTCAATGTCTACGTCTTGAGTGCTGTGAGACAATGCGTGCCGCCTAATTAAAGCACTTAAGGGCTAATTATGAGGATCATTTAGGTTTGGTATCAGTGATTCCAGCCTACACTCTCGCCTACATATGACTCGCTGGGAAATAATTGGGGGAAGAAATCCTTTAAAAAAAAAAAAAAAAAAAAAAAAAAAAAGGAAAAAGAATAACGGCTCTGGTTTAAACTGTGAAATTCCAACTCGACTGTCTGCAGCCTGACTTGCGTCCAAATAAATCGAGTCACGTCATAAAACACAAAAGACAACAGATGATATATGAAAGACATAATTATTAATAAGCCGTGTTGCCCAATTTGATCCCCTAAACGTGAATGTTTTGGCCAGAAATGTCACCATCAGTCCACTGCTGTGGTTGTGTGTATGTAACACACACACACACCTCTTCAGACTGACATGTGAACCCCCCCCCCCACACACACCTCCCTTCCACACATTCCCACCTCCACTCACTCAGCCCTACATGCTCCAAATTTAAGAGATGTCAAAGCAGGGTCAACTTTGGGAGAAATGCTTTACTCTGTCATTGTCACTTAATGCCTCTTTCCCCTCCTTTTTCCCCTCCTCTCATCTCTCCTCCGCTCCCACAGTTTGCCTCGGGGGCTAACATCACTGCTCGCTACTGAAGCTTACTGACTCCCCATGAATTAAACATGGGTAAACAAACATATTCTCCAACTAACAGACGGGCTGTTGTGAGGGGGTGGCTTTATGGAGGCATCAGGCAACCACTTTATCCCATCCCAGCTGCCGATCACATGTTTTGGGTGAGTTGGGAAGTTGCACAAGTTTTGGTGAGGGTATAAGTTCATATAGGGCTGTGCTGGGCTGATCTATGCAGTAGCAGCATATACATGTACAGTGTCTGGATGTGTGCACCATCACCTGTGAGAGAAGCTGGTTGTTATCGTCCTCCAGGATCCGCACTTTAGTCTCCAGCTGCCTGATGTAGTTGGAGGAGGAATCTAGAGCACAGACGGAGAAGAAAAGAGGGGAGAAGAAGTGATTAGCATTTCAAAGACCTTAAAAAAAAAGGAAAAGAGGCAGGCATGACCACCGGAGCAACAGGACCACATACAGAGTTTGAAAAGGCTGCCGTACACTTTGAGAGACACAAAAATTATTTCTCCAAATGAGGGGTTTCACATCATGAATAAAGTCTAAAATGGAAATAAGTGAAATATTGGGTCTTGTTATTGAACGGTGGGCTTGAGGAAAAAAAAAAAAGAGACGGCAGTGCTTTGAGCTCAATGCTAACATGTTTCTATTTTTCTATTCTTCCTTTATTTATTATTTTTTACAATTAGTGCCAAACCAATAGACTCAGGAACGGTTTCTTTCCACAAGCCATCACTCTGATGAACTTCTTCCTCACAGTGCCAGGTTCAATTCCTGTGCAATAACCCAGCAACACGGTCTCTAATCAGTCTGTTTACTGGTTCCACTTATTATTTATTCATCATTCTCTATTTCAGAGCTGTTCATATTGTAATATAATACTTGCATAATAACATAATACTGTTTATTCTAGCATCCTTTGCACTATATTGTTTCTGTTTATAGTGTGTGTATATTGTTTGTTTTGTATGAGTAAGCGCATTGTGAGTAATACAATCCAAAGCAAAAGTCCACCTATGTGTACTCATACCTTGCAAATAAAGCCGATTCTGATTTTTTTAGCATAAAAGATTTTGGAAAACAGCGACAAATGCCCATCACTATTTCCCAGAGCCAGAGGTACATAGTCATGTTGCATGTTTTAAGCAACCAAAAGATATTAAACGTACAAGCATACAAAAAGCTGCATGTTCTACCATTCTCCCGTTAATTGTTAAGCCCCAACATCAAGCCTGATAGCTTTAAGGAAAACTGTTGACTACTAATATTATTCTGAAAATCCCTCCACCCTGTGTAGTACCCTGTAAAAAGCCCTCCTGTCCAATGAAAACTAGTTGTAGCCTGATGTCAAAGGTCAAGCAGTGAGCGTTCCCACCCAGATTAGCAGTGCTTGACCTAACTTTTGACCCAATACTTGACTGGGGCTGTTCCCCGGTTGGGCACACAGTCTCATGCATCCCCCCCCCCCCCCCCCCCCCCCCCCCCCCCCCCCCACACAAAACAAAACACATCAATGCCATATTTGAGATTGGACGCAAAACTGTCTCTATACTATATACACCTGAAAAACAATCTAACTGTGGTCTAATTACTCCGCAGAGATTCCCTCAGCTGTTATTTCAGAGTGAACATGAATCGACTCTGCAGAGTTCAAACCGGGGACAGGAGCTGTGTGAAGCGCGGAGGTGCAGTTCGACTCGGTAGGCGGCGCAGAGCCTGTTATCTAAAAAGACATGTTTAATTTACAGTGAGATCAAAGCTGTGGTACGCGCAAGGAACCGCACTCTGGCAACTAGTCAGGAGCACACCACTGCGCACACAGCTTTATCTTACTTTGTTTCCTAAAGTGGAAGTACCGACAGACAGATTGGAGATGGGGTGATGGGGAGGTAGAACAAAACCGGTGGGGAGACTGCTGATGAATATGCTGGGTTGAGTTGCATCGGTGAGCTAACTCTGACCTTAGATTCTTTGTTAATAACTCAACTCACACTAACAACTCTAAACCAGCCTGTTGTTCATGTGACCTAGTTAATCCACACTTTGCAGCCAGGGGGCAGTATTCAGCAGAAATCCAGAATTGAAAACACACTCAGTAACAGCCTGGATTCTGCACACAGACACACAGACAGACACACACACACACAACACACACACACACACACACACACACACACACACACACACACACACACACAGACACAGACACAGACACGGTCTTAAAATTAAGCTCTTCTAGTCTCTTGTTTAGATTAAGTTACAAAAATGTACCAATTCATGATGCCACAAAGTCTTCAATTTGAAAAAAATAAAGATTATTTTCAATTTACTACCAAATCCATCTTGTAACATGTACAACTGGATCCTTTACCCAAGGCTTGAGAGTAAATGAGTGCGGATTACAGTAGCCCCAGCAGGGCCTGCAGACCTATCCATAACTCCAGGAGGCCGGTGCAGACAGTGCTGTCGCTGGCTGGGTAGCCTGCGGATGGACAGCTAGAGGAGGAGCCAGAGATGGTAATCCTCTCTTCCTGCCTTGTGACCCCTCTAATCTGGAATCATTCGCTGGCCTGACCTGCGGCTAGATCTCAAGCCGATTAGGATGAAGGTTCCTCAGCCTACAGTCGCCACCAGCACACTCAAACAACAACGAGAGAAGCATCGGAAAGAAGGGGGGGACGACGGAAAATCAATTTATTGTTTCTCCTCAGTGGTGTGCAGATTTAGATTACTCAGAGATTGAGATCTCGTCATAGGTAATCCAATAAACTCAAATCATCCAAGTCTGTCAAGCTTCTTTTTTTTTTTTTTTTTAAATCTCCTTAGAATTAATTAAACAAAAACCAAGATAAGTTATTAAAGATAAATATTGATCATAGCACAGGCGCACTCCATTTGACTAGAGCAGTCTTCACTTCCAAAGCACCCTGTCTCCCTTCCTCCCCCCCATCCATTAGCTTTGTTGGTGATAGGGGTTACGTTGACTCTGAGAGCGCGTCCCACATGACTGATTAAGAGGTTGTGCAATCTGCCATGGGAACACACACACCCAGCAGAGGGAGAGAGAGAGGAGAGAGTAGAGAGAGACGAGAGAGAGAGAGAAGGAGAGAGAGAGAGAGAGAGAGAGAGAGAGAGAGAGAGAGAATCCAGCCGTCACCCTCTCCTTAACACCCGGCTCCAGAGAGTCATCCTGGTGGGAAAGGGGTCACGCAATTAAACCATTCCCTGGCTCCCCTGCCACTCCTCCTCCGTCCTTTTTTCCCCCTCCACCCCTTTACACACTCTCTCCACACTGCTCCTACGTGAGGCTGCAGAAGAAGCTGCAGATCATGCAGGGATCGCATAACCCAGCCAAAATAATTACCCTGCAAAACTGCGCTCTGCAGCCACTCTTTTGTACATAACAAGCACCCTGGGAGAGGCCAGTTATTACTTATGCATAACTTGAGTGCGATCTTCAGTGCTGATGAAGTAAGTGCGAGGCACTGTGAAGAAGAAAAGTTAGAGTGTCCAACTAAGCAGTAAACAATAGAGAGAGAGAGAGACACGGGAACCTTGTCCTTACAAAGCACAGTAAGCTATTTTTTACCTCTGCACAAGTGTTGTTTACCCAATGATTTGCGCAGATGTATCTTTATGTGAGAGTGTGTGTTTGTGTGTGTGCGCGCGGGACAAAATGTGACGCAGACAGTGGCGTGAGTCCGTCCCCCTCTCTGCACGTCACATTGTATCACATCAGTGTCTCTGTGACCCACTTCCAGCGGCCACTCCCTCCTGGACTCTGCTCCACTCCCAGTTTCCCTCTCTTCCATCCCTCTGCTTGAACTTTACTGTCCATTGTATTTCTTATCTGCTCTTACAAGGTGTGCAGCTATTGGAGGAACATTGGTCAAGCAAGCTTTGTTTGGAGGAGGGGGTGGGAAAGTTATCACGACGCAAAGGCAAGAGCGCGGGCCGGCACACGTCAGTCGAAGTTCTCCGTTCCTGCATGTCACACACTTATTTTCTGATTTACCTCACACACTGAACAGAAAGCTAAGCTCCCAAACACTTGGCGCAATCCTCTAAAGATCATGACGTCAACTGGTTCTTCCTTGTGTCCTCCTATCCCCATCTGTCCATCACAGCTCATTTTAGCTCTGTACCGTGCCACAGATACTATGGTACCTTATATAACGTTACTTTAAGTATACGTTTGAAGCTACTTAGGGGCCATTCACTAGAGCTTGACCGATATATATCGCAGGGCCGATATTTTTGCATTTCTCTAACTATCAGTATCTGCATTTATAATAGACGATTCCTGGAACTAGTCATTCATCAGAGTTATTTATGACAAATGCTTCTGACAAATTAATATTTTAAAAAATTAAATAAAAAAACGGACTTTCAACCATGTTGTGAGTGTTGGAGTTGCATAGTTTGTCCACCAGAGGGCGCTCTACAGCAACACACTGATTTTTAAAATTTCTTTTAGTTAGTGTTTTTTTCCCCTCCAAGGACTTTCAGACATTGACATAAAGTTTCATATCTTAATTTTGGATTTTTTTTTTATACGTTTTATTTGTGATGTTCCGTTGTTCTGTCGTGACAATAAAACAAATTCTTATTATTTATTATTTTAGTGAGAACTCATAAATAACAACAAATAACTAATGTTAGGGAAAATGTTGTAAGGGCGTATATATAAAGGGTTACGTTTTGTTACGCTTTTCTGGATTAAAAAATATATATATACAGTATATATATTGGTCAAATTATCAGAATATTGGATTTTAAAATAACCAAATATTTGTATCATATCGGTCTTAAAAATCCTATTGGTCTGGCTCTACCATCCACACGGAAACGCACATGTTTTGCATTGTTTTGGCCAATCAACCAAACAAATCCTGTAAAACGCACTGCCTGAAGACGCATGGTTTTGAAACCTGGTTCCAGGGTGAAAAAATTCAAAAACGGCGCCCTTGTGTCTTCATTTGGATCGCAAAGCCGCATAATTACGTATTTAAGATGTCATCGCCACACCCTCGACTTTTAGCCTTCAACCGCTTACCCCGCGACGACGTCTCCTTACAACAACAATATGGCGGACTACATGCTTGCGTTCCTGCTGGAGAAGATATTGAGCCTCTCAGGGTTACTAGGGCAAAGTATACCGTCTGCTTGTATACAGCGTGCAAGCTTTTTACGCATGCTCCGTCTCTTCTACGTTTTTGGGTGATTTTCTGTAGCAGAAACGGCGCCACCTATAGGCCTGGAATGTGAAGTTGCGTGTTGAGTCATTTACAAATGGATCCATTTGTCTTAAAAAGATGCCAGGGAAGACGGGGGGGAAAAAATCTGGTTTTGTGGACGTGACCTTAGAATGAAGCACAATCCCAAATGCAAATGAAAACAACTGCGGAACTAAACCCGTCATCGATGTGTCGAAAACACCCACAATAACGTTAAAGATCTCTATCATAAGCTTAAAGCGTTTACTCTTGACCGCGGGAATAGTTTGACACACAGTCTTCATCAGCAGGAAACCCCATCTGTCACTGTATGGTTAAACGATCGGAAAAGCTAGTAATTGGCGCTCGAGTTGTCAAATCTACATCATAGACTTCCAGCGTAGTGCATTCAATTGTAAGCTCCTTAACTACATGTACTATGCTGTACAGTTCTAGTGGTTTTTTCCCCTACCAATCCAAGCAGCCATTGGGTTGTTCTCATTTCCATATGATATGAACAGCAGCGGACTCTGGTACTTGCTTAAGCCGTATAATCCAAACAGTGAACATCAAGTCTAATTTTTGTCATATTATTGTTGCTTGGTAATGCGGTTTAACTCCAGATTGATTTGAAAATGTCTGCGATGAAGTAATCCATACCGTAACCGCGACATGATGTTCACTGTGATGGATTACACAACTCAACCAAGCGTCTGCCAGTAGACTTACAGTAAAAGATATTTTACATCGTTCTTGTCAACAAATCCCATGAAAGGAGCAAAACCAACAATAAATTGTGAGTCCAAAGCCCAATGTATCCGATTCCTCTATGCCATAGACCATGTCTAAAAACCTACTAACAATGCATACAGTAAATGAGCCACAAAGCTCCACTGTGTTACACGCTTCTTCATGACAATGAACATGGGACCCGTAGTTTATTTTGAGTCTATTCCACAGTCGTCCCTGCTGTTTTGAACACGCCAAAGTGCATCCAATCTGCAGCGGAGAACAGTCCCCAACAAATGCACTTTACTCCAGTTAGAGTAACATTTGCTTAGAACTACAGTGCCCAGCTGTTTTAGGAAATGATGTCAAATTTTGTTTTGTGAGTCATGTTTAAAGATTTAGGTCTTCAGTACGAACAAATGGGCTCGGGGGAGTCCACATCATCCAACATTGAACGGAATCCAGTGGCTGCCTGGAATGCTTAAAAAAAACATTCACATTTCTTAAATACAGCAACATGGTTTTCAAAGTGTTTTCTCTGTTAGTGTACAGTATGTGATGTGTTAGAAATGGGCTAAAATGTGATTAACCACAAGTACACAGGTTTAAGCTTATGATTTTGGATAATATACTAAATGTTTGGGGTGATTTTCAACCGCTGTCTCTTCTTTACATTTCTAGTTTGCCTTTCTATCTCTACATTTGTTCTTTCTCTGTCACGCCCAGATGATTCAAGTCCCAGCACGGGGCAGTGGGTGGGACAGAGTTTATTGGAGGTCAACGCAGACCACTCTTTTAGGAGCAAATTGAGAAGTATTAGGCAGGAAAAGCATTGAGTCAGGCATGATGTTAAAGGGGTGCTGATAGAATTAGGATGGCTAAGTGCTAAAAACAGACCACACGTGTACAAATGTACACTGGGCATTTAGCGAATGCGAAAGGGAATGTTATAATTGGAGCAAAACCAGCCTCCACGTTGTTGACTCCAAGGCCTTTGCTACATCAAAGTAGCTTTGGTAAAATTGTATGGCTATAAAAAGGACCAGGGTTCCCTTATGTTTTCAAGTCAGATCTCATGGCCCATAGAAGCCTGCAGTGCATTGAAATCACTCTGCTTTTATTATTCCTGGCTCGGCTCTGGCTTTCATCTCCTATTCATAGCTGTATCGCAGTGTTTTAGCACAGAGAGACATGGATATTCTCTCAGCGATGTATGTGTGCGAAGAATGAATGAGTGCTTATGTGAAACATTTGTTAGAGAGGGAATTCATGTGGGTTGCATGGGTGCCTAAGCTGACTGTGTGTGTGTGTGTGTGTGTGTGTGTGTGTGTGTGTGTGTGTGTGTGTGTGTGTGTGTGTGTACAAACGAGAGGGTTTGTGCAAGAATAGGGGATTTTTAAACCCATCTGTGATTATACTGTATATGTGTATGTGTGCGAGTATGTGTGCTCAAGGCAGGAGGTTGGGTCAATTACCTCAAGATGTTGAAGGCAGAGCAGAAACAGTCCAAACAGTCTCATTCTCCTTTCTCTGCACCAACACCCAAGTCAAAGTACAGTGAGTTCAATGAAATCGGACCACGCTGGCTACAGAAAGTCAAATTTATCATGCAAAAACATCTCCATTAACTAGCAACTTCAAAAACTTCTCGAAAAATCTGATTTTGGACACAGGCCCACTTTAAAAACTGAAAAAAAGAGGAAAAAAGAAAAGCAGAGCGGGAAAAGGGATTTGAGGAGAGAAAAAGAAACAAAAAGGAGAGGCGCCACTGCCTCTATTCAGAACATTGGGGAGCAGGGTTTGAGGGAAAGGAAGAGTTACATAAGGCCAAAAAACTAACAGTTGTTTCCATTACTATGATTGTTTAGTATATAAAATTGTTTGGAAATTCTGATTGATAAATTACTTAAACGATTCACTGTCATAATTTTTGTAGATCGATTTTCAGTCAATTTGACCGTTCACTATAACGCCGTACTATGCACCCATCCGTTTGTGTTGCCACGTCTGTCAAGCTGTCCATTCTGTAACACATGCCCTTAACAATGACCAAAGTGGCAGATTTACTACTGAAAAAATCATTGTAACTTCTGAAACTGTGGGTCTGTGATTTCACACAAAAATGAAAAATGCAGACCTCTCATTTTTAGCCAATGGCCATGCATTTCTAACCTGAAATGATAACCGTTTGATGAGCTGTAGCAAGCTAGCTAATTAATGCTAACTTTGTGAGTCGGTTGAAAACACAGTCTCCAGCTGATTCATTTTTTTTAAAAACTATGTAAAACAGTATCAACTTTGACAAAAGAAATGGATGAGGACTAACTAATGTGTTTTGGAAATGTAACGCTGTCTTAGGTGAAAGGTTTGGCAGGATTACTGGACTGGAAACCTTCCCCCAAAAGAAGCAGGAGAGAGCCGCTAACATTTGCCCAAGCTTTAGTAGCATTTACCAACTCCCACGAAGTTATCGGGTCAATTCTGGCATTTTGTAAAACAGCCATTAACCCCACTAAATAGTGTTGTTAGCTGATGATATGCTCCTTAGCTTTTGGATGTATTGCCACATTAATACTGTAGGTGGTGAGCTAATTAGCCAGGCATGCTAACGTTTGTGCCTTGTGTTAGAGAAGTTAAACAACGGTTTAAACCCTTTCTTACAAATTTAATCTCGTATTTTTGGCTTTGGTAAGGAGATGAAAAGAGACCCCACCCTACCAAGGCTTAACCCTTGTGTTGTCTTCCTGTCAACCATGAAAAAAATTAATAAGTTATGGTCATTTTTTTTCAAAATTATCGCTTTTCCCCCCACATTTTTGTCACTTTTTCAATGTCGTTGGTGCTTTTTTATGTTTTAATTGTTGATGTTGACATTTTCAGCGCTTGTTTTGATGGCCCCATTTTTTGTGAGAAAAACAAAATTAACTGAAAACGGGTCAAATTGACCCAAGGTCAATAAGATAACGGCTGTGGGGCGGCTGTGGCTCAGTGGTAGAGCGGTTGCCTGCCAATCGGAAGGTTGGTGGTTCGATCCCCACCCCTGCAGTCATTGTCGAAGTGTCCTTGGGCAAGACACTGAACCCCGAGTTGCCCCCGGTGCTGCGCATCGGAGTGTGTGAGTGTTTATCTGATGAGCAGGTGGCACCTTGTACGGCAGCCCCGGCCACAGTGTATGAATGTGTGTGAATGGTGAATGTTCCCTGTAGATGTAAAAGCGCTTTGAGCAGTTGTTAAGACTGGAAAAGCGCTATATAAATACAGCACATTTACATAACAAGTAGCTGCTGTGGCATGTGGTTGAATCCAAACGCTTGACAGGCCTACCATGTCTATTGACGGTTTCTAAGCTATAGCATGATTGGGAAATTGCTGGGTAGAGGTGTAGCAAACGGTCAGTTGAATAATTATTTTACTATCAGGAGTAGGCTGGACATGCCAACACACTCAACAGAGCTGAGGAACAATGCCTACATGTACGTGTAGGCTGACTTGGGTTATTTATTGCACATCTGTATGGGTCTACTGCACTTACACACTTGTACCTGCAACCCTTCTTGCATGTCTGTATGAACTGTATGTGTGTGTATGCACGCATGTGCTATGCCAGCGTCAGTGTCTATTTGTGTGTGTGTTTTCCTCCTTAGCTTGGCTTCCCATGCGCTCGGTCATAGCCAAGGCAATCGGACTAGAGGAACAGAGACGTACAAGTTAAAGTGTCCCTGTTATGAAAACATCTATTTTTTTGGGATTTGGGGTGTTATTTTGTGTCTATGGTGCTTTCACCTCCATACAAACTTGGAAGACAACTACCAATGCTGTTTTGAGTGAGATACGGTTTCTGAATGTCCTTGGTCTTCAGTCTCCGGGTGAGCTGTTCAAAATCTCCACAGGTTTTTACGTCACTAGCCAAGACGAGGTGGCTAACCGTAGCATGCTAGCTCGTTCTCAATGGCAAAACACTGTTACAACAGCCACTAGTTGACCATAATCTCCAAAAGAACTACTTCCATGTTCCTGTTCTGCAGGTATTCCACAAGTGCCCCTCGTTTAGAAGAAGTCTCCCAGCTAATTCTGCCTTGTCCTGACCAAAGTAGGAAAAAAACGTTATCTAGCTGATGTTATCATTCCCTAACTATTGTGCATGTGCAACTCCCAACGAGGATAGTAAAGAACTGAGATGTCTCACTCTGTAGCTAAAAGAGAGACCTAAACACACTGGGTGAAAACAGAATGTGCAGCACAACAAAAATATAGTTTTTTTTGAAAATTAAACCATGAAAACCTATTCTGGTACAGCCTCAAAATACAATTAGGAACCTGAATGGGAGTATAATATGGGCGCTTTAACTGGGCACCCATGCTGCATTAATGAGGGGGATGGCAGAACCTCGCACCCCAAGCACGTAAACCACGGGCCCCTGGAAGGGCTTCAAAGGCACGACTGGCTCATCAGGTAGCGGGGAGCTAACCCCATCTGACAAGACATGGCACCCGCTCTAAGGGAGAGAGAGCGCCTCACCTCCCCACGCACTCTTGTGTGTGCGTGCTTTCCAAAAAAAAAAAGCACAACATGTTTTTTTACATGCGCATGTGAATGTTTCTAAAAGGTGTGTGTGTGTGAGATTACAGCACAGTATTACTTCTTGATGCTTGAGAGAGACAAGCCATGTTGAGTGACTCGTGTGAAAGTTGAAAGTGCCATGTGGATTACACTTAAAAGGACAACTTGTGTGCATCAACAACGCTTCCACATTGACCAGGTGAAATCAGCTTTTAAATCATTTGCCACTTGTCGACAGCAAGGCCAAGCAGAGCTTACTAACAAGCGGGGACAGCTCAGTTGGGATTTAACTTGGCACTGAATGCATTTCCCCATTGATGTGAAGTAACAGAGCATATGCAAAATCATCTGTGTCAAATACTAAACTGCTAGAAGAGATTTTGCCTTGCGGAGATTTTAGAGACTTAAATATTTAGTACACTTTTGTGCACCATGCCATCATAGTTTTTTTGAAGCCCTGCAGTTGAAACAAGACTTCCGATTGG
>NC_045750.1:23471257-23471832 GCF_008692095.1 Etheostoma spectabile | reverse complement strand
GGGGGGACCTTGGACCTTGACCCCAAGCTGTGTGTTCACAGTTAAAGAGTAATGTTTGTTTGAGTCCTCGCCTCTTTATGTCTACTTCGAAAACACCTTCTGAATTTAAGAAAACAATTTCACTTTCAGGACCGGGATTCATTTTAAACTGAGCTGAAGCAATTAGTCGCTAAAGAGTCGACATTCAACCAAACAGAGGATTAACTGTCAATCAACTGACAATTAATTAGCAACAATTTTGATAATCAAAAATTCATTTTTCAAGCAGAAATGGCAAATATTTTGCACTTGTCTTTAATTTGTAACCTGAATACATCATCTTGCATAGTGGGACATTTTTAAGGAAATCTGGGAAAGGGGCAAATTTACTAGGTACTTCCAAGATGCATACACCCTTGTGTTGTCTGCCTGTCAACCATGAAAAATAATTAGTGCTTTTTCTGACATTTTAGTCACTTTTTCAATGTTATGGGGGCTTTTTTTGATGTTTTTTCCAAAATTATTTGATATTTCTAATGTTGATATTTTCCGGTTATTTCAAAGGCCCATTTTTTGTGATGAAAAAACTGAAAATG
>NC_045750.1:23464711-23471247 GCF_008692095.1 Etheostoma spectabile | reverse complement strand
AAATTTGACCCGAGGACAACATGAGGGTTAAAGCCACTAAAGCTACTAAGGCCCTTAAAAAAGGTTTTGATCCCGAGAAAGTTCCTGCATTGGAAATGGCCTTTGGACGATGTTCCGGCTTCCCAATCAGACCTTGGATGGGGTGTCAAACACAGATATGACAGATCCTTTCCCAGTTACACTGCCAATTGGAAACATTCTCCATTTGTCCAGAAGAGAACAGCGTAAACACATTACAGAATTTGTATCCTGCCCTCCTGCCTCCGGGCTCAACCTCATATCCTCTCATATTTCCCCCGACACAAATCGATCTATCTGCATAAAACAGAGGGAAGTTGATGAACAACCACTGTTGACTTCATCCAATTACCCGCAATAACCACAGCACGGGATGTATGTAATTACACCCACTGTAGTCATTTAAAGTTGTTTAGAGGCCAGCTGGGGCTCCTTAATTCACCAAAGGTTGTTAAGGTCTATTGAGTGGAAACTGAAGACCAGTGTGCATCTCGCATGTCAAGCTATTGATCCATGTGTCAGCATCCTTAGTGGGAGGGGAAAAGGAGAGAACTAGTTTATTTACAGGAATCCCGGCAGACAGTAACACAGACGTGTGTCTCGTTGCTGTCACACATCCTGTCCGGCAAAGTGATGCCGTCGCCCCCCCCATACCCACCCACCCTGTCTCCTCAGCTCGTCGTCACCAACCTTGCAGGTTCGGCCAGACGCCTTCACGCGCCCGCAGCTGTGTGTCTGTGGATGTGTGATGTCACAAGTGCGTCTGTGAGAAAACCCACTTCAATATGTGAACGTTATGTGTAGGGGGGAATTGAACGTTTGGAGCGTGACAATGCCAAACTTGTGTAAAACCTTGTAAAAAATAAATATTGTATGCATTGCCTGAACATGACAGCAGGGCCCCGGCTTATTTGTTTCAATGATCAGGCCACTTGTAAAGCTAGTGCCCTCTGCCCTTAATCTTTTGATTAGGCTAGAAGAATAGCAATCTGGCAGCCAGTTTAATGGGTTTAATCCCGTGAAATCAAAGCTGTGGGCTTATATTTAGTCCACACCCTTAATTACAGTCCATGTGTGCGTGCGCAGTGACTGTTTACTGTGAAACAAAGCAGAAAAGATTAGGGACATTCAGAGATGGATTGGCTATGGACTATCGTTTGTCTACGGGAAAACAGTCTTAGATGTAATGTTATATTATGTTTCAGATGAGCTTTCTTAACCATCTTTCTTAACCAAGTACTGGTAATGCTTTACTGAGGCTGGGTTCTTGGTAAAAACTGCCAATATAACTAAATTGGAGTCCTTTCTAGAGTGAAGAATGTCTTCTGTACAGTATTTTCTTCTTCCAAGTCGACCCTTAAAAGGTTGTCGCTATGTCACTCTCAGTGACACTCATGTTCCTTGGCACCGGGAGTCAAGGGTCAGAACTCCTGACTGATTTAGGGATGGGAAACTTCATTCCTCCGGCTCAGCCAACCAGGTAGGATTTTCTGCTTGCGTAGAAGAACCTGGTGGCAAATCACTTTGCAATTACTATGCTACAGAGCTTTTCCTTTATTTGTTCTGTGAACACACAAAAAAGTCACAATCCCTTGTGTTTAAATTACAGCATCACACAGCTATTTAGCCGGGATGATTTGTCGTGGTGATTGCATGATGTATATTTACTTGCTGGTTAAATTGGAGTTAAATCATTGCCCTTTTCAACAAGAAGCCTTTGGAACATGTCATGAAAACAGCAATTTCACCTAGCACAAACACACTTATGTTGCCTGTATACGTCTGGATGTCATCAGCATGTTACCCCCCCCCCCCACAGTGGCCATGAAAGGGGCTTTGCAGAAGGGGCTTAAAAGATGGCTGGCCTTACCTTGCATAACCCAGAACCCACCGCAGTGTGTAAACAAACACCAGAGGGCATTGTGGTTAGGGAACGTCCTCCCGGAGCCCATGGCCCTCTTTAACCTCATTCCTCTCCCACGTTACAACGGGCTGCACCCACCACAAACCCCATGGCAACCCTCATTTGCATAAATCTGCATAGCTCCCCGTTCCTTTAAAAGCCCGTCTGACTGACTGCTGAGCTGGCGAAGCTTGTGCTTATGTAAGCAGAGTCTAACAGCTAGCAGTTAGACGTTAAACACAAGCATAACCCTGAAACCCCTTTATTATCGGCCTCTGAAAAATCCCATCTGTCATGCGGGTTCTGATGCATCCTGCAAACCGGGGCTCCTTCCAGTCCAGTGAAAATAACCTCTTCTTTCCGTTGACATCATCTAGTGGTTTTATTACTGTTTACATGAATAACAAGCGCCTCTGCTTTCATTCTAATGCAAATCCCAGAAATAGGGCGAGCAGGCAAGATTCAACTCGTGGCCATGGCCTTTAATCCGAGTGTCGGTCTTGCTCTGATGATCCCAAAAAACGACTCAAAAGTATAACCCTCTAATGGAATGTAAACTAAATAAGTATAATTGCATTTCCTGTGGTATTACGGGAGAGATTTCTAACAGCAGGAGGACAGAGATCTCAAATGAAACGACCGGGAGAAACAAAAACCCATCCATTCACCGGTGTCATCTGGAGCTTTACAGACTATTAACCGAGCACTGGTGGATAAAAGGGATCTCCGAAAGGGCTGTTAGCAGAGTAATTGCCACAAAGAGAAAGAGATCTTGCATAAGAGCTGTCCACATAGACAGTTATTTCATCCCAGCCGCTGCTATAATCGAATTGATGTCGGACCGGAGTCCCAAAGCCTTCGACTCGCCCCGACGGCGGCGTTTTGAGATGTGGTGAAACTGAGCGAGGGAGACAGCGCGTACACTCGGCAGTCGTCTGGTCGGCGAAGAGGCCATTAGAAAGGAAACGGGAGAATGAGAGCGGGACGCACGTACAGTAGATACTGTGCAGACACGGCAAAAACAAGCGCAACAACCAAGGGAATTCTATTACACCCCATGATGAAGAGTTAGCCCGGCTCGGGGCTTCATCCTGGTCGGAAGAAAACAACGATAGCCAGGCCTCATTACGATTGTCATTACATTTATCGCGCCGAAGTTAGTTTTACAACTGCTTTGGAGGCGCAGGACATCCTTATGCTCTTCTGCAGGGTACAACCATCTGAAAACATGGTGCGAACACACACACATCCACAGAAACTGGCTATTTTTCCCTCCCCCCAGAACTTAAAATCTTCTTGTAAGACGCAGCAGCAGCAAAATAACACTTTAATCTTCTAAGTGTCTGCCCACAACACACACACACACACACACACACACACACACACACACACACACACACACACACACACACACACACACACACACACACACACACACACACACACACACACACACACACCTTTAGACAGAGAGAGAAGTACATGTACATCTGGGTATGTTTGTGCGTGTAAAGGATGGGAAGGAGTCAGAGGTGTGAAACATCACAAAGATCAGGAGTCAAATACCTCTTTAGAGGTAAACTACACGAGCCCTGACAAGCAGCCGTTAGTCCACACACTGCTCGGTATATTTGTGGCTTTGCCGGGCCGAGAGATGGCCTCCACCCCGAAGACGTTTTGTTAACACCTCTTCTGTTTTGATCGGAGCTGCCATGCATTCTCCAGGAGTCTCATCTTGTCTAAATGTTTCCCCTCGGCCTCCAAAATGGTCGGTTTAGGGTTAGGGGGTTCTGTTCACAGCTCTGTACGCATAACACCTTTACTTCAATACCTCGGCTGAGCGATAGAAGGATTACTTGACTCATCAATTGACAGAGAAATTATCAAGTTAATGTGATAATCAGTGTTCATCTGGAAACGGTGTTTCCACCTGCCTGTTTTGTCCACATTGTCAAATTGGAATAAAAAAAAAAAAAGGATTGGTAATGACAAACACCAGAAATTCAAAGAAAGATGACACACTGCAAAAACGTGTTCACGCTTCGTCTGAGGCGGAAACATTGATGTAGAAATAAAAAAAATTAAAGGAAGCCGTTTTAGCAAATACAGCGTGATGTACATGAAGCGTGACCTCAATAAAAGAGAAGAAATGGTGGCAGACGGAAACATTGGATCTGCACTTGGATGAAACTTGACTATTGTAGACGGAATCCTTTTTGTTTGGTTTTTAACAGCTGTTCAAAGAAACTTAAAGAAGAGGTCTTAGGTCTTAGGTCCACAGTGCAATATTTAATATTTAACCATTCCATTTCACTACTGTGCAATATTTATTTATATATTTATTTAGTACTTAATCATTTCACTACTGTGCAATATGTATCTATAGTTAGTACTTTACCATTTCATTACAGTGCAATATTTACTTATTTGTTTATACTTATCTCCTTTCACACAATGTGTATTCAAGCCATTTTATATATGCATACAGTTCTTTTTCTCTGCACTACCTACATTTTATTAAATTTTTGATATTTTATATTCTTATCTTATATTTTGTGTCAACACTGTAAAGGGATTGCTTCAATCTCATTGCACAGGTGCTGTGTACTTGTGTATAATGACAATAAAGGCATTCTATTCTATTCTAGAGTATGTTAATATACAAAAAGCATGTAGTATGCTGTATAGTCACTATGGAAAACACAGCTTGGGACGCAGAGTCTCAGGTGGATTTAGGAAGTTCAAACAGTTAAGGGGATACATGGAGAGAAAAATAGACTCAGTGCTACCCCCCCCCACACACACACACACACACACACACGTAACGTGTGACCGCTCTACAAAGTACACAATCAATAAAACAACTCAACCTAGCACAGCTCCAATTGTGTGATCGTGATTAATCCCAGTCAAGATTTAATTGCAGCTAATGAATGACTTCATCTAGCAGCACTGTAACGCACAATCCTTTTTCCACCCTTGGGGCAATAATGACATCATTATGTAAATAATTACAACTGCTGTCAAACCAGTTCCATTTCAAATGTGGGGCATTGCATTTGATCAGATGATGGGGTGGATTATGGCATTATATGTACTGTTTATCCAGAAGCAAAGTGCATGGGGGGGGGGGTTAAGTGTCAATACAATCTACATTGCTGTATATCATAAGGCTCCCGATTCCATAACTGCCCTCGCAGCACTAAAGCACTCCATCCTTTTAATAGGCCTAAAGCCCATTTTATTACACAAGACCTCCCTGACACCCCATCGTCTGGTCGTCAAGTCACCCTTTCTCACTTTATGATGCATAGCTATCATTTCCGCAGCGGGGTGCTTCCAGAGGCGGTTGGTTTGATGCATCCTCTGCCGGCCTCATCAATCTAACAGCGGCCTTTGAAGATTTTTTGGAGTCTCGGTCTCACTAATGAAATGCAAAATGGAAAAATGTCTCCCCAAACTAGAAAATAAAAAATGGTTTGGGACAGGAATATTATAACTGTGGTTGAAGCTATGCTGCCACTGGTTTTTCAAAGCCACTGACCCACTGCTCCGGGTAAATAGTTTAAAAGACAGGCAACATTTGATTGGATGAATCCCTCAAAACTGGTCCTGAATCCATCTTGTCATCTAACTCTCGGCTAAAAAAAAAGCATTTCTGAAAATATTCCTTTTACACAAATATATAGCTTTCATTTACCAGATATTATGAATATTAACTTGTCACTTCAAAACGTGACAACATCATTCACGAATGACTGTCGGACAGTTTTTTAACTTAAATTTTAAAGATACAATTTTACGTCTAGACAGAACTGCAACCCGGCTGGGCGATATGGAGAATATTAAATATCACGATACTCTTGACCAAATACCTCGATGCCGATATTGTAGGCTTGACTATTGGTGGTTTAACGAAATGTTATTTCCACAGTGATATTTTTGATTAATAATCACCAGAAAATTTCATGACTTAGTGGAGTAAAAGGTAAATAATGGATATGCTATAAAAGTCTGGTAAGTTTCAAAAATGACATCACGTTACTGTAATGCAGCTTGTAAAACTAGGAAAAGACAACACTTACCATATTATACCGAAACATTACAATATCCCAAATCAAAGACTGTTTTCTACAGTCACTGATCTACACACAGTCTGGATATTACCCAAGATGCCAGGTCTTAACAGGGCCATATTTGCATGATTATGCAAACTAAATGCTTGTGTATGAGTAAGTAGTTCTCTAATTTTTTTACGATGTACTGTTCATTTTTGCCAAGTAAACAGCCAATCCTTGGCTGTGTGAGGCTGTAGGCCTGGTAAAACGCAACCAGCCCGCCTCCATTACATCGGAGACCTCAACGTCCACAGTGGGGAAAAAAAAGGCACCAGAGAGGAGTGGACAGCAAGAGCAAGACTAACTCCGGGGTCAGACGCCGCTCGGCCTCCTTTGTCTGCCGCCGAGCCAGCTGTCCTTTGGGAGCTGCTGTGTCAGCTCGCATTAGCGGTGAGAGACGGAGATCAGAGCGAGCCAATGGCGACCAGGTGGTCCCTCCGACTCAATGGGTCTTACTAAAACAGACCCGTGGTGGAACCGGGGGGGGGGGGGGGGGG
>NC_045750.1:23453064-23464701 GCF_008692095.1 Etheostoma spectabile | reverse complement strand
AGAAGCGGCCGCGGCTGAAGAGACGAACGAAGGGAGAGGTTGTTGAACAAGACCATTTCAGATTTATTTATAGCGTCGTAAAAGTGATTTCAAGGGCGTGAGAGAGGCTAAATCAGTGCTAACTAAACAAGCCGTTCGGCATTTTATGCCTTTTTGCCTCTAATCATCTTACTGTAAAAGCTCCAGATTAGCAAACAGGAACATATGCTAGCTCGTTGTCCAATCTCTTGCTTAAAGATTCAACTTAATTCCAATGTTTTTAAAACTCCAGCACTCGAGAGACATGCGGGTTAGGCTGGCCAATGACTGTAAACCGCTCGTAGGTGTTACTGTCGGTCAGTGTGTCAGCGCTATGGCGACCTGTCCACATCGGACCGTCCCGTCTTTCACCCGGTGTGTGCTGGGAAAGGTTCCCGGCCACCCTGGGCAGGATAAAAGCGGGTATGGAAACGGATGGATGGATGGATGGATGGATGGATGATTGATGTCATCTGTGTGGTGTCAGCACAGTGACTAACACAGTGACTCTTTTTGTGGCTTAGTAAAACACAAAGTGCTGCAGGCTGACGGCAGATATTTATCTGCTTCACTAGCTTAATTTTTGGCTACATTGACACACAACATGAAGTATATGGGGCCGAGCAATTAATCGTTTTCAAAGAATGCGATTAGCTAAATCGGGAAGACTGCGATTAAACAAAATTTGCGGTATTTTTTCACACAGGAATGTCCTATTTTCAGTGGATTTTTCCCGTTTTTATTTTTTATTACTTGGATGGATGAACTCTAACTCCAGCCTTTCTTTCCACATGTAGATTCCCATGAGGCCATTCAGCAACAGGGCATTCTCGCAGACACCGATGACGGAATAACAAAACAATTTTTTTCTTTATTCCAACATGGTGACAATGAGCTGCTTTACCATTCAAGTTCCTGTCAACACGCTCTTCTTACCGACATTCCCCAGAAATTCAAGTCAAGGCTCCACCCAAGAGCTATTAACCTCTGCCGCCCTCGCAATAATCATAAATCTACTTTCAATATCACGAGCTGAAAACCATAAGTCATCGCAAAACTGTAAATAAGTCAACTTTGGACCACCGCAGAGACATTTAATGATAGCAAAGCATTTAAGCAGCAGGAAACACTCCAAGTCGGATGATTATGAAACACGCCGACGTCTGTAAAAGCACAGCCGTGTCAGGGATTTGTTTCGTTTGTTAGATAAAGCTGCTGACTGGAATGTGGAGATGGAATGTAGAATGTGTATGCCAATGGGTGTGTGTGTGTGTGTGTGTGTACTAACAATCCATGGAAGTACAAATGAGACCCAAATAGCCCAAACTGTCAGCAATATTAATTCCTTGTAAAGTTTCTCTGCTTTTTCCAGAGTATTTGATAGATGAGTGTCAGGAATCAGTTATTCTAGTAAAAACTCATTGTATAGACTATTCTTATATAACTTATATAAGCCAAGCCAAAAGAATTTGTAAGAAAGACTTCTTTTTTTACTAGGAGAGTATAAAAAGTCCTAACGTGAAGCGCAGCGAAAGCAGCTGTGTGAGTGGAGATAAAACGGATTTCTCTGCTGAAATATTTACGCCTCGGAATACAAAAAAGTATGAAAAGTCTTTTTTTCCAGGGCTCAGTGGTGTGCATTTTTCAGCGCTCTGCAGGTGCAGTGATATTTCTGGCCTTTCAGGGTTTTATCCCGCCCCCCCACCCCCACCCCCAACCCCAGCAGCTAAGATTTCAGGGATGGCCAATCTTCAGCTGAGCCTCGTATGAATGTCTTCATTTTCACCCTCAACATGTCCTCTTTGATACATTTGTCTTTTTCCCCCCCCTCTCACCTGCTCCTCCACCTTCTCTTTTTGCCTCATCTCTGCCTTTTTTTTTCACCTTCTGTTTCCCATTTCATGTTCCTTCCCTCCTTGTATCTCTCTGCTAACCCCACCCCCCGACCACCCTCCATTTCTCCTAATCCCATCTATCCTTCTTTCAAATTTTCCTTAACGCTCCTCATTTCTCAGATTCCCCTTCTCCCCGGCACTCATCTGATGCGGGCCCCTGGAAAACCTCCTCCGTCAGCCTTTTCACCGGCTTGGTGAACCACGCTGCCACGACAACAGGAATCAGTTCCATGCTTCTGCTTTCATACCATGTCATGACATCATGCTCCCATCCAACGGTCAATTATTAACTTATGCCTATAAACCACTCTCACCGTACCCGTTCATCTGGTTCCATGTGTAAACACTGCACCATATGGAGCATGGGTCTGGAGGGTTACTAAGCACATGACGACGGGCTCCTTCTCCATCCCTTTTTCATTTAATGCCCGACTGTTTTTGTTGGTTGCACATGTGCCGACTACAAGCAGGCCCTGCAGGTACACAGGCCACATTTCTCCCTGAGGGAGCACGGACTGAAATCCACCACGAGAAAATCCCTTGATCGAGATGCATTTCTCTGCGACAAGATTATTTAAATAGTTGTTGTTTTTTGAAACAAAAAGAATAAGATTTGACAGAGGAAATGTATCAAAAGCAGAGTGAGAGACGTACGGTAGAATGGCGCGGAGCTAAGGAAGTGAGGTAAAGCCCACCCCATAATTAGGGTTGGGGAAAAAAAAAAAAAAATTGATACAGCATTGTATTGCAATATTTTCAGTGGCATTACTGTATCGATACACAGGCGCCAAGTATGGATCTGTTATTATAGATTCTATATGTGGTGGTCAGTTTGTCCCATTTTGCCGCAATAAAAATGAATAAAAGTGAGATGAACAAACAGAGAAATGTTTCTTTTTAGATAAAACAGATGTTGGCAAAGTTTCCTTTTGGGGACGTCATTTGAAATTGGGGAAAATAGGTTAAAAACTACAATATATATCGCAGAATATTGCAATGTGTTTAAAATTGCAATAATATCGTATCGTGGCATAAGTATCGGGATGATATGGTATCGGGAGGTGTCTGCTGATTTCCCCCCCCCCCTACCCATAATACTAAATAAAAAGGCCTTAGTATCCTAGCAGCAACAATGAGAAGCTGCTTGCTCTGCAGTGTCCTCTGTTGCTCCGGGATCTTCAGCTTTGCATCTTTCTTTTAGAGATACTCCCCAGCAACCCCTCTCCGAGACACTCCCCCCCCACTTCCCGTCCTTCACCCTTCTACTTCCTTTTAGGACACCTTGTTGCACCCTAATACAGGGCACTTTCATTAAGTGTGCATGCCATTTAACACCGTTATGGCTTCTAAAGGGTTTAAGAGAGTGCCTCGGTTCATATCATACGCAGGGCTACGTGCCATGTATTTAAGAGAGTGGTGGGCAGAGATACAGCGCCGGATCCCGCTCTTCAAATCCTTTTTAACAGACACGCCCTCCCCTCCAAACCCTCTGCCGCAATTCAGAGAGCTTCTGCGGCGCTCCGACATCAATGGTTTAATCGCCTTACATCTTTTGTTGACTGAGAGGAGAGCGAGCAAAGCAGAGAGCATACTATATATGAGAGATAACACACTGTAAAAAAAATAATAAATCTCCTGAAATCCCTCTTGGCTGACCTCGTTACTCAATTAATATATTGCAGACTGAGATCAAACATAGTGATGATGGGTAGCTATGGAGACAGCCACAGGTTAGAGGGGAATCATCAAAGAAATGGGTGAGATTTCAGCGGAAAATATTCCGATGCAGTGTGTGTGTGTGTGTGTGTGTGTTGGTGTGTGTGTGTGTGTGTGTGTGTGAGTGTGAGGCGGGGGTCGGTTCAACGAGTTCACTCGGTCTAACCTCACCCAGACATCGCTGGAAATGGCACAGCTGCATTTCCATCAATTGCACGCATCAGAAGCATATTATATAATGCTACAGTACAATGCAGCCTTCTGATACCATTTTTAAAGTTATAGTTCATAAGATGGTCTGCCTTTTTGATAGCGGCCCTTTAAACTATTTAAACTATACTACTACTATAAACTATACTAAGTAAAATACATGATCAGTACCCTAATTTCATTGAATTTGGTTGTTTTATTCAATGTAATATCATTTGGAGAGAAACCAATTGATAAAATGATGTTGAAAAAAGTCTGAAAAAGAAATTAAAAAGGCGATGAAAACATGAAAAAGTGACAAAACTGGGTGCCTGGGTGGCCTAGCGAGCGCCTATATAGAGAGGCTCAAAAACAAAAGCGTCAAAAAAAAAAAGTTGCTTGATGTTTGACGGGAAGTCAACACAAGGGTTAATACATTTGAGTTCTGAATAGGTCATTTCCCGGGCATAATCTGTTCATAATGCATTTCATTCAAATTGTTTCAAAGTAGAAATATTCAGATTAGGATATCTTTGGTCTATATCCACGACGTTCCAAGCAGCGGATGGAGTTTAAGAGGATCCCAAGGGAGACCCGGGAACATCTCCAGTTATGGTTATTCCACGAACAGTAATACCTCCAATACCATGAAACCCACGCACATGGATGGGAGGCTGATGACCTCTCCCTCTCATCCGCCACGGCGTGCGAGTCATCGATTTAGTCCGACAAACTCCTTCGCTGTGAGTCCGCGTTTTCGTGTGATTATCAGCTTTCGCCTAAGCGCTTTATGATTGCGCCGGTCCCATCGGTGGAATCGAACGCACCGCACTTGGCTGAGGTCAACTAAATAATGGCTTACCCTTATAATCTGGAGGCCAAGCCCAGTTAAGTGACAGTGGTCTTAATACATTTCCGATGGGGTATTTGTCAAGAGCGGCACAACTGGAACGCAGAACAAATGCACATGAATCATTTTTTGAAGAAATCTTTAACGTGTGGGGGAATATTGACGATGTATTCAAAGCTGGCCTCTGACCTTCCCCATGGGAATCTACCACTTTCTATCCGTCAAATTCCCTCTTTATATATTTCTCCTAATACACAACACGGGACTGAGTGAAAACATGTAAGTTAAATATATGTAACTGGTTTGGCTGCTTTTGTGTTTATTTCTTGATTACAATCATTATCACAGCTCTAATAAAAAAAAAACATCAGTTCTCAAAACACAAAAAGCCTAACATCAGCCAATTAGCATTAAATACAAAGAACAGCGGCTGATGGGAATGGGATTATCTTAACGTTTTGACAAGATTTGAATTTTTTCCTAATGATGGTGATACGTTTTTACAGTTCATTTTGAGGGAAACACGAAAGGCCGAGTCTAATTTCATGACAATCTATCAAGTAGTTGTCCAGAAATTTGGATCAAAACCACAAATGTGAGCCTCGTGGTGGCTCTATGAAAAGATGAGGGATGACTAAAGTCAGAGGATTCATCATCTGGGAACAATGACTGTCTGGACTACGTGTTGTGCCAACCCATTTAGCCCGATAGATGTTGAGATATTTCACAGGATCAAGTAGAAACTTGGACCTTCTTTTCAGGGCTTGATGGAAAAATCAGGGGACTTACAAAGTCATCAAGATTTATCCTCTGGGTACCATGAATGGCTGTACATAATCCCATGAGATTCCAACCAATAGTTGCTGTGTAGAATTTTCATTCTGCACCAAAAAGGTGGGTCGCCATTGAGACAACTAGCGTGGCTAATAGCTAAGGAAAAGATTATCTGGTAAAAGCAAAACACAAATCCCATTTCTTGAAACCATCAGTTTCTTTTATGAACTCTGCCTGTTTTTCGAATTTTGCTTTGTAAAGAGAAACTAGCCTAACCCCCCCATATTAAGTCTTATAAAAGTTCAGAGAGACTGAAAATATTTTTTTTCTATCGGCTACACTGACAGATGGCTACAGTGGCCTTAACATGGGGCCTTGGAAGCTGTGGCCGGGTTGGTTCAGTGGGTGGAGCAGGCGCACATATACTTAGAGGTCTGTTCCTCAATGCAGAGGTCCGGGGGTTCAAGTCCGACCTGTGACGGTTTCCTGCATGTCTTCCCCCTCTCTCTCTCTCTCTCTCTCTCCCTCCCTCTCCCCCCTTTCTCACCTGGCTGTCCTGTCAAGTAAAAAGGCGGAAAAGCCCCAAAAAAATAATCTTAAAAGACAAAAAAGACAATCAAGCCAGTGGGGCGACCTCTAGCTCCCCCAGTTAGAGCGTGCGCCCCATGTAGGCTGGGTCCTTTGCTGTGGCACGGGTTCATATTCGACCTGCGGCCCTATGCTGCGTGTCATCCCCCCACCTCCATCAAAAAAGAAAGAAAGGGAAATCAAGGCAAAAAGAAATCAAGGCAGCCCACACTCTAACACACAATCCGTGGCTGGGTTAGCTCAGTTGGTAGAGCAGGCACACATGGAGGTTTTTCTACTGGACTCAGCGGCCGCGGGTTCGACTCCGACCTGTGGCCCTATGCTGCATGTCATCCCCCCTTTTTATGTCTCCATCTGACCTGTGTAAATCAGTGGTTGCCAAACTTTTTCCAGCCAAAGACCCAAAAGAGAAATTTGGTGTCTCCCCGGGACCCAAATCTACGGAACAAAACCATGAATTTAAATTTATATGAAGTATATTTATTCCATTATAAAAGTAAACAAAAACAGAAAACTATTGTCCTTTCTGTGTCTCAACCCTTTTCTCAACTCATTTTCTTATCCCCTCCCATCATCCCTCAGTACCGACACCAACATTTTTTTAAATAATGCTGACTTGAATTTAATGAGATGTATGTGGCTGGTTGAAGATGTCAACCAGCTGATCTAGTCCAGGTTTGGTTATTGAAAGTGTCATTCTGAGGTCATGCTGAGCATTTAGTCTGTTCTCTGCCTATTGGCAACCCATTTTGGGTCCCGACCCTGAGAAACATCGGTGTAAATAAAAGGCCCAAAAAAATCTATCTATCCATCCCCAATACTCTTGGATTTATCGCTTGTCATTCGAATGTTTCAATGCAACCATAAGTAACCAAAACAAATCTAGAGAAGTGTCTGCCTCAAGGCCCGTCCCAAACCAAAACAGATAGCCTCCATGTTTTTACAAGTAACACAGTCCAGTGTTGGCACATAAAAACGGCCTGCGAGAGGAAATTGGCCTCCAGGATAGCAAAGCAAGGTTACCTGAAACCATCCCAGAAAACTTCCTGAGGAGGGAGCAACAATGTTGGAATTGTACAATTCATTCCAGATGCTTCGGCCGACCGTCAAAGCCCCACATTATCTCATCCATCTGGAGGCACCGCGAGTTTCACATTTTTTTCCCCCCAGGCACTCCAGTTATGTCCCAACTATGGCCGAGACGTTATCTAAGCAACCAATCAGGTGCTTCAATATGTCCTTATTGCAAGAGACTTTCCAGTCAGCTAAAACATTTACGCATATTTCAAATGAGGAGTTATGTCTCTTGGCTTGAAAACGAGTGAGCCATCCCACGTGGGACCCATCAAATGTTGCCCACGTTTTTTAAGCACCAGAGAAAACAATCTATTACTGTTAAATACACGTTGGAGTGAGGAGACAGCACTGGCTAAACGCAAGCAAGGTGAAGACATCTGCTGACTCGGTTTCCAATGTCACAGCATCCAAACAGCAAAGAGCTGACGGGCAGAAAAATCCAGATGAACGACCTGTTCCTCCCGGGCCTCGAAAGGAGCTGATGAAGAGGTGTTCGCTGTCTGAGTTGCTGACTTTTGGCAACCCGGGAACAATCCAGCGTCTAAGGTCACTGGGTGTCTTGCATAGGCAGAATCGAATTGCTGATGGTGAGTTTCTGGCGCAACCCCAGGTGGGTTTGTGTGCCACCTGAACCCAATAACTCTTCCGAAACTGCCCTTCTGTGCCTCTCGTTTGCATCTTAATTAGTTGTTTACATCTGACGTAGAACACAGATCGATAAGGGTCTCGCCGGGTGTCGCTAAAATCAACTCCACTTAAGGACATGCTGATATTGGGACGGAGGACAAACTCTTGCGTCTCCAGTTTTCCAGCTAGTGAGTCACATTGTCACGTGTGTCAAGTCAAGTGTGTAAAGCTCATGAAAGAAAATCCTGTCAGCTACTTTTAAAAGGTCACACATTCTTTCCCAAAAACGAAAGAAAATGTGTTTTAGACCGAGAGATACCGTCATCTGCTTCTTATAATAACTTAAGCTCAAGTGAGATTTCCATATCTCACAATAGCTTACAAGTTAAACTGAGTGTGTCATTCGCACCACACCTATCTTTTGATTAGGTAACTTGGAAACAGTAAACACACACACACACACACACACACACACAGACACACACACAGACAGATGACCTAGCTGTGGCTGGCATCATTTTGCACGGGTCAACCAGCATGGAGGCCCAAACAAATCCCCCATCCCCCTACCCTAAACATCCCTCCGCTTCAGTGACTCTGAGGCTAGGCGTGGGCACCGTCCACTCGCCCCACTGATCATTGCTGTTGCCTAGGCGACTGAGCAACTCAGCCCCTCCAGCTGAACCACTGCCCAACGATCAGAAAAGAAGGACATGCATCATTTAGATCAGTGGAGACATAGAGATAGGCAAGAAAGAGAGGAAGGCTGAGACTGAAAGTGGCTGAAATTCAATATAATTCTATAGAGATATATATATATATATATATATATATATATATATATATATATATATATATTAGATATATAATTTCGGTTTGGTATGACACCACATGTCGCTGAAAGATGTGACTGACGACCACGCAAGCGTGACAACGTTTTTTTTGTGAAAGCTTCAGATCTTTTAGTGAGTCCGTGTGCGAGGCTCACGCCGGCTCTATAACCTCATTCTGTCGGCTGGGGGCCGCGTTGATGGGAGTGAACGGACAGCCGATCAGACAGCAGGTTCACAGGAAGCGAGCGAGAGGCGAAGGCAGATGGAGATGGAGGGAGAGGGGAAAGCCTTGGAGAAGTGAAGTCTTGTCGGGTAAGGGAAGACGGGGAGGTAAAAGTATTTAAAAAAAAAAAAAAAGCGACACACGCTTTCTTTCGCTTCTCATCTTCCCCGTCGCATTCCTGCTGTGGCACTGAGACGAGAGAGACCCACTTCCTCTTTTGTTTATCCAGGAATGTGGGACGTCCTGACAGGCTGGCTCTTCATTGACAGTAGCTACACAGCTGAGAATTCACCCTGGGGCTCGTTCTCTCGACCCATTCTGTGTGTGTGTGTGTGTGTGTGTATCTAAGTGTGTGCGTTTCTCCTCCATTATCTGTGTTATCAGCCGACCAGGCCTCCCATAGGTGGACAGGGCGTCGGGAAACGCAAGCCAGATAGTCCAAATATAGCCTGAGCTGTGCTGCGGGGGCTTGTTGAGGATAAATGAAAAAAATAATAACAATAATAAAGAATTAAAATGTTAACAAACCCAGATAAAGTTAATGACAAAAACATGTTATTTTATGTGTCAGCATCTCCCTTTGGAACAGTAGGTCTCAAAAAAGGGCTACACTCTCTCTCTCTCTCTCTCTCCTGCATGTTTTCACAGGATCAATCCTATTAACTTCCATAATTATAATAATCTCAGAGCTGTAATTTCTGTTTAGTCACCAAGAGTGGCCGTTTCTTTTCTTCTTTTCTTTTTGTGATAATGCACGCCATGTTGTTGCCGTTTGAAGTCTCACAGAAACATGAGGTGTAGTCAAACAGGATACCACTGACAGAAACATCCTATTCCTGCTTAGACGCCCCCCCCCCCCCCTCCCTCCCACCACCTTTTTTTTTTTTTTTGTATCCCACATGCACGCAACACAATGACTTGAAACCACAGCCGGGAGGAAAACACCATTGTGTTGTCGATCCTCCGGTTTCATTTGAAACAAGAAAAAGAACTCCCACCGAGAGACGCCAGGGCTCGCCGGTGATTGATTGAGAAAAAAAAAAAATAAATTAAACGAGCAATTCAGATTTTGCATGCCGTGGTTTAAACCAAGTAAACAGGGCTTTTGATTGTGACCCCGATAGATACGTAAAGCCATGACTGTAGTCTACAGACTGCTTCAGTCACACAAGAACATGACTAGCAACACTCTGCCTGATTTGTGTTCCTGAGATAATCCCGTGTGAAATCCACACACCCACTGGTGTCCAACTGGGACGGCCGGTTCTACAGTTTCATTGGGAGCTTTTAGGTCACGTCTCGACCCCCCGAGGGCGAAGAGGAAACTGGAAAAAAAGAGAGAAATGCCTCTAAATCCGAAAGGGGAATAGTTCACACTCGCTGCGGCACCTCATATACAAGAGACACACACATTAAAAAAAGGCCAGGTGCTAAAGACCCCGGAGTAAACGCACACTTTTATGACTCGTCAGAGAGCTAATTTGAACCTAATTTGGTTGACAGGGTGACTAACATGTGAAGGCGTGGCTACACATGTAGGAGGCCAGTGGAAGCAGTCTCCTGTGATGTGAAGCAACATATAAATCAATGCATTGTCTGAAGCTCTAATGCGTGAATCACTAACCTATCCGACTGGTTTCTGAAAGCCACACGCAGCTGAATGGACTGGCAGACTCATGGTCATGAGGTCTGAAAAGGCTAGCTGAGGAGCTAACTGCTAACATGTAGCCGGGCAGACGGTTACGATAGCTCCCTGAGCATCTTTCTACTTTCTCTGTACCGTTTACTCCCCCATTGGTGTTTTGTTCTTAAGAGTTGTGCACCACTTTGTTCAATAATTTATACTCCAACAACGGAGGGTTAATTAAAAGTGGATGGTGCAACGCAGCTAATTAGCCACCAGCTTTTTACATTTTGGACTGTGCATCTCTGCAGTCAACGATCAGACGATCAATGGGAAAATAATCGCCAACTATTTTCATAGTCAAGGAATGGTTACAAGTAATTTTGTATGCAAAATTGGCAGAAAATGCTGTTTTCAGCCTCCCAAATAGGGACGCAGAACACATATTTTTATAGCATATTAAATTGACTATCTTTGGGTTGTGGACGAAACAAGATATTTCGAGACATCACCTTGGACTTTGAGAAACTGGGATGGACATTTTTCACTGGTTGACGTTTAAGACCAAACGATCAATCGAGAAAATAATCGGCAGATTAATTGATAAGAGATTCACAATGACTTCAGTTTCACCAAAAGTTCACCAAACTGAGCTCAACATCCACACAGATTTTCTTCACCCCTGCAACGCAACGCAACGCACCGACTGTTGCGCATCAATTGGGATTAAATTGATTACGCAGCAAGACGTGGGCCTTTTTAAAACGCTGGACTGACCAAGCCTCTGGGTGTGGGAGGGAGAGGCCACTGTATTCCAGCAGTCAACAGAAGTCAGGCCTGATTTAACATCGCACTGGCCTCTGGGACACAGGTGGAAAAACAAACCCACACACACACACGTCTGTGTGAAAATGAAGTACAAAGCCACTGTGGCAACATTAACTAGCCTCAGTTGTCCCTGCACAGCTGGACTAAAACAATCAAGTGAATGAACGTTGTATTTAGCAGGGCTGTCCTGGACTAAAGAAACTCTGAGTTGACTAACACTTACTTGATTTTGTCGACTAATCTATGAGTTGATTTAGTCGACAGAGCTGTGCGCTTTGAGAGGTGGTCAAGACTAGAAAAACCCAATATGAATGTAGTTAATGAACCATCTGTAAAACGGAGTTTCTACACAATTAATCCTGCAAAAGCACCACTTTAAATCTTGTGTTCACCAG
>NC_045750.1:23444855-23453054 GCF_008692095.1 Etheostoma spectabile | reverse complement strand
ATAAGTATCTTGGAAATGAGTAATTAAGCATGTATAAGCATAAAAAATGACTCAACTAAAGAAATCTTAGTCGACTAAAACCAAAACCACAGATTAGTCGACTAATCGACTAAGAGGGGACAGCTCTAGTATTAAGAGCATGTTTTTTGTTCTTCTTTGCACTACTGTGCATGTTTCAGTCCATGTGCATGCAATGATCTTACTTAAAGTCAAAGTACTTTTATTGGTCTCCCTAAGGAGAAATTTGCATTGGACACTGAGCCACTTAGCTGCAAGAGTTACAGACACAACGACAGCACAGGGTTAATAAACAATTAAAAAACAAATATACAGTCAACATATGGGCTACTCGAGGGCCTGTGCAAATAGCCGATTTCCTATACTAAATAAGATAAAAGCCATACTTCAAAACAAAACCAATTTCATTCATCCATCACAGTCACAGATATACCTTAAAAATATTCATAGTCATGCTTTCATCTCTGCTCATTCATGAGCTTTACTGCAATAGGGACCAATGAGTGCTTATACCTGTTATATTTACACAAAGGAACCCTGTACCTCTTTCCTGAGTTCAACAGCTCAAACTGTGAAAACAAAACATGACAGTCATCAGACAGAATGGTCTTAGCCTGCCTGATTGTTGCCGGTTCAAAAAGCTCCGGCGGGTTGAGAGATTCAGGTGTTCCCATGCCGTAAACCTGCCGTTTTAACCAGATTCAAAATCTGGGTTTTAGATTTTACTGTCAAATTCCCGAACCAGCTGGTAATACCATATCGAAGAATTGACTCTATTGTTGCTCATATCACCAAGGGTACGCCAGCTTACACTGAGTGACTAGAGCCACATGGCACCAGTTCCTTATACTTCTGACTCTGATAAGTCCGCTTTTATGAGTTGAAACCTGCAACATGTTCAGTATATTGTTGACATCATAGATATCTCACTTAATGAAAAGTATCTAGTCCTTTGCACAACATGGGCTGCTACGCTGTCCCTTCCACTGTGGTAAAAGTAAGAGAATATGTTGATGTCAGCCGGATGCGTCTAATCGGTTCTCCTGCCCTTTGAGAAGCCTCGCTCTCTGGCTTGTTTGGAGTCCCTTTATCTGAGTTAAAAACAGTGTTCCTTTAAAGCCAGGGGAATGTGTGAGGGTCTGTTAAAGGTCAACAGGCGTTATTGCAGAGGAGGATCTCTATCAGTTCATCTGGACAATGTCAGAGCAGCACTTTGCTGTCTCGCTTGGGGCACTTTGTCTCAATCTCACACACAGCTAGGCCTATTTGCAGTCTGTGTGGCACTAAAGAGGAGCCTAACGCAAGGTCTCGAGAACAGCATCATATTTCTATCAACTGGAATTGGGTTCCAGACCACCGAAAGTGAATGCAGATGTTGAGAAGTCGGGAAATAGAAGTCACTAGTCAAACAAACTCAACGTAGCCCCTGCTGTTCTTCCTTTTTTTTTTTTTTTTTTTTTTCTCTTCCGAACAAAAGCCATCGCTCTCCTCGCGCATTACAACACACACACGCCCTGTCCGAGTAAACATGCACTCACACAGCCTGTATCCCCAAAGGAAGAGGAGTGGAGGGGAGGGGGGGATTTCAGCCATGTCAACGCACACAAAATTCAATTAAGCAGACAGCAGGATGTCTCCCAAAACCAAACTCCTTTGAGCTTAAATATGCCCTCCAACAGTCCCCCACCACTCCACCCCAGAGCTTCCCAGCCAACCCCTCACCGCCGTTCAGCCACTCCCCCAACACCACCGAGACCCATTGAGGGCCCTTTCCTGGGCCCCCTTTATACACTCCTCTCCCAGGCCTATTTTGCCTCTAAAGCAAAGGACTTCCAAATTTACATTTGCCAAAAAGATTTTTTCTTTTTTTTTTTTTTTAACTGACTGAAACGTATGAAGAAGCCTCTAGCTCAACCAACTGGTCTGTCCTCCTCTGGACACAAAACACAAGCATCCTGCTCCTCTATGTGTGTGTGTGTGTGTGTGTGTGTGTGTGTGTGTGTGTGTGTGTGTGTGTGGTGTGTGTGTGTGTTGTGTGTGTGTGTGCGGCAAGCGACAGATGCTGTTCATTTAGCACTTGGCGGCAATCCTCAAGCTTGTCTCTTAAATGCCCTGGGGAGGGGGGGGGACGGGACTGACATTTGGACAGTATTAAATAAAGCCACTCTGAAGACCCCACACCGCAGCCAGACCTGACCTCACAACATGGTCACTCCGCTCGGATTTCAAAAAGCCAAATCGAGTAAATCTGCGCTGGTGAAGATCTTATTTTTTATTTTTTTTCCTCGCCAGGCCTTTAGAGGCTAGTGTCGACCTGCGAGCAATTACGTTAAGTTAGGAGTAGTGTAATACTGCTTTTTTGGGGGGGTTTCAGCAATTGGCATGCCAACAGTTGTTCTGTTTCTTACTGTTTGCAATGATGTAAAAGCCAGAAAGATAAGCAATGCTCAGCTTTGTTTAGGACTAGTTAGCATCAATCTTATTATTAACAATTGATTGATTGATTGATTGTAATATCTTATTTCGAACATGCAAGAGAAAGTGTATAAAAATAAAAATAATAATAAAAAGAAATAATAAACAAAAAATTGAGAGAAACATAACAACAAAGAATCCTTCTTTAACATCCCTCTATTACTGTGCGAAAAGGAGTAGGAAGATAAAACTTATGTACTCCTACCCCTTTAATTCTGGCATTGCTTTACAATATTATAATTAGTTGCTATTATATATATAATATATATATATATATTATATATATATATATATATATACACACACACACATATATACACACCCATACCTACACAAATACATACCCACATATGTAACATATACATACATACATACCCACATACATAATACACACACCCACAACAACACATATATATATATACATATATATATACATATATATATAATAAAAAATTATATATATATATCATATATATAGATATATATTATATATAATATATATATATATATTATACACCATATATATATATTATACATATACACACACATATACACACAACACCACCCTCATATATAATATAAATAAATAACACAAAAAACAAACAAAACTTCTACACGTGCTTCTTTATACTTTGTAAAACTATTTCTTTGTACATTTTTTGAAAAGGAATATGTTTGGGCATTGCTTTAGGTTCTCATTTAGTTTGTTCCACAATTTAAACTCCGCGCATTGATAAACAAATCTTTTCCTTGATGTTCTACATCTATTACTTAATTTCCTCTTCCCCTTAAATCGTACCCTCCCCCCTTTCAGTGAACATCTTTTGAATATTCCCGGCATAGGCATTTCTTGCTTTGACATGAATACTGCGTTTGATATTATTAAATCATGGTATTTTAGCAATTTAGACATAGAAATAATGAATTTGTATGATCCCGAAATCCGGCGTTGTGAATGATTCTTATTGCTCTTTTTTGCATAATGACTAGTGGCTGTAAACAATGAAATCATACACCTTCTTTCAAGTGAAACAGGTCTTTCAGGCATGCCATTGTGTGTGTGTGTGTGTGTTAGAATTTGTGCATTACTGTCAGCAATGAGCACGCAGAGCCTCGGTGGCACATGATGTCACACACATCAGAAAACAGAAACAAGAGCTTAAGAGAGGTGCTGGGTCACTGCAGGCACAATATTGATGTTACGTAATGACACCGCCCCAAAATGTGTGTGTTGGCGTGCGAGTGTTTCCGGATTAAGGGCTCCCTTCGGCTCTCGCTAATGCTCGTTTCAATCCTTTTGTATTTGTTACCTTCACAGTTTTCACAGTGTGCGATGTCCGGGAACGCCTGATAGAAGATTTGACCTATGTGATCTGATTTGAAACTGCTTGCGTTGAGCTCCTATATGCTGCTGCCCAGTCCTTGTAAATCAGGGATAAAAGAATAATGATGATAATAAAGTTTAAAACTGGGTGTGGGATTTTTTTTTTTTTTATTCCCTTTGCCAAACAGATCGTGGCAAGTTATCAGCCCATGTGCTAGCTAAACAAGCCTTAGTGTCCTCCTGTTCCATCAGGGCATTTTCATCCCAGCTCGAAGCTTTCAGCCGTGTATTTAGGTCTTAACACAGGGACACTGATTTCTGGTCCCATGCCATGCATTTCAAATGGGCCCTAAGCAGACATGAGTGCTCTTCCACAACCAAAAAGGCAACAATGATAATCAGCGAATGACCCCCAACAACAACATAAATCAATTTGCGCGTGCCCTCCTTTAAAAGCTATTACAATAAGTCCTTTTTCTTAAGGACCACGAGTGCAGTGACCTAAATCAGTGCAGACTCCAATGATGGGCTAAAGTGGGACTGAAAAGGCCTCTTAAGGACACTCTGTGTGCATATGTGTATGTGTCATAATAACCCCAATCAAGACTTTTCAGTGAGGTTAAGCCAAGACCCCACCCCCCCAGTTAATCCTTCACAGCCGTTTTGATCAGCATATGTTGTCAGTGCAATCACATGCATAACATCCTGACTGTAGGATCTATGAGGAATGAAACCAGAGGTGTACAGATGTAATAGGCCAGCTGCATTAAAAGGGCTGCACAAGATAGTGTTTTTAATCGTTATTGCAATATCAACTTGTGCAATATACACATTGCAAAAGGCTGCAACATATCGCACTTGATAGGTGATTAGTTAAAAGAAAATGTCAGTAGAAAACTGCACATTCAAATGCAACTGCCATTCTTTTTTTAAGTGGTGCCTTTAATATTCATTCACTGTCCAATTTCTTAGAAGAATGTTGAAAAATGATTTCCCTTTATTTGTTTTAAATTTAACGAGCTATTGTATTTTAGCAGCAGGAATGCAGAACTAAGTACACAAGTACATCTGTTTATTTATCGCAAGTAATATCGTTATTGCGGTACTCAAAAACGCATATCGCATATTTTCCTCATTTTGTGCAGGCCTAAATATGTGTCTTTTGAAAGCTCAACTACAAAGAATTACAATTTGATCTACATTACAATACTATAATTGCCAGAGGCAGGCCTCAAACGGGCAACAACAACTTGTGTCTCTTAGTTGGAGCTCTTTTGAAGTCAAGGGTACCCTAATTTGTAGTCATTCACCTACGCCCTATAAAGTAACTTGTGGCCACAAAGATGGAAATATAATCAAAAGGGCTATTTTCCATTTTTTCAGGTTTTATGTAGCCTACTGTAAGGCCTGATTGGTTGGACTGTAGCATCTCTGGTTAAGACTGCCTGCAGATTTGGACAAACAGGTGAGTTCCCACAGGTGGAGGGAGTGTATGTAGGCCTACTCACCATTAAGTCCATTGGGGATGCTCCTGTGGTGGTGCGGGGCTGACAGGTCATCCATGGACCTCCTCATGGTGGTGCCTAGCTTACTGTTCTCTGAGACGGGCTTGTGTATGTGGTTGTTGTGATTGTGGTGATCGGGGCTCCCAGCACTACCCGTGCTGGACGTGCTACTCCCGTCCCCAACATCCCTGA
Organism: Etheostoma spectabile; assembly: GCF_008692095.1. Classification (NCBI taxonomy): domain Eukaryota; kingdom Metazoa; phylum Chordata; class Actinopteri; order Perciformes; family Percidae; genus Etheostoma; species Etheostoma spectabile. The sequence continues at coordinate 23,447,540 of NC_045750.1, read as the reverse complement.
CCGTGCCGGTGCCGCCGTTCAGGTTGCTTAAACTGGACTGACTGTCTATGGAGCTCCTGGAGCCCGCTCCGTTCCTCTCCTCATCCAGCATGAGGATGATCTCCTTCAGCTCAGAGTTCTCCCTCAACACGGTGCCCTGGTTGGCCTCCAACTCCTTCAGCTTCATCATGTAGGTGCCCACCTCCTTCCACATGGCGCTGGCGGTGTGGCGGCCGAAGCGCTGCCACTCCCGGGACAGCTTCTTGCCCTTCTGCCGGTCGTCGTCCAGGAAGCAGCAGAGCTCCCGGAGCTCATGGTTGTCGTCCTGCAGCTTCTGGTTGATCTCCTTCAGACTCCGGATTTCGTGCAGGTGCAGCTGCAGCCGCCGGTTAATGTCTTTTATCATGTTGCCATGCTCGATCATCAAGTTCATTTTCTCGCCGTCGACCCTCCGCAATCTCCGGACCAGCTCCTCTTTGGTGAACCGCAGCATCTCCTCGTCCGTCAGCTGGCTCAGCTCATCCCTCGCTCCCTCGGACAGGTTTTTAGCCATGGCTGTCTTCGCTGTGAGTAGCCTGTCGGTTCGTGTACACGGTGCCTTGAAATAAAAACTATCAAAACTAATTCAACCAAGCCTCAGTTGCGGAATTGTGTTATAATACGAATACATTGTCCAAAATATGCAAGTATCGCCATGCCCTCCTCTTCAACAGGCCGATATAACGAAAAAGAAAAATATGAATGTGATGCTATGGCAACCCGTGCGTGAACTGAATGCCCTCACTAATCTTTGAAGGAAAAAAAAAAAATGATGTATGAATTTCGGAAACAACTGCTGAGTACTCACATTCCGTCACAATAGGAAACACGTGATTTTAAATCAAATGTCAGTGATTTCCAATCAGGTCCTGGTCCCCGGGGCCGAGTCCCGTCAGCACAACTCACCGTGTCCCATCGCAATGTGCGCCGTTTCCTCTGGACATCGCTCCGTTCAAACGATAATAAACAGAAAGAGCAACTAACTGGGACGTAGCTGTTAGCTAAACCCTAATTTGAGCTAAAATAAGCGTGAACACGACACTTATTAAAGCCCACTTTTGTTTTACCGGCGGTGCTCTCTTGAACGCGTTTTACCGACAACAACGCTCCTCGGATAAGCCTCTTTACTCTGGTGGTGGTGGTGGTGGTGCACGGATAGTTGAAGCCTTTCCACTCAGCCAGGTCGGAATTAGCAGGAGACCCCCTCCTTCTCGTCCAAACACTCGGGTTTGAAATCATTCAAGAGGCTTTCGGCCAAGACAGCCAATCAAGACATGGCAAAGGAGTGGGCAGCAGGTACATGCATAGTGCGGTGGCGTCTCACAGGGCGCAGGCTCCGCCCCCTTAAAGGGACAGTAACGAGTTCAGGACTGAGAAAAAGTCACGTACCATAAACTGTATGAAATAATGAACACGTATTTAAAGCGTTTTGTGTAGTATATATTTAGCTTTTACTATTTACAAACTGTCTGTTATTTTTTGCATTTGTTCATTTCTAAGCAATGGAACTGTTGTTTAAGTAGTTGGCCCAATTACTAATAGTTTCTCAATTAAAAAAATTTGACTTTAACTGCCCTTCTATCAAGATCTGCCTCTGACTAAAATGTGATTACCCACTCAACAACTGTTATTACATTTAAAGAGAAAAGGACATGAAAAATCTCCTAAATTAAGTAAAGAAGCGTTCTAATGAATTTGTATCTTAACAGGTGCTTTTTAGATCTGTTTGCAAGGTCACATCGCCCCCGTGTGTACACTGTCAGTAAGAGCCAGACACGGCAGGTTGAGTACATACACAACATGGAATAAAATCACACTGGCAAGTATTAAATTAATCATTAGTTTATTGAAACACTGCAGCAGAAAAAAAACATCTGTATGTGTACAAAAACAATTAAGTTGATTCTAAAAAACAATGAGCCAAATGGTTATTCTTAATATGGAAGCTACAGTGGAGGTACAGCGGTACATGACAGTTCCACAGCTGGAAAGATCCACTGGTGTACTGGATAAATCACAAAAATGTGTCGCCTCACCTTTTTATATTGGCTAAACATAACCTTCTCTAAATGTGGAGAGGTTGTGAGCAAAAAAAATAAAGAGGCTCAGTCCAAAAAGTGTGGAAAAAATAACGTTCCTTAAAAAAAACGTTGAGTGTTCCCTATCCCACATACCCCCTGGCCATAGTTACACAATCTTCCAAGCACATCCTCTGTTTCCCCAATACACAAATTTGTCAATCTTTATTTTAAAAAGAATGACATCCCATTGTTAGTATGTGTGTCACTAGTCTAAAAGCTTCCTGTCCACTATCTTGTCTGGGTAATATAGATGAAGCCTTGGCACATCACCAGGCGAGGTCACTGTTACTGAAGCTTCTAGTAATGAACGCATTTTCAAACCAATTCCTCTAAGTGGTTCACTGCTTCACCAAAGCTTAATTTGCCCATCACTACTAATAACAGAAGGAAAAGGGGTCCCATATGCTTATTAGTGGTCAGTAATAACTGATACAGATAAAAAACTTTATTAATTCCCAAGGGGGCAATTCAACTTCATAACTGCATATGGAAATACAGTTTATTTCATTAAAATAAGCACTGATAGTTTTTTCTATATAAAGGCTAAACATTCACAGAAAAGTGATAAAACTCTGCAGCATAAGAT
>NC_045750.1:23444441-23444581 GCF_008692095.1 Etheostoma spectabile | reverse complement strand
TGCAATTGCCCCAACACACATTGAGTTAATTTCATGCATTGTTATGTTTTTGTGTGCGATGACTATTTAAGACATCACCCACCTGAGCAAAGTTCCGTCCTAGGCATGAGCGTGGACCGAGTGCAAAGGGGTAGTAGCAA
>NC_045750.1:23444302-23444431 GCF_008692095.1 Etheostoma spectabile | reverse complement strand
TTTTAAAACAGATAAAAGACAGCATCAGTTAATGTACAATGTTTTCCTTCTTTCATCTGGGACAATGATCTGTGTTCTAAAATGTTAAAGGTCCCATGACATGGTGCTCTTTGGATGCTTTTCTATAGA
>NC_045750.1:23442992-23443339 GCF_008692095.1 Etheostoma spectabile | reverse complement strand
GGGGGGGGGGACAAGGTGGAGGATGGGGGTGTGGCCTTGACCAACTGCCACTTTGTTCGTTTGAAAGCCATGATGTATCTCTCTCATGGGTGGGCCAAATTCTCAGCGCGGGTAAACCAGAGATCCTTATGACCTCATAAGGATCAAGATTCAAGCTCAGCCCATCTGAGCTTTCATTTATTCAAAGGCAGACCAAGATACCCAAGGCTCGGTTTACACCTATCACCATTTCTAGCCACTGGGAGACCATAGGCAGGTTGGGGGAACTCCTACCAAGAGCCTGGGTCTATCCCAGGTTTCTGCCTAAAAGGAAGTTTTTCCTTGCCACTGTCGCACTGTTGCTTGCT
>NC_045750.1:23442767-23442926 GCF_008692095.1 Etheostoma spectabile | reverse complement strand
CTTGAGATAACTCTTGTTATGAATTGATACTATAAATAAAAATTGAATTGAATTGAATATTGATGCCATGGAACCTTTAAAACAAAAAATAAAAATGCATAATTTTGTGAAAACTTGTATGCTACTTACTTGGGAGCATCTGGGTGAAATCTGTCTGGA
>NC_045750.1:23442505-23442648 GCF_008692095.1 Etheostoma spectabile | reverse complement strand
TTGATACATTATGATACATTATGGGCAGCAAGCTATGCCTCGTCTCCTTCTCCCAGGATAATTTTTTATTTATTTTGAGAAGTCCTTCAACTCTTTAAAGTCTGAGATTACAGAGTTGAACTTGTTAAAATGAATGTACCTTG
>NC_045750.1:23442064-23442450 GCF_008692095.1 Etheostoma spectabile | reverse complement strand
ACGTAGTTATAGGAACAGTCCACTTCTAAACAGTTCTACTAACTACTCTCCCCCAAAAAACGGTGGCCATAGGAACTGGTAAGAACTGGTAGGAGGAAAATTATGTTCTTTGAACTGCAAAAATCCCTCCGGTCAGAAAGCAGCTACTGTCTCAACCTAAACTGTCTAACAGTAACCTGTTTTTAAGTTATAGGTGCCATTGTGCTTTTTACATAAATAAATAAAAAACTAACAATAAAACCTTTTAGGGTTCTGACACACTTCCTGCTTTAGAGGTACTCACAAAACATGAGACTCCTCCAGGTACGTGGATGCCATTAATGACAATGTCTTTGGGTAGATCACGAGATGTGCCAGTAACTGTCGAGTACATCCTCAGAGTCTCT
>NC_045750.1:23441843-23442054 GCF_008692095.1 Etheostoma spectabile | reverse complement strand
GGGAGGAGGTTACAGTGTGATCTTTGGGTCAATTTCTTTGAGAGAGGATGCAAATCTCAGTTTAGTGTGTCATCTGTGGATTGAGCCATTTTTCTAATTGAAAACAAGAACACTTATCATATAGACTAACTTGAGAGTCAGTATTCACAACACGCTTCACTCCTGAAGAGCTAAACAATCTTCATCCTAACTCCACGTACCTGTGAGAGGT
>NC_045750.1:23441382-23441656 GCF_008692095.1 Etheostoma spectabile | reverse complement strand
TGTCTCCCGAGTTCCATGATGCAGAAAGCCAGTTGATTAGCAGTTGTTTCTTGTCCTAGAATGTTAGAAAATTACCTTCAAAACCCCAAAGTCCTGTGTTTTTGATTACAGTTCATCAAAAACACAATAAAAAGTAGTGGTACATATAAGTGGTGGTGATAATAATAATACACAGACATAAGAGCATGGATTATTGTGAATAACTATGTAGATAGATGACATTCTAGGTAAGAGGGAAATATGTTTTACTGAAAGTGTCCCTTTAACATTGTTA
>NC_045750.1:23441028-23441283 GCF_008692095.1 Etheostoma spectabile | reverse complement strand
AATGAAAAATGTCACAAAATTGTCCAACATCAACTCTTCGTCTTCTTTAGTCATGCTTCCCTCTGGAATAATAAAAAAAAAGAAAATTCAACAACAACAAAAATTCAAGTAAACCAATATATTTAGTTATCTTTTCATATAATTTGTAACATTAAAATCCATGTTGGACTGAAAGTTGAACTAATGTATATATTAACTGTCCCACAAGGATCTGTGCTCGGTCCAATCCTGTTCACTTTATATATGCTTCCTTTA
>NC_045750.1:23440789-23440909 GCF_008692095.1 Etheostoma spectabile | reverse complement strand
GGACATTAAAACCTGGATGACCTGTAATTTTCTAATGTTAAACTCAGATAAAACTGAAAAAAAAGTTATTGCACTGGGGCCCAAGCACCTCCGTGACGCATTATCAAAAGAGATAGTTAC
>NC_045750.1:23440591-23440730 GCF_008692095.1 Etheostoma spectabile | reverse complement strand
ATCAGGACATGTCCTTTAATTCCCACATAAAGCAAATTTCAAGGATTGCCTTTTTTCAGCTACGTACTATTGCAAAAATCAGGAATATCCTGTCTAAAAATGATGCAGAAAAAATAGTCCATGCATTTGTTACTGCTAG
>NC_045750.1:23432052-23440554 GCF_008692095.1 Etheostoma spectabile | reverse complement strand
AAAAAATCCATAAAGACTCTACAGCTTATCCAGAATGCTGCAGCACGTGTTCTGACAGAAACCAGGAAAAGAGACCACATCTCTCCTGTTTTAGCTGCTATGCATTGGCTTCCTGTAAAATCTAGAATAGAATTTAAAATCCTTCTTCTCACCTACAAAGCGCGGCATGGGCAGGCACCAGCTGACGGAACGCATAGTACTGACACCCCACACACTAACCCCAGAGTGGCAGGGGTCTAGGGTTCTTCTCTAAAGGAAAACGGGAAGCCAGAGCGGCTGCGTAGCAGGCGCCGTCTCCGGTGGACCCAGGTCGCAGTTGGGGTTCGTGGAGGGCAACACCGGGCGCCACGGGAAGAGGAGGCCGGACAAGGACGGTCCGGTCGGCGAAAGCGGATTGGGAGGCATAAATGAATAGGGTAAGGAGGGGAGCCGCACGTCCGCCTCGGGGCCGCCCACCTGCTCTCGCATAGTTTGTCTGATGATCTATCATAGAATCAAGCAAATAAGAAACTAAAGGGAACTTCCAATACAGCCCGATACGGGGGGGAGAGGGCCTGACACTCCCCGTCGACCTCTGGCCCGCCTGGTTAGGCGGTGGATACAACCTTAGAGGTAGGCATAGACTTTGGAAGAGTGGTAGAGGAGGAGGGTCGCAGCATCCGTTAACTCGGGGCCCACCTGCTTCTCGGCAGAGTGGTCGAGGTAGCTAGCAATATTACTCAAGCAGAGAATAAACGAGAGGAGACGGGCAAGACAGCCCAAGCCGGGGTGGAAGGCGAGCCCGAGCGGCTCCCTCGTACCCTGGCTCGCGGGGGGGGTGGGGCGGGGGGTAAGAGTGGAGACAGCTGCGGGACAGCGGGTTTCATTACACTGAGGTCCTCACTCCTCTATCTTCCTATCTTTGCATTAGGTTGGTATGTGCATCCTTCCCCAAAATCGTGTACGACCTTAGCTCTGGGAGGCATTCCCCGGAAATCGCTATTCGTTGTTCCCCAGCATGTTCCCTCCGGATCAGGGATGCTCCAAATCACGGTAGCATGGCCCCTACACGTTCGGCAATGGCCCATGTTCAGGCGCGTACACCTGCGTTGCCCAGCTAACGTCCGCAGGGCCTTTTAATCCCAGGCCCTCGCAATGCCATACGACCTACAAATAATGGCTAAAAAACGACTAGTTTTTTCTATTTTTGTATGTGCACGCCCCAACCGCCGTCAACCCGCCTACCAGAGCCCTGTTCTATCCCAGGTTTTCTGCGAAAAAGGAAGTTTTGTCCGCGCCCACTGCGTGTCACGCTGGGTGCTTGCTCTGGGGAAACTAAACTAGACACGTTGGTCTTGTAAAGTCTGAGTGTGGTCTAGACCTACTCTATCTCGTAATGTGCTTGAGCTACGAACGCTTGTTAGAATTGATACTTATCCAATAAATTGACAATTGAATGGAAATTGAATGAATCAGAATTGAATATACAAGGGGAGACACTAGGTTTCCTCAATCACTATGACTCTAGCCCCAACTGCTCACTCGAACACACTGCTAAACTCTCTCACTTTCGCCCTGCCCGATCACCCCACTCCCCCAGCACCTGCCGCTCGAATCTGACGTCACCGCACGCAGTAACCAAAGTAGTTTCACAATTTACCCTTCAGGAACCACACCCCCCTAGCATTCTTTGGGAATGCCACCGGGATGAAAAAATAGAGATAGGGGAAACCGTCATAACCTCCGACCAGAACTCCGAATAGGGTCACGCCTTTTCGTAGGCGCATGACCCGTAGCAACAGCGTGGAGTTACGCACACCATGAAACGGCCATTACCCATGCCCCACCAAATTCATCTTTACATATTCTTCTTTTCTAATCAAATCACCCTTTAGGGACCGGCCCCTGGTCCAGCGGATTTGATGATCTGTGTTAGGATGTCTTGGGGACGTCGTCGCCGGTTTTGCATGCATTCTTCGGTCATTAATCCACTAGTCGCCGTTTTGTGCTGCAGCATGGCGCAAGCTTCCTCACTTTTCTTAACGAATGGTCGGTCTTCAGCTGTGTACTGAAATGCAGATTGGAGGATTGCAACATTTTATAATAGCATCCCACAGAAACTCCCGACAAATCTGTAAAAAAAGTTGAAAAAATTTATACCTCAAAGTATAGATTCGCGTGGCGCAAGTGACATCCCGTTGTTCAGGACCATGGGGGTCAAGGGCTGGGAGATGAAAATTGAGTCTCTGCCTGCTGCGGTGCTAAAGCCACTCCAACGGCAACCTGAGAGGGATGAGATAAAGATAGTGTTATGACAACTGCAGTATACCGGGAACTTTGGTCAGAAGCGGGGCTGTGGTGTCCTCAGGCACGGATAAACGGGTGTGGCATGTACGGGCGGTGGAAGACTGCACGACGATTGCACAAGACTTGAGGCAATAACATGCAAGGGAAAAAGTCAGGAGGTGAGGCATGCTGGTCCGCGGGCATGGATCACCATCTGGAAAGAGCATCATGTGTGCTCTGCCCGCGCGTGGGGGTCGGGAAGATATGCCAGGGGAGCCTCGCAAGATCCGGGATAAGGGATGAGGTGGCGAGGAAAGTGGGACTTATGGACATTTCAGACAGCAGATCTATTTTAGACTATACAGATCAGACTTACATGTTACTTTCGTTTCAGAACACAACAGGAGGAACAATTAGATATCACTACCTTTTTCTCGGCGAGTGGCAATATGTTCTCCCATTTCGAAATCATGGAAGGTTGTTCTGAAACGTTCAGTGTATGGGCAGGCCACTGTAATGCAACCCATCTAGACAAAAAAAATCCCGATATCAAATGGATGATTTTTTAAAACTTAGTTATTTTGTATGAGACTAGCTGCTAAATAATCATCTTTTGAACACGGGTGTTGGGTGAGGTGCTACTATAGGCGGGGGTACTCCGCAAAGACCGTGAGTCGATCTGGCAAAATGGGCCCCCTGCTCACGCCCTGGTGGAGGATTGCTTTCGTAAATGTAGACTGTTGGGGGTGGGTTTACTGTGTGCGTCGGCAGAATAGTAATGACTACTCGGGCTTCATCCCCAGACTCATCTAGGGAAAAGTCCATACGCAAGAGGGGCCAAGACCACAGAGGCACCGTGCCACAGGGGCGGGGGGATAGGGATCCGACGGTGAAAGGTGCAAAGGCCTGGGGTGGGAAAAATGGGCTCACTGTGGGAGCTAAGCATTAGAAATGGAGGTAAGCTGAACAGGGACGGGTCATCCACCCGGACTGGGTCGTTTTTTCCATGTGCAAAGAATCTCCGCGGGGGTCTGTCTAGGAGCCTAAGAAAGGTGAAAAAGTCTTGCCCAGACGTCGGGAGGAGCGGGGGCAAGGACCGTATAGATTGGTCTCTACGTTCCTCAAGGGTGACTGGGGGGGTACTGACTAGCGATAGACGGCATGGGGGTAAATAGCAGCATGGGCCGGGAATGTGGGCTCCCGGGTCGCAAACCAGCACATGATCAAGGCCAAGGTGACAGGTGTGTGGAATGGGTCTCCGAGATTGATTCTTATTTGGGAGGATAATCTTGTGTGGCATATGGAGTTACTCATAATGATAACGGGGGGGGTCAAATCCACGACCAGAGCAAATAGAGCCCCCTGCGGCATCAGAATCTACAAGGAGGGACATAACACTGGGTGGAGTAAAAATGAAGGAGGAGCAAAGAGGGGAGGCTCAGCTTGGGGGAGGAGGAAATGAGTCTCATAAGCGGCGGATCGCGGGTGCCAGAGGCGCCGCGTGTGGTGAGGACCACGTGCGTGGTATAGCTTGGTGAGCTGTGGACCACCCTCACCGAGGACCCGGGAACGCGAGCAGGGAACAGGCAAAAGCCGTGAGAGTGGGGATATGATTGCGGACATAATCCCATCAGTGACCGGGAGAACTCAAATCACAGTGTGGCGGAGGTAATGACGGCTACAGAATACAGAATTCACAGTAGGGGGGGGGGGGCAGGGCAAAGGGGTCGATGTCCAGGGGAATGGAGATAGAGGACACGGGGTGGAGAAAAAGGAGGCATGAGTCTAAGCGATCGACAATCAAGGCCGGGGGGACCTATACAGGCGGAATACTGGGGGGTGGGAGAAGCGAGCGGGCCGGAGACGTGGGGGGGACAGCAGTATGCGTCCGGGAAACATGATGGCCAAGGGGACAAGAGGGGGGGACCTGGGAGAAGGACAAGGGGGGGGGGGGAGGGCGTGCAGACAGTGGTTTCGAGCGGAGGTGTCTGCACTGCCGTCCTGGTGGGCTGCCTCTGGGGTGTGTCGGTGGTGGGCGAAACAGGGATGCACAAAAGTGTGTGGGACCATAGTCGCGGGCCTGGTGTGGATGGACGGTGGGCGTGGTCCAGACGGGTCCAAGGGTGGGGCTACGGGTGTGGGCGGTGGAAAACAAAAGATGTGTGGACAAGGTGTTGTGGTAAATAGGGGGAAGATTGTAGAAATGTCATATCATGGGAGAAAAGAGGTGTTGGTAAGGAGGGGTGGTCTGAATCGTCCACGTGAACGGGGGGGGGGAGGGGAAGAACCAGGAGTAGGACCCAATCCCAAGACACCACCGACGGGGGGGGGGATCATGGGGGGCAGGCAAGGGCGTTGGGGTGGGGGGGGGGTGCTTCACAGGGACAGGGTGGTGCGCCTTGGGCATCGGGGGAGGAAGTGAGAGAGGATACCGGGGGTGCTGGAGGGGGGCAGGTAGGGTGGGTTGGGAATCACGCCTGCCCGCGGGGGGGAGCAGGGAAGAGGTGGGGCGAAGCGTGGCGTCCTTCTACCTACAAGAGCCCGAAGCTACACAGCCAGAGACTCAATAGGTGGCGCGGAGGAACAGGCAGGGTCGGGGGCGGGACCGAGCCATCCTCCAACCGAAATCCTAAGGATCGCGGTGGGGAGGGGCGCAAGACCCGTGGGGGGGGGGGTGTAGGCGGGGGACTGGCCCAAATACCGGACGGTATCGAGATGGGTAAAGAGGCGGTGGAGGGGGGTGGGCCAAAACCCTCGGCGATCGGCGACGTCCCCGTGCTGGGGCAAACTTGGGGGATCAACTTCAGGATAACGTGAAGGGGCAAACAAAGGGCGACGGCATTTCCAAGAGGAACATGGAGGGCGCAATGGGGGTTCAAATATGACTTGAGTGGGCAGGGCTTGGGGGAGATTCATTGAGAAGATAATGAGGGACGACGAGGATATGTCAGACCCCGCTGAGGGCAAGGGGGGTAGGAACGGGTCAAAAGGTCAGGGGTTGGGGCATGACTGTGGGGTGCCGCACGGTATGTGCGGAGGCCGGGGGAAGCACTAGTACTCCAGAGAGGAAAGTGACAGGAGTACGGGGGGAGGGCTCCGTGGAACAACTGGGGGAGCGGATAGTAGCGATGCGGCAGGATGTGAGGATGCGGGAATAAGGGCTGGGGGGGCTGAGATAGTGCCGCAAGGTGGGGGGAAAAGGGCAGGAGGTAAAGGGGAGGCGAAAGTACTGGGGGGGGGAAATAGGCACGAACAGTAGAGGGGTACCAGAATAGAGGGGAAATTCTCAGCAAATGGGGGGGGGGGGCCGTGGGAGGGCGGGCAACAAGGGAGGCACCCACGTTTTTTTTTCTTTGTTTGTTAAAAATAGAACACACAGTAGCTGGCGGACCGGATCTAAGATACGATGCCGGTGAATGGGCGGAGGGAATTGTTTATAACCCACCTCGTAACTCCACTAGTAGGGCTGTCAGTCATGGGAAATAGATGTAGGGAAACCACGGGGCAAAATCGCCTCCCATCGCCTCCATACTCAATGGGTCTGGAGGAGTATTGTACGACCAAACTGCCTTCAGCAGGTGTGGGTAGCTCCGAACTAAAAATATTGGTGGATGGTGGGGTGGGGGGCGGGGTGGCTTAGAAAGGCGAGCCTAAAAGGCTGGGGGGCCAGAGGGGCGAAGGGTGGCCGCAGAGCTCCTTTTCCTGGGCGGTCAAAGTAGCAAATTGGAGGAGCAAAAGGGGGTTGAAATGGTATATGTACCGGGGGAGAGTGGCAACCTTGGGAGCCTTAGACAACAATACCAGTAAGTGGGGGGCGAGAGGCGGGTGTAGGGCAAACAGGGGGGGCAAGACCCAGGACCAGCAAAAGCCGGGGAACGCGGGGGGCGGATGGGAGGGAATAAACTGGAAGGAGGGGTCCGCGGTACTCACACCGGCACGCGCGGTGGGGTCTCCTAAGGGACTACGGCCCGATCGGGGCTTAAGGCGGGTAGTGGGTCGAATGGATTACGTGGTGTTTTTTTTGTTATTGATGGTGCTTTTATGGTTTTTGTTTATTTTTTAAGTGCAAGGACAGGAGGGAAACCGCAGGCGCAAAAAAACCCCCAGATTAATTTTTGTCTGCTTCGGTCCCTGGTATAATTTATTTTGAAACAAGGTGCATGATAGTTCATTTCTTATTGACTAGGTTTTTGTCTATCTTTAAGCTAGTTCTTTGCGCTCACGGTGGTTTTTTGTCAGCTCGCCATCGTACATTCCTATTATCTTTCATCTTAGATTATCAGTTTAGACGTTTGTTTTGGTTGAGTGATGTACTTGTTTTTCCTCTGCAGGTTTGGGTTTTTATATGTGGTCTTCCTTATAATCTAGGATATGACAATTCTATTCCTTCATTATTTGGCTGTATTCGTTTTGGCTTTTCTTTCTTTTTTTTTTTTGTTTGTTTTTTCTGGAGTGTTTTTTTTTTTGTTTTCTTCTTTTTTTTTGCACGTGTTTTTGCCCTATTTTTTTTTTGGGTTTTTTTTTCTTTAATTTCGTCGTTATATTTTTCGGGTTTGCCCTTTTTTTTTTTCTCCTTTTGTTGTGTTGTTTTTTTTTTTCTTTTTTTTTGGTGTTGTTGTGTTTTTTTTGGGTTGTTTTCTTGTTTGTTTTTTAGTTGGGGGTGGAAGTTTTTTCTTATGCGGTCATGACATGTGCTGTTTGTGTGGTCATGTGTTCATGTCTTTTTTAGGGCTTGGATCAACTAGTTTCAACTTTTTTTTTTTTTTTTTTTATTTTTTTTATTTTTCATATTTCATTTTTTCAAAATTAATGGTGGGTGGGTTTTTTTTTTTTGTGTTTTTTTTTTTTTTCTTTCCAATTTAGTACATTTATTGCGTTATATTTTTTATTTCGGTTTTTTCAGTTTATGACTATTTAACTCAGTGTCATTAGGTCGTTTTGTTTTAAAGTTCATTTTTTTTTTCCTTTTTTATGGGTTTTGTGTTTTCCGTATCTTTGTGTTGTTTGTCTTGTTTTTTCGTTTTTTCTAACCTGTCTTTTGTCCATTCTTTTTATTCTTTTTTCTTATTTAATTTATGTTAGTTTGTTTTTTTTTTTGTTTTTTTTTTTTTGTTTTTTTTTTTTATACTTTGTTTTTCTCTCTGTCGTTTATGGTTTTTTTTTTGTTTTTTTTTTTGTTTATTTAGGCTCACATGATTTTAAAGTTGATTTTTGGGAGACGTTTTGGCTATTTGGTGTGTCCCTTTCAGTGTATGAATGGTCAAGGGGTTCAGTGGGGGATTGCTCCGGGTGTTGTTAGAATTCACTGTTGGGTCATTTTTTTTTTTTTTTCTTTGTTTTTTTTTTTTTTTTACTTTTATAACTTGTTGGTTGTTTGTTTCTCTCGATTCCCTTGCTATGCAAGTTGTTTGTGTGTGCTTGTTGTTTTTTTGTTTTTGTTTTTTTTTGTTGTGTTGTTTTTTTTTTTTTTTTTGTACTTTTTTCATTTTTTTTTGTCAGTGTATTGTCAGATTTTATTTATGGTTTAGATACTTTGGTTATCAGTTGTTTTTTTTTTTTTGTTTTTTTTTGTTTTTTTTATTGGTTTTGTGTTTGAGTGTTGGACTTGTTCACTTTCAAATGGATCTGTTGCAATTTTTCATTTTTGGTCGCTTTTGCTTGTTCTTAAGTTTTCAGATGTTGTTTTTCTTTTTTTTTTTATTCGTTGCAACTTTGCATTCTCTTTACTTTGTCTTGTTTTTGTGTCTTCTTTTGGTTGGTTTCTCCTATGTTTCTTTGTTTTTTTTGTGTTTTTTTTGGGGGTCATTATTTATTACTAGGGTTTGTTTGTTTGATTTTTTTTTATTTTTGTTGTTTATATTTTTTTTTTTTTTTTTGTTTGTTTCTTGGTATTGTTTGATTTACTTTTTCTCTGTTTTGTTTTTTTTAATTTTTGGATGTTTTTATTTTGGTTATTATTTTTTTTTTTTTTTTTGCATTTTTTTATTTTTTTCTAATTTTGTCCTTCTGAATTTTTTTTTTTCCTTGTTTTGTTTGTTGCCTTTCTTTTTTTTTTTAGTACACCAATTTTGTTCAGATACTTTGTGTTTTCTTTTTCTTTGTTGTTTTTGTATATTTTCTTTCTTTTTATCAACGGGTTTGGGCCCCATTTTTTTTGTATGTTGTTTTATATTTCTTTTGTGTTTTTGTGATTGGTGGTCGGCGTTTTATTGTTTTTTTTCTATACTTTTGTCTTTT
>NC_045750.1:23431894-23432027 GCF_008692095.1 Etheostoma spectabile | reverse complement strand
TATGCTTTGATAAAGCTTATAGTTAGGGCATAGAATTGAATATTGTTAGAGAGTGAGGGGTCGCAGCATCCGCTTAACTCGGTCCACCTGCTTCTCGTCATAGTTGTCTGATTTATCTATCATATAATCAAGC
>NC_045750.1:23431801-23431884 GCF_008692095.1 Etheostoma spectabile | reverse complement strand
CTAAAGGGAGACTTGGCATACAGCCCAATCCGGTTGGGGAGAGTTCTAGCCCGATCGGGCTCCTCTCTTTACCCTGTCTCTCT
>NC_045750.1:23431700-23431791 GCF_008692095.1 Etheostoma spectabile | reverse complement strand
GTAATAGTTTTAGACAGCTGGGGACATCGTTTCATACACTGAGTTCCTCTCTCCTCTATCTTCCTATCTTTTCATTTATGTGCATCCATGT
>NC_045750.1:23431508-23431652 GCF_008692095.1 Etheostoma spectabile | reverse complement strand
GTCCTTATGTTCTTTTTTCCCCAGCATGTTCCCTCGGATCAGGGATGCTCCAAAATCACGGTAGCATGGTCCCGCTACACGTTCTGCAATGCCATGTTCGTCTGCTACACTCTGCGGTGCCCAGCTACGTCCTGCTGTGCCTTG
>NC_045750.1:23430716-23431498 GCF_008692095.1 Etheostoma spectabile | reverse complement strand
CAGTGCCCTGCTATGCCATGAACTACTACAAAGAACTGCTAAAAAACTACTATTTTTTTCTATTTTTGTTATTTGCACTAACCCCAACCGGCCCGTCAGACGCCGCCTACCAAGAGCCTGGGTCTATCCCAGGTTTCTGCTAAAGGAGGTTTTGTCCTCCCCCTGTCGCGCTTGTTTCTTGCTCTGAGAACTCTATAGAACGTTGGGGGGGTGGGTCCTTGACACATTCTGGAGTGTGGTCTAGACCTACTCTATCTGTAAAGATGTCTATGAGATCAACTCTGTTATGAATTGCATACTATAACATAACATTTTGAATTGAATTTGAATTGAATTGAATATAAAAGGGGAGACACTATGTTTCTCTCACTATGACTCTAGTCACAACTTGCTCCGAAGACACGTGCTGAAACTCTCTCACTTTCTCCCTTGCTCTATCACCCACTCCCCCACACATGCCGGCTCGAAATACAGACCAACGCACCAGTAAACAAAGAGTTTCACAATTGACCCTCAGGAAACCACACCCCCCTAGCATTCTTTTGGTGAAATGCACCGTGATGCAAAGAAACACGTTCATCAACCCCGACACAGAACTCCGAAAGGGTCACGACTTCGTAGGCGCATGACCCCGTAGCAACAGCGTGGGAGTTTACGCACAACCATGAAACGGCCTTAACAATGCCCCAACAAATAATCTTTACATATTCTTCTTTTCTAATCAAATCACACTTTAGGGACCGTAACCTGTGCCAGCTGATTTGATGATCTGTGTGAGGATG
>NC_045750.1:23430400-23430635 GCF_008692095.1 Etheostoma spectabile | reverse complement strand
GCGGCAAGCTTCCCTCACTTTCTTAACGAATGGTCGGTTCTTCAGCTTGTACTGGAAATGCAAGATTTGAGGATTGCAAACAGTTTATAATATCATCACCACAGAAACTCCTTACAAATCTGTAGTGAAGTTATACCTCAAAGAAGATGTCTCTGGCTACAATGAGCATCCCTTTCAGACATGTGTCAATGGCTTTAGAGAAAATTGATCCATCCTTCTGCAGGTCTAAATCCAC
>NC_045750.1:23430249-23430390 GCF_008692095.1 Etheostoma spectabile | reverse complement strand
ACCTGAGAGTTATGAAGAAAATAAGGTAGTTACAACTTCATTATACCTTTAACTTTTTCATAAGCTGGTGCTTTTGTCACATGCAAGGAAAACGTTTTGGATCATTACTGCTGTGGAAGACGTGAAACAGACTATAGCACA
>NC_045750.1:23429842-23430105 GCF_008692095.1 Etheostoma spectabile | reverse complement strand
GTTAGACCTCTCAAATACCTGGAAATGTAGTAGTTTTAGAAAGTGGACTAGCGGGACATACATACATACATACATACATACATACATACATACATACATACCTACATACAGTGAGGAAAAATAAAACACCCTGCTATTTTGCAAGTTCTCCCATTTAGAAATCATGGAGGGGTCTGAAACTTTCATTGTAGGTGCATGTCCACTGTAAGCAACACATTCTACAAAAAAAATCCAGAAATCACAATGTATGATTTTTTAAACTA
>NC_045750.1:23429331-23429832 GCF_008692095.1 Etheostoma spectabile | reverse complement strand
TGTATGATACAGCTGCAAATAAGTATTTGAACACTTGTCTTTTAGCTACAATTCTGACCCTCAAAGACCTGTTAGTCTATCTTCAAAATGTCCACCTCCACTCCATTTATTATCCTAAATTAGATGCACGTGTTTGAGGTCGTTAGCTGCATAAAGACACCTGTCCACCCCATACAATCAGTGAGAATCCAACTACTAATATGGCCAAGACCAAAGAGCACCTCCACAAGGCTGGAAAGTGCTACGGGGAAATTGCAAAGCAGCTTGGTGAAAAAAGGTCCACTGTTGGAGCAATCATTAGAAAATGGAGGAAGCTAAACATGACTGTCAATCTCCCTCGGACTGGGGCTCCATGCAAGATATCACCTCGTGGGGTCTCAATGATCCTAAGAAAGGTGAAAAATCAGCCCAGAACTACATGGGAGGAGCTGGTCAATGACCTGAAAAGTACTGGGTCCACCGTTTCCAAGGTTACTGTTGGTAATACACTAAGACGTCATG
>NC_045750.1:23428924-23429321 GCF_008692095.1 Etheostoma spectabile | reverse complement strand
ATGCATGGCACGGAAGGTTCCCCTGCTCAAACCAGCACATGTCAATGCCAATGACAATTTGGATGATCCAGAGGAGTCATGGGAGAAAGTCATAAATATAACTTTTGGTTCTAATTCCACTAACAGACAACAAGATTAAACACATCTAAACAGAGTATCACTGGTTGCAAACCTAGGATATAAAAGAATGGACTGATGAGAAGGAAATAGTGGCTTCCATCTTTGTGATTATTAAATACTCACAAGTGCTGAACGCGGGGTCCATGATGCGCCGCTGTTTATACCACTTCTCATGATCTGTTACTGTTACCAGCCCATCACCTAGGAACCTTGAAAAGAGACATGGAACATTCAAAATAGCTATATATGGTTGTAAATGATTCGGCATAACCAAACA
>NC_045750.1:23428800-23428914 GCF_008692095.1 Etheostoma spectabile | reverse complement strand
CCAAACACAAGGGGGCTGATAATACTC
Organism: Etheostoma spectabile; assembly: GCF_008692095.1. Lineage (NCBI taxonomy): Eukaryota > Metazoa > Chordata > Actinopteri > Perciformes > Percidae > Etheostoma > Etheostoma spectabile. The sequence continues at coordinate 23,428,887 of NC_045750.1, read as the reverse complement.
ACATACATAAAACACAAGTTGTTGTCAGTTCAAATTTTACATATTCACAGTATTAGAGATTACACTGTTGTATGAAAAAGTATGTAA
>NC_045750.1:23422858-23428775 GCF_008692095.1 Etheostoma spectabile | reverse complement strand
CTGGTGATCAATGTTTCACTCCGAACCAAGAGAGGAAAGCACCAGGACGCGAGTGAGACAACAGCAAGAACAATGTCTGCGCTAAAACACCTTGTCCTTCAATGTTCCCTACTTGTCATTGGCCTGTTTCAGGAGATTCCTGATTCCCCAAAGTATCGAGAAGATAGATTCTAAACACGAGTCTTCAGCCTTTTGGTCAAGGTATTTGTCAGATCAGTTAGTTTATACTTTACATCTTTTTTCATACAACACTGTAATCTCTATACTGTGAATATGTAAAATTGAACTGACAACAACTTGTGTTGTTATGGATGGAGTATTATCAGCCACCTTGTGTTTGGTTCCTTACTGTTTGGTTACTGCCGATCATTTACAACAATCTAACTATTTTGAATGTTCCATGTCTCTTTTCAAGGTTCCTAGGTGATGGCTGGTACAGTACAGATCATGAGAAGTGGTAACACAGCGGCGCATCATGGACCCCCGCGTTCAGCAGCTTGTGAGTAATTTAATAATCACAAAGATGGAAGCCACTATTTCTACATCATTCATTTTATATCCAGGTTTGCAATCGTGAGATTCTGTTTTAGATTGTTATCTTTGCTCTGGTTAGTGGAATTATGACCAAAAGTTATATTTTGGGTCTCATCTGACCACATGACTTTCCCCATGACTCCGCAGCATCAAATTGTCACTGGCATTGACATGTGCTGGTTTGAACAGGGTGAACTTCCGTGCCATGCAGGCCTTCAAACCATGACCGTCGTTAGGTACTTACCAACAGTAACCCTTGAACGGTGACACAGTAAATTTTCAGGTCATTGCAACTCCTACCCATGTAGTTCTGGGCTGATTTTTCACCTTTTCTTAGGATCATGGTAGACCCCACGAGTGTGAATCTTGCAGGAGCCCCCAGTGTCCAGGGAGATTGACAGTCATGTTATGCTTCCTACATTTCTAATGAGTTTAACCGATGGACTTTTTTTCACAGGCTGTTTGCAATTCCCCCCGTAGCACTTTCCAGCTGTGGAGTGTGCTTTGGTTGTGCCATATAGGTCGTTGATTCTCACTGATTGTATGGGGGGAAGGGTCTTTATGCAGCTACGTACCTCAAACGAGTGCATCTAATGTTAGGATAATAAATGGAGTGGGGTGGAATTGAAGATAGACTAACAGGTGCTGAGGGTCAGATAGTAAATGCTACAAGATCAAGTGTTTCAAATACTATTGCAGACTGTATCATTACAAAATCATAGTTTAAAAAATCATACATGTGTATTTCTTGGATTTTTTTTGTAAAATGGTGTGTTACACGGGACATGCACCTACCTGAAAGTTTTCAGACATCCATGATTTCAAATGGGAGAACTGCAAAATAGCCAGGTGCTTTTATTTTTCCTCATGTAGAGTATTAGTAGTAGTTAATGTACTTAGTTAGGTATGTATGTATGTCCCGCGAGTCCACTTTAAACTACTACTTTCAGGAATTTGAGAGGTCTAACCGATCTAACGAGAGGGCAGAGAACTGATGACTATCTTACAGGTCGCCTGAAACATGGACAGAGGCCAGTCTGCTCCACCATGATCTGTTTACCCTTGATGTTATTGCTAAGGTATTGTGCCTATAGTCTGTTTCACGTCTTCCACACGTAATGATCCACACGTTTCCTTCTGTGACAAAAGCACCACGTATACAAAGTAGGTATAATGAAGTTTTAACTACCTTATTTTTTTCATAACTCCGTTGCATTTGGAGGGGATTTATACCTGCATAAGGATGATCATTTTCTATAAGCCTTGACACATGGCCGGAAAGGGTATGCCAGTGGAGCCCGCGGACATCGTCTTTGAGGTTATACCGTCCTACAGATTTGTAAGGCGTTTCTGTGTGATGATATTATAAACTGTTTGCAATCCCTCACAACTCAACATCTTGCCTGTCCAGTCCCAGCAACTAAAGACCGAACACTAATCGTTAGAAAGTGAGGGAAGCTTGCGCCTGCTGCGCACAACGGAGCTAAGTGATTATGACCGAACGACTGCCATGCAAAACGGCGACGACGCCCCAAGGCACCTCACACAGATCATCAAAGCAGCTGGCACAGGTTACGGTCCCCTAAAGTGTGATTTGAGTTAGAAAAGAAGAATAGTAGATTATTTGTTGGGGCAATTGTTAAGGCCGGTTCATGGTTGTGCGTAAACTCCCACACTGTTTGCTACGGGTCATCTCCTACGAAGTCCGTGCCCTTTTCGAGTTCTGTGTCGGGTTGAATGACGGTTTCTTGCATCACGGTGCATTTCACCAAAAGAATCGAGGGGGTGTGTGTCCTGAGGGTCAATTGTGAAACCTTTGTTTACTGGTGCGTTGGTCTGTATTCTACGCCGCATGTGTGGAGGTAGTGGTGGATATAGCAAGGAGAAAGTGAGAGAGGTCAAGGCACTGTCTTCGAGCAATTGTGACTAGAGTCATAGTGAGGGATAAACATATTTCCCCCTTTGTATTTCCATTCAATTCCATTCATTCAATTCAATCATTTTCTTTATAGTATCAATTCAGACAGATATCTCAAGACCCTTTACAGATAGAGTAGGTCTAGACCACCTCAGAATCAAGCCAACCGTTCTAGTGTTTCCATCCAGCAATCAACAGCGCGACAGTGGCGAAAACGAACAACTTCCTTTTAGCAGAACCTGGGATAGACCAGGCTCTTGTCGGCGGCGTCTGACGGCCGTTGGGGTTATTGAAAAAACAAAAATGAAAAATAGTATTTTTTTCGCATTCTTGTAGTAGTTCATGGCATAGCAGGGCACGTGCGCATTACACGGCCCCCGTACGTAGCTTGTGCGACCGCAGCTGTAGCAACGACATGCATTGCAGAACGTGTAGCGGGCCATGCTAACCGTTTTTGGAGCAATCCCTGATTCCGAGGGAACTGCTGGGGAAAAAGAACATAAGGACTTCCGGGAATGCTCCCCGCGCTAGGTTAGAACACCTTTTCTGGGAACCTTGGATGCACTAAATGAAAAGAGATAGAAATAGAAGATAGAGGAGAGAGGAATCAGTGTATGAACCGATGTCCCCCAGCTGTGCTAAACTATACAGCAAAAACCGATAGACAGGGTAAGCGAGGACCCGATCGGGCTAAGAACTCTCCCCACCGGAGTGGCTTATGCCCGTCTCCCTTTAGTGTATTATATGCTTGAATTATAGTATCAGATAATCATACAACTAGACCGAGAGTGGACCTATTAAGCGGATCTGCGAACCCCTCACCTCTAACAATATTCAATTCTACCCTAACTATACGCTTTCTCAAGCTACAGGGAAGACCAGGGTAAAGAGAGGAGCTGTCGGCTAGCTGAGCTCTCCCCCAACGGATCGGGCTGTTGCCAAGTCTCCCTTTAGTTTATATTTGCTTGAATTATATGATAGATAATCATACCCTATTACGAGAAGCGGTGCCGGGTTAGGCGGAACGCTGCGGCTCCTCACTCCCTACAATTTCAATTTTATTATGCCTAACAATAAGCCTTTATCAAGAGGAATCTTAAGCCTACTCTTACCTTGGAGACGGTGTCTGCCTCCCCGATCGCCAAACTGGAAACCTGGTTCCACAGGAAGGAGCCCTGATAACTGAACCTCTTGCTCCCTTTCTACTTTTAAGCTACTCTAGGAACCACTAGTAACCCTGCACTCTGGGAGCATTGCTCTTGTAGGTTGTTAAGGTACATGATCTCTTTAGATAAGATGGAGCCTACCAAGAGGAGCTTTGTAGTTGATACGAAGGCTTTTTAAATTCTATTCTTAGATGTTACAGAAGCCAATGCCTAGCAGCAAAACAGGATAGATTGGTCTCTTTTCCTGGTTTCTGTCAGAAAAAACTTTTTCTGCAGCTTCGGATAAGCTGTAGAGTCTTTATGGTTTTTTTCGAGCATCCTGATAACAAAAGTATTGCGTAATCCGCCTAGTCAGTAACAATGCATGGACTATTTTTTCTGCATCATTATTTAGACAGATATTCCTTATTTTGCAAAGTACGTAGCTGAAAAAAGGCCATCCGTGAAATTTGCTTTATGTGGGAATTAAAGGCATGTCCGGAAGCAGAGAAATCCAAATTCTCAAGTGGTGCTGGAGGCCAGGGTGATGCATCCGAGGAACTATCTCTTTTGTAAGGCCGTCCGGAGGTGCTTGGGCCCCAGTGCAATAACTTTTTTTCAGTTTATCTCTGAGTTTAAACTTAGAAAATTACAGTCTCGGTTTAAATGTCCTGAAGTCACATTTGAAGTTTAGCTAACTGATTTAGTTTCATCCTGCTTGATCGATGATTAATTGAGTATCATCGTAACAATGAAAGTTTATGGAGTGCTTCCGGCTAATATGCCTAAAGGACGCAATATAAAGTGAACAGGATTGGACCGACACAGATCCTTTTGGGACAAGTTAATATTACATTATTTTCAACTTTCATAGTCCAACATGGATTTTAATGGTACAAAGATATGAAAAGATTACTAAATATATTGGGTTTACTGATTTTGTGTTGTTGTGACTTTTCTTTTTTTTTATTATCCAGAGGGGAACCATGACTCAGAAGACGCAGATTGATGTTTGGCCAATTTTGTGACATTTTTCATTGCGGGTGAGTCTGTGTCGTGCTCTGCTTTGATTTGTGAAATGAGCCAAACAGAACTGGAAGCTGGGCTTCATAGTGAGGCTACATGTTAAGGGACCTTTCAGTAAACATATTTCCCTCTACCTAGAATGTCATCTATTCTACATAGTTATCACAATCATCCATGCTCTTATGTCTGTGTATTATTCTTATCACCACCACTCTAGTACCACTATTTTATTTGTTTTTTGAGGACCTGTAATCAAAAACACAGTAACTTGGGGTTGAAGGTAATTTTCTAACCTTCAGGACAATAAAACACGCTAATCAACTGGGGCTTTTCTGCATCATGGAACTCGGGAGACATCCTGCATTCTGGAGCGTAAACAAAAAGGAACTGTTTCAGACCTCCGGCGTTTGAATATTGGTTTTCCTTCAGTTGGGTTTTTATTTCTCAAGAGTGAAAAGGAGGTGGATGCCCGTTGTTGGGATGAAACAGGAGATCAGTTATGCTGATCTGGGTGCAACTGGTTACCTCTCCAGGTAACGTGAAGTTAGATGAAGATTGGTTGCTCTTCAGGGTGAGCGTTTTTGTGAATACTGATCTCAGTTAGTCCTATAGATAGTGTTCGTGTTTTCAATTAGAAAAATGGCTCAATCCACAATGACACATAAACTGAGATTTGCTCCTCTCAGCAAGAAATTGGGACCCAAGATCACACTGTAACCCCCTCCCAGGTGCTGAAGAGACTCTACGATGTTACTCGACAGTTTACTGGCCTCTAGTGATCTACGCCCAAAGACATTGTCATTAATGGCATCCACGTACTTATGATCTCATGTTGTGGCGTACCTCTAAATCCATGAAGTGTGGTCAGAAAACCCAAAAAGGTTTTTGTTAGGTTTTTTAGTATTTAGTAAAAACACAATGGCACCTATAACTTAAAACCAGGTTACTGTTTAAACAGTTAGGTTGAGACAGTACTGCTTTCTGACCGAAGGATTGTGGAAAAGGTGCGCTGTTCCTGTGTGTAGTGTACTTTGCTGTATCATACGGACCAATGTTTTGCACTTTTGTTTGGCTGTTTAAATAAAAAATATTTGACAAGGTGTTTTTAAAGTTAATATTATAAAATTTATACAGTGAGGAAAATAAGTATTTGAAGTATTTGGTCATAACTCCACTAACTGTGTTTGGAGGAAGAACAATGATGAGTACCATCCCAAGAACACCATCCCTACTGTGACGCATGGGGGTGGTAGCATCATGCTTTGGGGGTGTTTTTCTGCACATGGGACAGGGC
>NC_045750.1:23422727-23422848 GCF_008692095.1 Etheostoma spectabile | reverse complement strand
TATTAAGGAGAGGATGACCGGGGCCATGTATTGCGAGATTTTGGGGAACAATCTCCTTCCCTCGGTTAGAGCATTGAAGATGGGTCGAATCTGGGTCTTCCAACATGACAATGACCCGAAG
>NC_045750.1:23419313-23422717 GCF_008692095.1 Etheostoma spectabile | reverse complement strand
GGATAACCAAGGAGTGGCTCTGGAAGAAGCATGTCAAGGTTCTGGCGTGACCTAGCCAGTCTCCAGACCTAAATCCAAAAGAGAATCTTTGGAGGGAGCTCAAACTCCGTGTTTTTTAGCGACAGCCCAGAAACCTGACTGATCTAGAGAAGATCTGTGTGGAGGAGTGGGCCAAAACCCCTTCTACTTCTACGGTACCCCTTCTGTGTGCAAACCTGGTGAAAAACTACAGGAAACGTAATTGCAAACAAAGGCTACTGCACCAAATATTAACATTGATTTTCTCAAGTGTTCAAATACTTATTTGCAGCTGTATCATATAAATAAATAGTTAGCTACGATGACAATTTCAGACCCCTCCATGATTTCTAAGTGGGAGAACTTGCAAAATAGCAGGGTGTTCAAATACTTATTTTCCTCACTGTATGCTTATCCATGTTGAATCACCATTACCATATTGATGAAAGCTGACATTATTACTGTTGATGTGAGCAACATTGGAACAACATTGATCTATAGCTATCTTCATGATTGATTAAGCGTTAAAATTGCCGGGCGATATAGTCTCAATGTGTTGAAAAGTCATTGATTTAAAGTTGAGCGGGAAACAACATGTTGTTGAAAAGTCACTAACATATAGTTGACCAGGAAATATGATTGAAAATCCATCAAATTTTGGTTGACCGTGGGAGGCGGCAGACGAAGGTAGGCTACCCCACGGACACTACAGATCATTTCTGGACCGGATCTATATACGATCCGGTGAAGTTGCTTATGTAATTGTTGATAACCCACATAGTAACCCACATAGTGCTGCAGTCATTGAAATAGATTTAGTTAAACCACTGTCAAAATCTCCCCATCGCCCCAGACCAGGCGGGAGGAGATGGACGACCAACCCTGCAGCAGTTGTAGCACGTTAAAAAAAAAATGGGGTGTCATTTGTGCTAGAAAGTCTAGCCTAAAAGGCTTATTGCCATAGTTTCTATATTTTCCTCATAGCCCATCCTGGCTGTCAATAAAGCAGAATTGTATTAGCCTAATAATGTTTTAATGTAATACATTTTTAGATTAAACCTGTGGTAGGCCTATACAAAAATACCATTAAGGTTTTGTTGCGATATGCTGGGATTTCAACATTGTTTCAATACCCATTACCATCAAAATCCTGTTGAACTCTGGCTTATGATTTAAACGTTGAGATGGTCTCCGGGAGACCACACCGCACTCTTGCTTTTTGCCAATGACACGCCCTACTTTGCATCTGATTGGCTATAACTTGTTTCATTGCTAGGTGAAAGTTCGATGATTGGTTTAAACTCAGCGCAAAAAAACCCCCATATGTCTCGGCCCTGTAAATAAAATGTCATATATTCATCAATACAGGTAACTAACTAGCGCGCCACGGGTTAAGCCCCACTAACACCAAACCAAAGAATAACGTTTAGGGAACGTTCCCTCTGGGTTATAAGGTTCCCTAAACATTAAGAGAACCAACCCAATGTGACGTTCTCGTGCGGTTTCACTGTCCCGCCACGCAACGTTCCCGTTTGTTTGTTTTTGGTTGTTCTGAGTTTTTGAAGTAGCATAAAGTTTTGCAGTCACTTAGTTTACATTCACTCAAAAATGGTTGGTCAAATAAAATCTAAGTAAGATAAACAGCATAGCTGGGAAACCTTGGGCCACTTGTGCTTCTCTAACCTCTGTCCATCTCTAAATGTAATGTTTGTATCTATTTATTTAGTTTTAAAGGATTAGAATTTATGTAAATTGGTGGTTCCTTCATTAGAATTTCAGTGGTCAGTTGATCCCTTTGGTAGAATGTTAATTTAACTTTGGGTCCCTACACTGAGAACCGTGTGTGTGTGTGTGTGTGTGTGTTTGTCCATTCAGGAGAGAATAGGAGAAGGAAATTTGTGTGAGGTGGACCAGGTCACCAAAGACTCAAAACTTCTCAGATGTTGCTACTGTCAAATGCTACTGTGTCTTCATGTGGCCCATTATGTTTGGCACATACAGTGTGTGTAGTTAAGTAATGACTGATTGACGTTAATGTAAATGCTAAATGCCCTAATGCCTGTTGCTAGTACAACAATGCAAAGGCTCTTAACCTTACAGTTTTGCCCATATGTAAGACTTTATTTCTCCATTTCTTTGCACAAAAATCTCCAGGAAGTAATTTTTTTTTTCAAAAAACAAAATCCCGGGCTGGGGAGCCCCCCCATCCCCCCACTCTTAATACATACAAATTTAAACCCTGAAGGATAATGATGGTGAAACAGCCAAAGAACTGACTTTGTACTTTGCAAAATTTGGGTTGGCCCCCTCAAATCTCACTGGAAAAGTTGGCAGCTCTACTTTAAGTCCTGGGGATGTTGATGTAACGTCGTTTCAATGACTATTTACTATCTATTTATTTGATTAGGACAATGCACATTAATGAACATTTCTGTAAATGCGCCAGTGTTAGCCAATTGGCTAGTTTTCAACTGTAGTCCTACCTAGGATGCATGTTTGTTATGGTGAGAAGAAACCGGAGCACCCGGAGGAAACCCACGCAAACACGGGGAGAACATGCAAACTCCACACAGAAAAGCCCCGAACGACCTGGATTCGAACCAAGCACCTTCTTGCTGTGAGGCAGAAGTGCTAACCACTTAGCCACCGTGCTGCCTATCTGGGATGCTTATGCTACTGGTGGTTATACTGGTATAACTACTGGAAGGGTCTGTGTTTACCTTGGTCGCTTCTGGGCAGGTCACAATGACTAGAACTTCATGCAGAATATTTACTTTGCAGACAGGCCCATATGTCTCAGCCCTGTAAATGACATGCCATATATTCATCATTACAGGTAACTAACTGTAGTTTACATCACATCCGTCTTTCAGCGGAATATAGAAACTCCACTGCAAAAAACTGAACAAAACAAACAAAAATCAAGTCAGGTCCCACGTACCATCACAGAACAGATATGAGATGTAATCCTGACTTGCTAACACCGGTGTTCCGGTTTTACGAGAGACCACGTTAACTGGCGACCAGCTAAATGCGTCGGTTGTTGTCATAGTGACGACAGCTGTTGAAAACAAGAAGAGAATACGTAGCTGTCCGCATGAAAGTCTTTTTGTTAAGTTGTCGTTAAAATGTTAAAACATAACGACGTGTACGTTACCTCTCTGATTTGTCTTTGGAGTCTAGTCTGAGGAAACTTGTCAGCCCCCTTTGGAACGTGGCTTGCTGTTAAGGAAAACAGTAGAACACCTACTGGAAATTAAACCATTCCTTGTTGCAGCATGAAAAGGTTAAGACTGAAATTATTAAGTTAATTACTCTTTTTTTTTTCTCCAACAAGGCTAGAAAAGAAAAATCCTGCAACACTAACTGGGAACTATTTAACTTTG
>NC_045750.1:23419169-23419303 GCF_008692095.1 Etheostoma spectabile | reverse complement strand
ATTCTTATGACATTATGGAACGTCTACCGCCAAAGCTAAAAGAGCAGGAGATGACGCAGCGTTGCTGTTCCCGTTAATGTCTATAATACGTTTTATTGAATTTGTCTTCAGAGCCTGTTTAAGTAAACACATGT
>NC_045750.1:23418980-23419159 GCF_008692095.1 Etheostoma spectabile | reverse complement strand
AGTATTTAGCCCTTTTAAAAGTAGAAAAAAAAGTAATTAACATCTTGGATTCAAACTCGTAGCTACCTTTTTGTGAGTAAATATAAGTCTCAGCATTTTAACGCAGCACGCCATAACGTATCGTGAGTTCCTGTAGCTGGGCATGGCTTGATATGAACTCAAACGTCACACAGCGTCTC
>NC_045750.1:23418349-23418970 GCF_008692095.1 Etheostoma spectabile | reverse complement strand
GAGGCAGCCAGATCAACTTGAGACCACACCACACTGCGTGCAAATAACTCACAAGTTGCTCTTGCTTGGAAAATATTTTGTTTGATTCCCACAAAATGCACGTCTTGTATGTTTGTCAACGGTAAACGCATTCAAATCAACCTGAAACTCAAATGTCCATCTCTGACAAAACCAATAATAAATAAACATGATTTCACATATATACGTGTGTGTGCAGGATAAATAGTACAATACAGATAGAGAACAGTTAACACCAATGGAGAACAGTTAGCATGTACAGTCATTGGACAGGAGCGCCGACAGCCATACTTTAAAGGCAGGAAGTGGGACAAGGGTTTTGAATTTCAGAGGTTTTTGTAGTTCATTTCAATCATTTACAGCTGAGAACTGGAAGGAGTGGTGTCCAAAGGAGGTGTTAAGTAGCCTTTAACGTCAAGGTTGAAGCTACTAACACAAATAGCCTATAGAATTTATGTTAATGTAAGTAGCTTAAGGCTACAGTGGTCACAACTTGATCTGACTGCCTCCTGTTTTAAAGATATGATGTATGAGATAGCGGAGACTTATTTGTTTTCTCGGAGATGGATATTTGAGTTTCAAGTTGATCTGGCTGCCTCATTT
>NC_045750.1:23415276-23418339 GCF_008692095.1 Etheostoma spectabile | reverse complement strand
TGTGTGACGTTTGAGTTCATATCAAAACAAGCCCAGCTACAGCAACTCATGATACATCATGGCGTGCTGCGTTAAGACTGCTGAGACTTATATTTTCTCACAAAAGGTAGCTACAAGTCAGAATCTAAGATGTTAATTCATTTTTTTCCTACTTTTAAAAGGGCTAAATCAGGGGTCTTCAACGTTTTCCAGGCCAAGGACCCCCAAACTGATGGCGAGATGGAGCGGGGACCCCCTAATTATATATATTGTATAAAATGGTGTTATATCAAACTGGTCCTATAGTGCCATGTGTGCATTGATGACTGAAAGACATCTTCTGCCTCCATTTATCTGTTCAGTGTGTTGAATTCATGTTAATGTGTATCTAAAGACATTTCAATTAGTGGAAAAAATTACAGGGGGGGGGGGGGAATATAAAAAAAAGTCTAATCAACCAAAACTTTCGCAACCCCCATGCAGTACCTCCGTGGACCCCCTAGGGGTCGCGGACCCCCTGTTGAAGACCCCTGGGCTAAATACTTGTCTACTTGATATGTGTTTTCTTAACCCTTGCGTTGTCTTCCAAATGACCTTGACCTTGTTGTCCTTCCTGGTCAAAATTTGGGCATTTTTTTCTATGCTTTTGACACTTTTTAAAAGTTTTTGTCAAACTTGTTTTTCCATTTCATTTATGACATTATCCCCTTTCTTCGCTTAAAAAAAAGGAGCCAAAATTATGAATTATTTTGACTGATAGTGAAGATCACACAACGTAGTCAGAATTCTGTTTTGAAACCATTAAAAAAAAAAAATTAAAATGCTATGAATCTGAATAAAAAAAAGCCCAGATTCAATGAAAGTAATTGTTAAATTTACCAAAGATCATCCATGTTATCCATGTTATTTTTGGCCATTATGGTTGAAAGAAACTTCGGATTGACCCTTGCGTTGGCTTCCCATCAACAATAAAAAAACAACCTTTTGTTCACTTTTTTCAATATTATCGTTTTTTTCCGACATTTATGTCACTTTTTCAATGTTGTGGGTGCTTTTTAATTTTTCATTTCCACGACGTTTTTAGATATTTTTAATGTTGACATTTTCACCGCTTATTTCAAGGGCCCATTTTTTGTGACAAAAATGTTTTCTTTTTAACTTAAAACGGGTCAAATTTGACCCGAGGGCAACACAAGGGTTAAACAGGCTCTGAAGACAAATAGGTGTATTCAATAAAACGTATTCTAGACATTAACAGGAAGAGCAACGCTGTGTTACTGTTTTTTTGGTCTTTATTGCAAAAACTAGGAAACAGAACACAAAATAACACATAAACATACTCGAGGTAAACAGACTACAATACATTTTTGCCAGGGGAAGCTTAACCCTCTATTGCATGAATTATTTTTTAAACATAGTAAAAATGTCTTGATGTGTTTTTATTACTCCAGGATTATTAAATAATGCAATTGCAAAAAAGAAATTGAAGGGGGGGGTAGTTGGTAATTTGTTGCCATATGGCAACAACGCGCATCCGTGGAAAGTGCCAAAAAAATCAAATATTTCTTTAAAAACATGCTTATTTATTGACTATAAATGTCATTGGACAAACAGATCATTTGAGTGCGCCAACATGATTTCCTTTGGAATAACTCATATTTATTGGTGAGCAATTCATTTACATTCGTGTGTAATTAATAATTTAGAAAATATGTTAATTACAAAATGGCTGGAATAATATAATATAAATACATTTTATGTTTTTCTTTGAAAATACTATAAATAATTGCAAACATAGTGTTAGAGTAGCCTAAAGTTATAGTAATTCAATTGAGCCCATTCGGCAAAATGTACATATTTCACGTCAATATTTGCATAATGTTGCCATATGGCAACAAATTAATTTTAGCCTTTTACAGAAAAAATACAACATTTTGACTGGTTTAAATGATGAAAAATTAAGGTTTACTTATTCCAGATAACAGTTGAATTTTTTTTTTCTTCAAAGAAATGCTTCTAAAATTGAGAAAAACAACGACATTTTGGCTGATCCTGGAGCGTGAGCGTGTGGCACATGTCCGGAAAAAGGGGGGGGGGGGGGACAGGATTCTGTGGGTATGTGAAGTCATCAAATGAGTACAACTTCAAAATAAAAGACCTATTAACACAATTAAACAAAAAAACAATGCATTTTACATGGTTTATTGTGAAAAACACTAAGAAAAAGAATTTGTTGCCACATGGCAACAACATGCAATAGAGGGTTACAAAGACAAGGAAGACCATACTGTATATTGACAGTTTTAACTGCCTCATTGTCGTTTATCATGGAGATTAAGTATGAAATTAGGTTTTTTAGTGCTGAATTTACATTTATAAATGTGAAAGAATTAGTACGTTTATAATAAAATACATCTTTTCTTTACTTTGAATTCTATAAAAGCTAAACACATTCTCCGACAATAAGGCAAAGTCTTTGAAGATATGGTCAATGATGAATCGGCTGAAGTTTTGCCAAAATCTTCTGGTGTGTGAACAATACCAAAAAAGGTGCAAAACAGTTTCTGGGTGATCTTCACAGAAAGAACAGTTTGTAATGATGTCTCACAGGGTAATATCTGTGAATTAGTCTTAACGGTACTTCTTTCCCCTTGTTTACTATCAGGTGTTTATGAGGAATCATCCAAACCTTTTTCACAGTCAATGTCATTAACAATTCCAATAAAACTTAACATTTGGAATAGAACCAATTTCTTTCTGAAATAAAGCACGGATGTTCTTATTATTTCGAGGAAGTTGGGGAAAAAGTGATTTTTTTCCAAATGGTGATTCAGCCACATCGGGGAGGGAGACAGCAGTAGGAGGAAGTCTACCAGTAGATCTGAAAAGCATTATTGTGCCTGATGGAACGGCGTCAAATACAATTGCAAATTCTCTCGGCGTGACAGGAATGTTATATGTTGATAAAAACTCTCTGTAAGTGAAATGTTGCCCCTCTCCATTAAACAGCTGATCCACCGGCAGAATCTGATTAAGTACCCAATTCTCAAAGAAGGGTGATTTGTTTTTATATAATATATCTCT
>NC_045750.1:23414448-23415266 GCF_008692095.1 Etheostoma spectabile | reverse complement strand
GATTAGGTATCTGTGAGGTGAGAAGTTTTGCTTAGAAATTGGACACCATGCTAAAAGGACCTGCTTGTGGAAGGTGGACCGTTTTACAGGGAGTTTGTCTACTTTATAGTTACAATTCAAAACAAAGCCCAGACCACCGAAGCGAGAGAATATATAGTGGGGAATAAAATTGCAACTCGAGACAGGGTTTTCAAGAAAATGCTTAGCCCAGTTAATCTTAAAAGTATTATTTAGAGCAGGGGTCTTCAACAGGGGGAGGTACTGCATGGGGGCGCGAAAGTTTGGGTTGACTTTTTTTTATATACCGCCCCCCCCCCCCCCCCCTGCATTTTTCCACTAATTGAAGGTCTTTAATACCATTAACATGAATTCAACACACTGGTAGAACATAAATGGAGGCAGAAGATGTCTTTCAGTCATCAATGCACACATGGCACTATAGGACCAGTTTGATATAACACCATTTTATACAATATATATAATTAGGGGGTCCCCGCTCCATCTCGCCATCAGTTTGGGGGTCCTTGGCCTGGAAAACGTTGAAGACCCCTGATTTAGAGTGTTAAAGTCCAAAAGGTTGAGCCCACCAGATTCATAATTATTCATGACAGCACCTTTTCTGATATAATGGGTACAATTTTTCCTGATGAAGTCAAAAAGCATTCTATCAATATCTTTACAAATGTTAGTGTCCAGGTGTAAAGAGAGAGCTGCGTATGTGAGCCGGGATATCCCTTAGTCCCAGTGGGTAACCCGGGATATCCCTTCAGCCCCGGTGGGTAACCCGGGATATCCCTTCAGCCTTGGTAAGTAACACT
>NC_045750.1:23412885-23414438 GCF_008692095.1 Etheostoma spectabile | reverse complement strand
AGAGATAAGTCCCTTTGCAACCACTGGTTCAATCTGTTTGAGTTTTTTAACGATTGGAGAGAAATTTACTGAACATCTCACTTTCTGATCTTAAGCGATAATAATGCCGAAGTACGGAACTTCTGCGTTGATTGGAATGTTGCAAATAGTTTGTATTTACAATCTCTTAAAGGTAACATTTCACAAGCTGACTGATGATAATATCCCTACCCACGACAAAAAGTCCTTTTATAACGCTGTCACCGACATGAGTTGGGAGAATTTGTGTACAAAGTAAGAAAAGATGAGGGGAAATTGGGCATCTCCGACAAATGCCCCGTTTAAGATTAAATCTAGGGGAAGTTCCATTTTTCAGTTTGATAGAGCTGTTGTCATTAATAAATTAGGTTTTAATTGCTTTGCAGGAAGAAAAAAAAAAAAGTTTGGTTTTCTAATGTATCAAAGGCCTTAAAGAAATCTAAGAAAAGGATAAAGCCATCTTCCGATATCAAGTCAGAGTAGTCAAGAATGTCTAAAACTAGTCATATATTGTTAGAGATTGCCTATTCCTCATAAAGCCTGACTGTGTCTCGTCTATAATTGTGTCAAGAGTATCTTTAATTCTCCTGGCAAACATCGATGCCATCATTTTGTAATCAATGTTTAGCAGACAGATGGGTCTCCAGCTATCAATAAAAAGCACGTCTTACCTAGGTTTGGGAATCAATGTGATCAGCCCTTGAGTGAGGCTAGGAGGAAGGGCATCCTTCTCTATACTCTCCATAAAAACCTGGAGTAAAAATGGGGCTCAGTGATCTGAGAACACTTTGTAAAATTCTGCAGTTAAACCGTCAGTGCCGGGGGAATTTATTGTTTTTGAGTAGAGCAACTGAATTGGGAGAGGGGTGTCACAATAATCTCTGTCTGCCACATTAATCTTTCTTACGTTATTTACCGGAAAAAAACGTCTTCATTATATTTTAACTTGTATAGATTGCTATGAAATTTGGAACAAAAATTTGAAATGAATTGGACCTCTTCAGCAATGACTTAATCAATATTTAAATTATAGATAGAATTGATTTTGGCGCGGTATCTTTCAAGGCGGAAAACGTATGCAGAATTTCTCCCCCCCCCCTCCAGCCATCTCTTCCTAGACCTTCCAAAGGCTCCCTCACGTTTGGTCAATAGAAGTCATCTAATTTGTTTTGGAGTTGTAAAAGAAGTAATTCATCCTCCCCTGAAACTTCCTCGGGGGGGTCTTTGATTACATGAGGAAATTTTACTTATGACTTCCTCATAGGGTGACCACCCGTCCCGCGTAGCGCGTGCGCGCACAGCGTTTGAAGCCCAATTCATACGTCCCGCAAATTGAGACGTGTCACGCACCTAACAGCGCCTAAAAAAAGTTGGTTGCTCATCTGGGCCCGGGGAGCCAAACGAAACAACTCATTAGGATGAACTGCGCCTGTAAAGAGAGCCGGCGGCAGCAGCCGTTAGGGAGGGGAGGGGGGGGGGACAAAAAGCTGCGGTAAAGTCGGACAGTTTTCTAGCCGATTTCAGATCAGGAGGTG
>NC_045750.1:23404562-23412834 GCF_008692095.1 Etheostoma spectabile | reverse complement strand
TATAATCAGACCCACATATCAGCTGGAACAGTCTCTAGTTTTAATTGTAGCTCTCAAATGGATTTAGTCTCTCTGACTTCTAAATGTCACTATCAGCCAGAATGTACAGAATAGGACTTTAAATCAGCCAAATAGTTAAAATCCCTCCGATTTGTTGTCATGACAGCGCACGCACGTGCATACCAGACACTGGGAAGGGACTTTTTAGTATCACTACATATTCAACTCTAATGATGGGAATATCTTCTACTGTAGTTGCATTGATGCTACAAACAGATTCAGCATTCCTGCTTTACAGCAATCATTGCTGTTATCTGTCATATAAATCATCATGTGATGTTTTAGCCTATTGACAGCCCTTTAAAATGTAGCCATTGGCTATAATACCGTAGTCTCCATTCCTGAAGTCCAGCGTGCTCTATAACGTGTGTGCCCCCTAGCTTTATCAAAACTGGTTTGTCATGCGCAGGCTACTTTTACTTTTATACTTTAAGTAAATTTTCAAAGCCTGTACGTTGTTACATTTTTACTTGAGTAAAGAAGTTTATCAGTACTTTAGTCCACTTTTCCCAGAGTAAGTTTTTTTTACACAACAAGGATCTGTACTTCTACTGTACGGAAGTAGGTACTTTTGCCATATCTGCTGTGCAGTGTATGGTTGTAACACTAGCCTATCCAGGTGTGCCGGTTTAACGGAGACCATGTAATGGCGACTCACTATTGCGTCCTTTTGTTGTCATGGGGACACCGTTGAACGAACAAGGAATACGTCGGCTGTCACGCTGAAAGCTTTTGTTTAGTTTCAGAAAATGTTCAACAGACCGAACGTGCGTTTACCCTCGCTGTTGTCCTTTGGATTCTAGTCTAGGAAACGTTCACCCCCTTTGAACGTGGCTTGCTTTTAAGGAAAACAAGTAGAACACCTACTGGACTTAAACCCTTCCCTTGTTGCCGCATGAAAAGGTTTAAAGACTGAAATTATAAGTTTGTAATTACTCTTTTTTTTTTTTTTTTTTTTTTTTTCGCCACGGTAGAAAGAAAACTCCACAACACTAACGGGAACTATTAACTTTTAGGTCAGAAATTCTTAGTGCATTAATGGCACGTCTACCGTCAAAGCTAAATAGCGGAAATGAGGAAGTCGGGTTACCAATGCTAATAAGGCCCAAGGGGACTATGGATATTTCTGAGGGACACTGTGGGACACTGCCTCGCGCAGCGGTGCCACCCCCCACGGGCAGACTCATAATAATTGGTCCTTTCTATCACCTACCCCCTTACATTGTATATTAATACTGCCCTTGCCCTGACTGGTGTACTTGCTCTGTAAGCTCATGAATAGGCCAACCAATATGTGTATTTTTTCTAAATAAGTTATATTTGAACATATCATAAACTATAAATCATTGCAGATTCCACTGTTCCATTACGATTCTTTACTATTTAATTTGATATGTCCTTAAATTATTCACTTTAAAACACATATAATCTACAAATTATAGGACTAAAGGAATTGTAGTTGCGCAACACCACAGGAACAGTTTAACAAAGAGTCTCTTCCCAGGCTTCCTTGTACCAACTTCCTCCTTTTTAACTATGGTGGGGGGGGCCTCAGCTAGCTCACGCTTTCTTTCCTCCTCCATTTTTTGTAATTGGAAGCGCGTGACCGAAAGTCCCTTCCCAGTGTCTGTCCAGTGCGTGGCGCTGTCATGACCAATCGAGGATATTTACTATTTTGCTGATTTAAAGTCCTATTTGTACATTCTGCTGATAGGACATTTAGATAGTCAGAAGACTAATCCATGGGAGAGCTACAATTAAACTAAGACTGTTCCAGCTGAATGGGGTCTGATTATATTTTATTAATCGAATCGCACAGTGTTCTTGTCACCTCCTGACGAAATCGTCTAGAAACTGTCCGCCGTGTTACGCAGCTTTTTGCCCCCCCCCCTCCCCTCCCCTAACGGCTGCTGCCGCCGGCTCTCTTTACGGCGCATTCATCCCGACTAGTTGTTCGTTTGGCTGCCCTCGGGCTCAAGTGAGCAACCAACGTTTTTTTTGGCGGCTTGATTATGCGTGACACGTCTCAATTTGCGGACTATGACTTAGGTGCTTCAAAAACCTGTGCGCGCATACGCGCTACGGGACGGGTGTCCCCAGAAGATTCAATAGTACAATTTCCTCATGTAATCAAGACCGCCCCCGAGAATTGCGGGGAGGATATTAACTTCTACACTCCAAACAAATTAGTGACTTCTATTGACCAAACGTGAGGGGCCTTTGGAGGTGCCTAGAGAATCGGCATGTAGGAGATTGGGGGGAGAATTCTGCGATCCGTTGTCCGCCTTGAAAGATCCGCCCGCAAAAGCATTCTATCTATAATTACATATTATTAGTCATTGCTGAAGAGGTCCATTCGTTCAAATTTTTTTTCCAATTTTCCTAGCAATCTCTACAAGTTAATATAATGAAGCACTTTTTTTTCCGGTAAATCAACGTAAGAAGATGATGGGCCACAAGATTTTGTGACAACCCCTCCCCAATTCCTTGCTCTACTCAAAAAACAATGTCTCGTGGGCCCCCGCACTGACGTTAACTGAAATTTTACAAAGTGTTCTTCAGACACTGATGCCCCATTTGTACTCCAGTTTTGTATGGAGGGTTAAGAAGGGCTGCCCTTCCTCCTCCTCAACTCAGGCTGATCACATTGATTTCCCAAACCTAGGTAAACGTGCGTTTTATGATAGCTGGGACCCATCCTGTCTGCTAAATCTGATTCAAAGAGGCATCGATGTTTGCCAGGAGAAAGAAGATACTCTTTATTACACATATAGAACTAAGACCCGCAGCTTTATGAGGACTAGCAATCTCTCATAATATACGTGAGTTTTTAGACATTCTTTACTACTCTGCTTGAGTACGGAGATGGCTTTAAATTCCTTTTCTTATTTCGTTAAGCCTTTGATACATTGAAACCAAACTTTTTTTTTTTTTTCTTCCTGCATCATTAACACCTAATTTCTTAATGACAACAGCTCTATCACACTGAAAATGGAACTTCCCTAGAATTTTATCTTAACGGGCATTTGTCGAGAGGCCCAATTTCCCCTCTCTTTTCTTTGTTTTTTTAACTTGTACACAATTCGTCCCACTCTTTCGGTGACCGCGTTAAAACGACTTTTTGTCCGTGGGTAGGGATCATTATCACTCAGTCCGCTTGTGAATTTACCTTTAGCGTTGGTAAATACAAACTATTTGCAACTTCCAATCACGCAGATTTCCGTACTTCGCATTATTATCGTTAAGACGAAAGTGGATGTTCAGTAAAAGTTCTCCCAATCGTAAAAAACTCAAACAGATTGAACCATGTTTGCAAGGGACTTACTCTCTAAAAGTCCGAGTGTTACTTACCAAGGCTGGAAGGATATCCCGGTTTACCCACGGGGGCCTAGGGATATCCCAGTTACCCCTGGGACTAATGATATCCCGGCTCCATACGCAGCTCTCTCTTACACCTGACACATAACATTTGTAAAGATTGATATAATGCTTTTTGACTGCACAGAAAATTGTACCCCTTATATCAGAAAAAGGCTGCCGGCCATGAATATTTTATCTGGTGGCTCAACCTTTGGAGCTTCCCACTCTAATCAGGGGTCCTTCAATACGTTTTCCCAGGCCAAGATGACCCCAAACTGATTGGCGAGGGGAGCGGGGACCCCCTAATTATATCTATTTGGAATAAATGGTGTTATATCAAACTGTCCTATGTGCCATTTGTGCTTGATTACTGAAAGACTCGTCTGCCTCATTTATCTGTTTCTACAGTGTGTTGAATTCATGTTAATGGTGGTAATTTAAAGACCTTTCAATTAGTGAAAAATTGCAGGGGGGGGGGGGGGGGGGCGGTATCCTAACAGTTAGTCAACCCAAACTTTCGCGCGCCCCATGCATTACCCTCCCCCTGTTGAAGACTCCCGGGCTCTAAATAATACTTTTAAGATCTGGCTAAAGCTTTTCTTGAAAACCCTGTCTCGATTTGCAATTTTAGTCCCACTATTATTCTTTCTTCTCGCTTCGGTGTCGGGCTTGTTTTGACTTTAACTATAACTAACACTCCCTGTACACGTCCCACGCTTCCACAATCTAGGTCCGTTTAGCATGGCTGTCCAATTTCTAATCAAAACTTCTTTCTCCCTCAGACGATCCCTACTCTTGAATACAGAGATATCTTTAAAAAAAACACATCACCCTTCGTTGAGAATTGTACTTATCAATTTGGCCGGGGATCAGCTTTTTAATGTAGAGGGGCAGACATTTCCTTACAGATAGTTTATCAACATATAACCTTCCCTGTCACGCCTGAGAGATTGTGCACTTTTATTTTGACGCCGTTCCATCATGCCCATAATGCTTTTTCAGATCTCCGGTAGACTTCTCCGACTGCTGCTCCCTCCCCGATGTGCGAATCCCCATTTGGAAAAAATCACTTTTTCCCCACCGTGTCCTCGAATAATAATAACGGCCGTGCGTATACTTTTCAGAAGACAATTTGTTCTATTGCCAATTTAAGTTTATTGGAATTGTACTGACATTGACTGTGAAAAGGTTTGGTAAGTTCCTCATAAACCTGATGAAACACGGGGAAGACTACCGTTAAGACTAATTCACAGATTTGCCCTGTGAGACATCATTACAAACTGTTCTTTCTGTAAGATCGACCAGACGGTTTGGGCACATTTTTGGTATTGTTCCCACAAAAGATTGGCAAAACTTTCAGCCGTTCATCATTAGACCATATCTTCAAAGACTTTGCCTTATTGTCGGAGAATCGGTTTAGCTTTTTATCTGAATCCAAGTAAGAAGAATGTATTTTATGATAAACGACTAAGCTTCACGTATAATAGTAATTCAGCCACTAAAAAATCTAAGTTCATACTTAATCATCTCCATGTATACAACATGAGCCGTTAACTGTCCATATACATATGGTCGCTCCTTGTCTTGGTGTGTAACCCTCGATTTGCATTGGTTGTTGCCTGGGGCGAACAATTCTTGTTCTTAGTGTTTTTCCATAAACCTGAGAGATGCTTGGTTTTTTTGTTTAATTGATTAATAGGTCTTTTTTTGAAGTTGGACTCATTTGCATGAAACTTCACTACCCACATCCTGTCCCCCCCCCCCCTTTTGCCGACATTGCCCACGCTCACGCTCCAGGATTCGCCAAATGTCCGTTGTTTTTTTCAATTTTAAAGCATTTCCTTTGAAGAAAAAAAAAATTCAAACTGTTATCTGATAGTAAAACCTTAAATTTTCTCAGGTAATACAGTCAAAATGTGTCTTTTGTCTGTAAAAGGCTAAAATTAATTTGTTTGCCATATGGCAACATTATGCATTTGCGAACTATGTACTTGGGCCGATGGGCTCTTGGAATGACTATAACTTTAGCCCTCTAACACTATGGTTCCATTATTTTAGATTTTCAAGAACATAAAAGGGTTATGTATCTTTTTCCAGACCTTTTGTAATTACCATATTTTCTAAATTATTAAGTACACACATTGTACATGAATTGCTTTCGCCAATAATAGATTTTCCAAGGAATCATTTGCCCACTCAATGATCTGTTTGTCCAATGATTTTATTCAATAGTAAGCATGTTTGTAAAAGAATAGTTGATTTTTTTGGCACTTTCCACGGATGCGCGTGTTTGCCATATGGCCCAAATGACCAACTACCCCCCCGTTCAATTTCGTTTTTGCAATTGCATTATTTCCTAAGCCTGGATATAAAAACACATCGACATTTTTACTATGTTTAAAATATTTCATGCAATAAGGTACAGCTTCCCCTGCAAATGTAGTGTATTCTGTTACCTCGCTATGTTATATGTGTTATTGGTGTTCTGTTCCTTTTTTGCATAAGACCCAAAAACTAACACCGCGTTGTCTTCTTTCCTGTTTATTTCTAATACGTTTATGATACACCTATTGCTTCATTCCGTTTACCCTTGTGTTGCCCTCGGGTCACTTTGCCCGGTTTAATTTAAAAGAAACTTTTGTCACAACTGGCCCTGAATACGTGAAAAATGTCAACATTAAAATATCTAACAAACGTCGGTGGAATGACAAAATGTAAAAGCACCCACACCTTGAAAAGTGACTAATGTCGGAAAAAAAACAGATTAATATTGAGAAAGTGACAAAGTGTTTTTTTATTGTTGCAGGGGAACCACGCAAGGGTCATCCGATTTCTTTCAACCTAATGCCAAAAAAATTATAACATGGATGATCCTTTGGTAATTAACAATTATTTCCTGCGTGCTGGGCTTTTTTTAATTCAGTTCAAGCATTTTATTTTTTTTTTTTATGTTTCAAACAGATTCTGCTACGTTGTGTGATCTTCACTTAGCAGTCATAGTCTATTTTTTTGCTCCTTTTTTTTAAGCGAGTAGAAGGGGGATCATGTCATAATGAAATGAAAACAAGTTTGACAAAAACTTTTAAAAGTTTCAAATGCTAGAAAAAAATGCCCAAATTTTGACCAGGAGGGACAACATGTCAGTCTTTGGAAACAACGCAAGGGGTTCAAAAAACACATTCAAGTAACAGTATTTGAGCCCTTGGGGCGTCAACGGGGGGTCCGCGACCCCTAGGGGTCCACGGAGTTTCTGCCTGGTAGCGAAAGTTTTGTGTTATTAGACGGTTTTATATAATATCCCCCCCCCCCGCCCTGTATTTTTTCACTAATTGAATGTCTTTGTACACTTGACATGAATTCAACCACTGACATAATGGGCAGAAGTTTCTTTCATCTCAATGCACCATGGCACTGAGACCACTTTTAGATAACACCGTTTATACACATCGATAAGTTTTTTTAGGGTCCCACGCTCCATCTCGCCATCGTTTGGGTTCCTGCCTGGAAACGTTGACGACCCCTGATTTAGCCCTTTTAAAAATTAGGAAAAAATGAATTCATCTTAGTTCTGACTTGTACTACCTTTGAGAAATTAGTCCTCAGCAGTCTTAACTCAGCACGCCATGCTGTATCATGAGTTGCTGTGCTGGGCTTGTTTTGATATAACTCAACGTCACACAACGCGTCTCTTTATGAGGCCGCCAAGCACCTTGAACTCAACTTCCATCTCCGAGAACACATAAGTCTCCGCTATCTCATACCTTCTAAACGAGCAGTCCGATCATGTTGTGACATGTAGCCTTAACGACTTTACGTTACATATTTCTATCGGCTATTTGGTGTTAGTATCTTCAACTTGACTTAAAGGCTACGGTTTAACACCTCCTTTGGACCCACTCCCTTGCCCTTTCAGCTGTATAGTGAAAATGAAAATACAAACCCTGAACTTCTCAACCCTTGGCCCACTCCGCTTTAAAGTAATGCTGCCTGGTCGCGCTCCTGTCCATGATGTAACATCTAACTGTTCTCCCTTGGGGTTTAACTGTTCTCTATCTGTATTGTCCTATTTATCCTGCACACACCACCGATAGATTGAGAATCCATGTTTATTTATATTGGTTTTGTCGGCCAAGATGGACTTTGAGTTTCCGGTTGATTTGATGCGTTATTACCCCGTTGACAACATCGACGTGCAAATTGGTGTGGAATCACACAAAATATTTTTCCCAAGCCGACACTTGTGAGTTATTGGCACAGCCGTGTTGTGTTCTCCAAAGTTGATTGGCTGCCTATTTAAAGAGACGCTGTGTGACGTTTGATTCTATCACGCGCATGCCACTACAGACTCACTACGTTATGCGTGCTGCGTTAAAATGCTGAGCTTATCGTTATCACAAAAAGCTATCTACGAGTTGAATCCAAGATGTTATTCTTTTTTTCTAGCTTTAAAGGCTAATACGTGTCTACTTGCAAAAATGTTGTTTACGTAAACCAGGCCTCGAAGACAAATTCAATAAACTTATTATAGACATTAACCCGTAACAGCAACGCGCGTCTCTCCCTGCTCTTTAGCTGGGCGGTAGACTTACCATATTCAATAAGAATTTTCCTGACTCAAAGTTAATATTTCCCATTAATGTTGTCAGATTTTTCTTTCGAGCCTTGTTTGAGAAAAAAATAGTAATAACTTAAATATTTCAAGTCTTACCGGTTCATGCTGCAACCGGAATGTTTAATTTCCAGGAGGGGTGCACTGTTTCCTTACAGCAAGCACGTTCCAAGGGGCTGACAAGTTATCACTTTCCTCATACTAGACTTCCAAGACAAATCACGAGAGGTCCGTACACATTCT
>NC_045750.1:23404278-23404537 GCF_008692095.1 Etheostoma spectabile | reverse complement strand
GGTAACGTACACGTCGTTATGTTTTAACATTTTAATGACAACTTAACAAAAAGGCTTTCACGCGGACAGCTACGTATTCCCTTGTCGTTTTCAACGGCTGTCGTCACTATGACAACAACAGACGCATATAGCTGGTCGCCAGTTAACATGGTCTCTCGTTAAACCGGAACACCTGGATAGGCTAGTGTTACAACATACACTGCACAGCAGAGATGGCAAAAGTACTCACTTTCCGTACTTAAGTAGAAGTACAGATACT
>NC_045750.1:23403871-23404117 GCF_008692095.1 Etheostoma spectabile | reverse complement strand
GGAGCACACACGTTACTAGAGCACGCTGAGGAACTTCAGTGGACATGGAGAACAAGGTATTTATATGCCAATGGCTACATTTTAAATGGATGTCTGTCAATAGGCCTAAAACATCACATGTATGATTATTATGACAGAAACAGCAATGATTTGCTGTAAATGCAGACTGCTGAATCTGTTTAGTAGCATCAAATGCAACGTACAGTAGATATATTCCCATCTATTTAGATTGAATATGGTATTGAT
>NC_045750.1:23403683-23403801 GCF_008692095.1 Etheostoma spectabile | reverse complement strand
AAAGCTGATTCTGGTTTCCAACGTCCCCCCAGGTGTGTCTGTTAAAACAGACGGAGACTGCTAGCTAAGTTCCCATCCACTTGTCAACTGAACTACAGTATCTGAAGTTGGTGAACAG
>NC_045750.1:23402936-23403073 GCF_008692095.1 Etheostoma spectabile | reverse complement strand
AGTAACGAGCCAATTTTGTAAAATGTAAGGAGTAGAAAGTACCGATATTCGTGTTAAACTGTAAGGAGTACAAGTAAAAAGTCGCCACAAAAATAAATAGTAAAGTAAAAATATCTGAAAAACCTACTTGAGTACAG
>NC_045750.1:23402843-23402926 GCF_008692095.1 Etheostoma spectabile | reverse complement strand
TTTGTACTTCGTTACTTCCCATCTCTGCTGTACAGTGTATGGGTAGAACCACCTGGCAGCCATGTTGCCTGGGTCAAGTTTTA
>NC_045750.1:23402614-23402833 GCF_008692095.1 Etheostoma spectabile | reverse complement strand
GCTACAACTTGTTTTATATCTGGTACATGGGGCCTACGGCGTTTGGTAAGTTGACATTTTTTCATTTAAGTATTTAATATTCAGATAACCTACTTCTGTCTTAAATGCATGAAACATAATTGTTCTTACCATTCCAGAAACATGTCGTTCATGTTGTCACCTTTTCTCATTATCCTTAAAAAGGTTGGTGAATGTCCGAAGAGAAAACTGTGGGCGAAA
>NC_045750.1:23402437-23402604 GCF_008692095.1 Etheostoma spectabile | reverse complement strand
ATCAAAAAGTGCCAGGTAATGTCAACAACTCAATAATTTTAGCTAATAGCTCGCTAGGTGACAAGAAAACAAATATAGTTAACGCTAAAACCAACTTAACGACAAACCATGCACTTGACGTTACCTGTCTCTCGGTGGCCCAGGTATGTGGTCATATTTCATATGAA
>NC_045750.1:23399160-23402427 GCF_008692095.1 Etheostoma spectabile | reverse complement strand
ATATAAGCAATAACCAATAAACGATATGAAAATCAGAAAGAGCAATAACAAAGCAGTCCAGCTCGAAACGGCATGGAAAAATGACATTTTAACAACTCAAGCTCAATAGACTGTTACGTTAGAACGACAGAAAGATAGTCCAAAGAGTTGGTTAGTCCAAAGCCAGTTAGACTCGGTTGTCAAGTTCTCCAGGTGCGGGGGCGTCTCACAGGGCGCAGGCTCCGCCCTCTTAAAGGGACAGTCACGAGTTCAGAAATGAGAAAAACACATGGTTCATAAAAGAAGTAACACTAAAGAACGCCTATTTTACTTCAAGTACCATAAACTGTATAAAATACTACCACACATTTAAATTGATTTGTGTAGTATATATTTAGCTTTTACTATTTACAAACTATTTGACTGTTATTAGTAAAATCTAGTTATTTTTTGTATTTGTTCATATCTAAGCAATGGAACTGTTGTTGAAGTAGTTGGCCCATAATCGTTTCTCAATTAAAAATGTGACTTTTACTGCCCTTCTATCAAGATTAGCCTCTGACTAAAATGTGATTCCCCACTCAACAACTGTTATTACATTTAAAGAGAAAATTAAATGAAAAATCTCCTAAATTAAGCTAAGAAGCGTTCTAATGAATTTTTGCTTTTTAGAAATTGTTTTGCGAGGTCACATCGCCCCCGTGTGTACACTGTCAGTAAGAACCAGACACAGCAGGTTGAGTACATACACAGCATGGAATAAAATCACATTTTCAGGCATTAAATTAATCATTAATTTATTGAAGTGCAAAACAAACAAAGTCCTTTCTGCAGCAGAAAAAAACCCTCTGTATGTGTACAAAACCAATAAATTTAATTCTAAAAAAATGCTGTAATTCAGCATTTGTTTAATTCAGCATTTGTATATCAGTGTTAAAGGCACAAAACAAGTGTAGAAGCTTAGTGGGTATAGGAGAGCAGTTACACCGAGATACAGAGGGCTAGTTACAGCAAATTCAAGTGCTAATAACAGAAGGAAAAGTGGTCCCATATGTTTATTAGTGGTCAGTAATAACTAATACAGATGCAGAAAACTTTATTAATTCCCAAGGGGCAATTGATCCTCATACCTGCATATGGAAATAATGTTTGTTTCATTAAAGCAAGCACTGATAATATCTTCTATATACAGAAAAGTGATAAAACTCTGCAGCATAAGATGCTTCTGGCTAAGGCAGGAGTACAACGCTGCAGGCAGTAAGCTAGTCTAAGTAAACCAAAAACCCGTACACACCACATGAACCCTTTTTGTTTCTTCTCATGTTATACGGCCCTGTTAGACCATTTACTTGTTTTGGTCCCTGTGTCTGACAGAGCACACCACTCCACTCTTTGGCTTGAGTGTGCCAGTGTCCAGTATATCAAAGGTCTGTCCCGGCACAAGGGGGAAGTCAAACCTCTGGAGCAGCTTGGCCATCACCACTTTAGCCTCCATCTGCAATTGCCCCAACACACATTGAGTTAATTTCATGCATTGTTATGTTTTTGTGTGCGTTGACTATTTATGACATCACCCACCTGAGCAAAGCTCTGTCCTAGGCATGAGCGTGGACCGAGTGCAAAGGGGTAGTAGCAATAATACGGCCTTTTAAAACAGATAAAAGACAGCATCAGTTAATGTACAATGTTTCCCTTCTTTCATCTGGGACAATGATCAGTGTTCTAAAATGTTAAAGGTCCCATGACATGGTGCTCTTTGGATGCTTTTCTATAGACCTCAGTGGTCCCCCAATGCTGTGTCTGAAGTGTCTTTTATATAGACCTTAGTGGTCCCCTAATACTGTATCTGAAGTCTCTTTTATATAGACCTTAGTGGTCCCATAATACTGTATCTGAACTCTATTTCCCGAAATTCAGCCTTGGTTCAGAATTACAGCCACTAGAGTCAGTCCCACAAGGAGTTTTCCTTATTATGTGCCACTTCTGAGTCTGTAGCTTTTGAGGAGGAGAGAGGGGGGGGGCAAGGTGGAGGCTGGGGGTGAGGCCTTGACAAACTGCCACTATGCTTGTTTGAAAGCAATGAGGTCTCTCTCTCATGGGTGGGCCAAATTCTCTGGCCGGGCAAAGCAGAGAAACCGGAGGTAACCTTGCTCCTTATGACCTCATAAGGGGCAAGATTCAAGCTCAGCCCATCTGAGCTTTTCATTTTCTCAAAGGAAGAGCAGGATATCCAGGGCCTTTAAGACTAAAAATAAACTGCGTCATTTTGTGAAAACTTGTATGCTACTTACTTGGGAGCATCTGGGTGAAATCTGTCTGGATCAAATGTCAGCGGGTCCTTGAAGAATTTCTCCATTCTCCCAGCCGCATAGGAGCTCAACTGAATTTCAGAACATTTTGATAGCAGATTAATATTCACTGTACCTCAGGTTGTGGCATGTTGATACATTATGATATATTATGGGCAGCAAGCTATGCCCCGTCTCCTTCTCCCAGGAGTATTTTTTTAATTTTGAGAAGTCCTTCAACTCTTTAAAATCTGAGATTACAGAGTTGAACTTGTTAAAATGAATGTACCTTGTGTTACTGAAGGTTTTATATTGTTGTTATATTGTTATGTCTTGCTGCTGCATGCAATTTTATACCTGAATCTTTTAAATATATTGTGTGTATATTGTGTACATTTTTATATTGTGGGAAACGTTGCAAACTTAAGAATTTCATTGCATGGTGTAAAATCTGTGCATATGACAAATAAATATCTTGAAATCTTGAAAGTGCAGCTTTAGCCTCTTTCTGACCAAGTAGTTACAACACCGTAGTTACAGGATCAGTCCACTTCTAAACAGTTCTACTAACTACTGTCCCCCAAAATCCGGTTTTGGTCATTTGCATTCGCACTGGCCATCGGAACTGGTAAGAACTGGTAAGAACTGGTAGGAGGGAAAAAAAAAATGTTATAAGAACGTTATGTTCTTTGAACTGCAAAAATCCCTTCGGTTGGAAAGCGGCTACTGTCTCAACCTCACCTGTCAAACAGTGACCAGTTGTTTAAGTGATAGGTGCCATTGTGCTTTTGTACATAAATAAATAAAAACCAATCCATAAAACCTTTTTGGGTTCTGACACACTTCCTGCTTTAGAGGTACTCACAATACATGAGACTCCTCCAGGTACGTGGATGCCATCAATGACAATGTCTTTGGGTAGATCACGAGATGTGCTTGGAGCTGTCGAGTACATCCTCAGAGTCTCTTTCAGCACCTGGGAGGAGGTTACAGTGTGATC
>NC_045750.1:23398718-23399145 GCF_008692095.1 Etheostoma spectabile | reverse complement strand
AAAAGATAAAATGTATTCAAGTAAAATTAAGTAGCATTAGAGAGAGGAAGCAAATCTCAGTTTAGTGTGTCATCTGTAGATGGAGTCATTTTTCAAATTGAAAACAAGAACACTTATCATATAGACTAACTTGAGAGTCAGTATTCACAAAATGCATCACTGCTGAAGAGTGTAATGGGAAAATTACAAAGGCAATGATTTTCTTTGAGTAAGTGTTCATTTATTAAGTAATTCTTCATTATAAGTAAATCCTTCACATACGCCTCTGAAAACATGTGCCTCCTAAAGATATTTCCTAGAGTAAGGCCTTCAGTGTTAGAGACAGCTAAAAATGTTAAAAACCATCTTCATCCTAACTCCACGTACCTTTGAGAGGTAGACCAGTTGCCCCAGATCATCATAACTGATCTCCTGTTTCATCCCAACA
>NC_045750.1:23398347-23398601 GCF_008692095.1 Etheostoma spectabile | reverse complement strand
TGTCTCCCGAGTTCCATGATGCAGAAAGCCAGTTGATTAGCAGTTGTTTCTTGTCCTAAAATGTTAGAACATTACTTTCAAAACCCCAAAGTCATGCTTAAAGGAACAGTTCATCACAAACACCATAAAAAAGTAGAATTTAATATGTGGTATTGATGATAATAATAATAATACACAGATGAGGCCAAGAAAGGCTCCTTTAAATAAAATATATTATTATTATTATTATTATTATTATTATTATTATTATTATT
>NC_045750.1:23397580-23398024 GCF_008692095.1 Etheostoma spectabile | reverse complement strand
TCTTCTTTAGTCATGCTTTCCTCTGGAATAACAAGAAAAGAAAATTCAACAAGTAAACAGATATATTTAGTAATCTTATCATATAATTTGTAACAAGTTGAACTAATGTAAACATGCATATTAACTGGCCTGTCCTGTCTAGAGAAAATCAAATATCACAATATATTTGACTAAATACCTCGATATCAATACCACAACGATATTGTAGTGTTGACTACTGGTGCTTTCACAAAAATATTTACACAGTAAGATGTTTGATAAATAATCAGCAGTAATGTGGATATAATTACTAAGAAGGTAAATAATAGAACAGTTATGACAGTCTGGTAAGTTCATGACAACTTTACTGTAACGCAACCTTTAAAAGCAGGGTAAAACAACACTTATGCCAAATTACGATATTACGATGTTACGATATCTAAAATCTAAGACAATATCTAGTCT
>NC_045750.1:23397479-23397570 GCF_008692095.1 Etheostoma spectabile | reverse complement strand
TATTCATATACAGGGGAGACACTATGTTTCTCCCACTATGACTCTAGAGTCACAACTTGCTCCAAAGACAATTGCTGTCACTCTCTCACTT
>NC_045750.1:23397093-23397258 GCF_008692095.1 Etheostoma spectabile | reverse complement strand
AGTAGGAGCACGACACCGTAGCGACAGCGTGGAGTTTACGCACAACCATGAAACGGCCTTAACAATGCCCCAACAAATAATCTTTACAAATTCTTCTTTTCTAATCGAATCACACTTTAGGGACCGTAACCTGTGCCAGCTGATTTGATGATCTGTGTGAGGATG
>NC_045750.1:23396633-23396793 GCF_008692095.1 Etheostoma spectabile | reverse complement strand
TCCTTCTGCAGGTCTAAATCCACTCCAAATGCAACCTGAGAGTTATGAAGAAAATAAGATAGTTACAACTTCATTATACCTTTTTTAAACTTTTGTCATAAGCTGGTGCTTTTGTCACATACAAGGAAAACGTTTTGGATCATTACTGCTGTGGAAGACG
>NC_045750.1:23394880-23396449 GCF_008692095.1 Etheostoma spectabile | reverse complement strand
CCTGGAAATGTAGTAGTTTTAGAAAGTGGACTAGCGGGACACACACACACATTATATACACTACCGTTCAAAAGTTTGGGGTCACATTGAAATGTCCTTATTTTTAAGGAAAAGCACTGTACTTTTCAATGAAGATAACTTTACACTAGGCTTAAACTTCTGAGAAATACACTCGATACATGCTAATGTGGTAAATGACTATCTATCTGCAAATGTCTGGTTTTTGGTGCAATCTACATAGGTGTATAGAGGCCCATTCCAGCAAACTATCACTCCAGTGTTCTAATGGTACAATGTGTTGCTCATTGGCTCAGAAGGCAATTGATGATGTAGAAAACCCTTTGCAATCATGGTCACACATCTGAAAACAGTTTAGGTTCTTACAGAAGCTACAAAACTGACCTTCCTTTGAGCAGATTGAGTTCTGGAGCACTCACATTTGTGGGGTCAATTAAACGCTCAAAATGGCCAGAAAAGAGAACTTTCATCTGAACTCGACATTCTATTCTGTCCTTAGAAATGAAGGCTATTCCAGCAAGACATTGCGAAGAATTGAAGATTTCCTACACGTGTGGACTACTCCCTTCAGGGACAGCACAAACAGCTCTAACCAGAGAAGAAAAATGGGAGGCCGCGTTGCACAACTGAGCAAGAAGATAAGTACATTGAGTCTCTAGTTTGAGAACAGACGCCTCACAGTCCCCACTGGCACTTTCATTAAATAGTACCCACAAAACACCACTGTCAACATCTACAGTGAAGAGGCGCTGTGGGATTCTGGGCTTCAGGGCAGAGTGGCAAAGAAAAGCCATATCTAGCGCCATAAAAGAAAAGATTAAGATGCAAAAAGACACAGACATTGGACAGAGGAAGACGGAAAAAGTGTTGTGGACGGATGAATCCAGTTTGGGGTTTTTGGATCACAAAGAAGAACGTTTGTGAGACGCAGAACAAATGAAAAGATGCTGGAAGAATGCCTGACGCCATCTGTTAAGCATGGGGGGAGGTAATATGATGGTCTGGGGTTGCTTTGGTGCTGGTAGGTGGGAGATTTGTACAGGGTAAAGGGATTCTGAATAAGGAAGGCTATCTCTCCATTTTGCAATCCATGCCATACCCAGGGACAGCGCTTGATTGGAGCCAATTCATCCACACAGGACAATGACCCTAAACACACCTCCAAATTGTGCAAGAACTATTTAGAGCAGAAGCAGGCAGCTGGTATTCTATCGGTAATGAGTGGCCAGCGCAGTCACCAGATCTGAACCCCATGAGCTGTTGGAGCAGCTTGACCGTACGGTACGCAAGAAGTGCCCATCCAACCAATCCAACTTGTGGAGGGCTGCTTCTGGAGCGTGGGGTGGCAATTTCTCCATATTACCTCAACAAATTAACAGCTAGAATGCCAAAGGTCTGCAATGCTGGAATTGCTGCAATTGAGTCTTCTTACGAAAGTAAAGTTTGATGTAAAAAAAAATCTTATTTCAAATACAAATAATTATTTCTAACCATGTCAATGTCTTGACTCTATTTTCTATTCATTTCACAACGTATGGTGGTGAATAAGTG
>NC_045750.1:23394699-23394866 GCF_008692095.1 Etheostoma spectabile | reverse complement strand
AAAACACAAAATTGTTTGGGTGACCCCAAACTTTTGAACGGTAGTGTATATATATAAAAAATTGGACAATGTTCTCAAAAAAAAACAAGAGCAAAAGATATCCACAATCTAAACACAATCTACAATGATAGCAAACACTGGATATAAAATGAAGGATGAGCAAATAG
>NC_045750.1:23391736-23394689 GCF_008692095.1 Etheostoma spectabile | reverse complement strand
CTTTGTGATTATTAAATTACTCACAAGCTGCTGAACGCAGGGTCCATGATGCGCCGCTGTTTATACCACTTCTCATGATCTGTTGCTGTTATCAGGCCATTACCTAGGAACCTTGAAAAGACACATGGAACATTCAAAATAGCTATATATGGTTGTAAATGATTCGGCTTAACCAAACAGTAAAGGGAACCAAACACAAGGGGGTGGATAATACTCACATACATAAAACACAAGTTGTTGTCAGTTCACATATTTTACATATTTACAGTATCACAGATTACATTGTTGTATGGAAAAGTATGAAAAGTATAACTAATCTGATCTGACAAATTACCTTTGACCAAACAGGCTGAAGATTCTGTTGTAGAATCTATCTTTCAGATACTTTGGGGACATCAGGATCTCCTGAAACAGAGCCAATGACAAGAGGGAACATTGAAGGACAAGGTGTTTTAGCTGCAGACATCGTTCTTGCTGTTGTGTCTCACTCCGTCCTGTGTTTCCTCTCTTTGTTTCGGAGTGAAACATTTGATCACAAGGAAGGATTGTGGAAAAGGTGCGCTGTTCCTGTGTGTAGTGTACTTTGCTGTATCATACAGACCAATGTGTTGGACTTTTGTTTGGCTGTTTAAATAAAAAATATGTGTTTTTAAAGTTAATATTATAAAAGATATATGCTTATCCCTTTTACCCCAAAAGACAATAGGAAAAAAATCAAGGAAGCAAAATGAATGTTGTTATTTTTTTTATTTTTTTTTCCTCAGGGCCGCATGCCGGAGATAAGGCACGGTGCCGGAATACTTTAAGCCCTGGGGATGTTGATGGAACGTCGTTTCAATGACTATTTACTATCTGGGATGCTTATGCAACTGTTGGTTACACCGGTGTAACTACTGTAAGGTGCTGTGTTTACCTTGGTCGCGTCTGGGCAGGTCACAAGGACTGCAACGTAATGCAGAACGTTTATTCTGCAGACAGGCCCATATGTCTCGGACCTGTAAATGACATGTATATATATATATATATTCATCATTACAGGTAACTAACTAGCGCACCACGGGTTAAGCCCCACTGACACAGAACGTTTAGGAAACGTTAATTTATGGTTCTCTAATGGTTAGTTCGAACCAGACCAAAGACTAACGTTTAGAGAACGTTCCCTCCGGGTTATAAACGTTCCCTAAACGTTAAGAGAACCAACCAACTGTAACGTTCCTCTGTGCATCTCTAAATGTAATGTTTATATCTATTTAGTTTTAAAGGATTAGACTTTATGTAAATCGGTGTTTTTTTATTTAGAATTTCAGTGGTCCTAGTTGATCCCTTTGGTAGAACAACGTTAATTTAACTTGGGGTTCCTGGTCCCTACACTGAGAACAGTGTGTGTGTGTGTGTGTGTGTGTGTGTGTGTGTGTGTCCATTCAAGAGAGAATGGGAGAAGGAAATTTGTGTGAGGTGGACCAGGTCACCACAGACCCAAAACTTCTCAGCTATTGCTACGGTCATATGCTACTGTCTCGTCATGTGGCCCATTATGTTTGGCTCATATAGTATGTGTAATCAAGTAATGACTGATTAACATTAATGTAAATGCCCTAATACCTGTTGATACTACTGTAGTTTACACCACATCCGTTTTTCAGCGGAATATAGAAACTCCAAAGCAGAAAAACTGAACCAACGCCGTCAAGTCGGGCCCCACGTACCATCATAGAACAAATATGAGATGTAATCCTGACTTGCTAATACCGGTGTTCCGGTTTAACGAGAGACCATGTTAACTGGCGACCGTCAGCTAAATGCGTCGGTTGTTGTCGTAGTGACAACAGCTGTTGAAAACGAGAAGAGAATACGTAGCTGTCCGCGTGAAAGCCTTTTTGTTAAGTTGTCATTTAAATGTTAAAACAGTACAGTCATCGGACAGGAGCGCCGACAGCCATACTTTAAAGGCAGGAAGTGGGATAAGGGTTTTGAATTTCAGAGTTTTTTTTGTAGTTCATTTCAATCATTTACAGCTGAAAACTGGAAGGAGTGGTGTCCAAAGGAGGTGTTAAGTAGCCTATAACCTCAAGGTTGAAGCTTCTAACACAAATAGCCTATAGAATTTATGTTAATGTCAGCTTAAGGCTACAGTGGTCACAACTTGATCTGACTGCCTCCTGTTTTAAAGATATGCTGTATGAGATAGCGGAGACTTATTTGTTTTGTCGGAGATGGCTATTTGAGTTTCAGGTTAATTTAAATGTGCTTACCGTTGACAAACATACAAGACGTGCATTTTGCAAACAAAATATTTTCTAAGCAAGAGCAACTTGTGAGTTATTTGGATGCAGTGTGGTGTGGTCTCAAGTTGATCTGGCTGCCTCATTTAAAGAGACGCTGTGTGACGTTTGAGTTCATATCAAGATATGCCCAGCTACAGGAACTCACAATACGTTATGGCGTGCTGCGTTAGAATGCTGAGAATTACATTTTTTCCAAAAAGGTAGCTACGAGTTCGAATCCAAGATGTTAAATACTTTTTTTTTCTACTTTTAAAAGGGCTAAATACTTTTCCACGTGACATGTATTTACTTAAACAGGCTCTGAAAACGAATAGGTGTATT
Source organism: Etheostoma spectabile (assembly GCF_008692095.1). Lineage (NCBI taxonomy): Eukaryota > Metazoa > Chordata > Actinopteri > Perciformes > Percidae > Etheostoma > Etheostoma spectabile. Next base: position 23,392,083 of record NC_045750.1, on the reverse strand, counting down.
TAATTAAACTTAGTATAGACATTAACGGGAACAGCAATGCTGTGTTACTGTTTTCCTTAACAGCAAGCCACTTTCCAAAGGGGGCTGACAAGTTTCCTCAGACTAGACTCCAAAGACAAATCAGAGAGGTAACGTACACGTCGATATGTTTTAACATTTTAATGACAACTTAACAACTTAACGTATTCTCTTCTCGTTTTTAACGGCTGTCGTCACTACGACCGCATTTAGCTTACGGTCGCCAGTTAACGTGGTCTCTCATTACACCAGAACACCAGGATACAACATACACTGTACAGTGTATGGATAGAACCACCTGGCAGCCATGTTGCCTGGGTCAAGTTTTA
>NC_045750.1:23391620-23391726 GCF_008692095.1 Etheostoma spectabile | reverse complement strand
GCTACAACTTGTTTTATATCTGGTACATGGGGCCTATGACGTTTGTTCTAAGTTGACATTTTTTCATTTAAGTATTTAATATTCACATAGGCTACTTCTGTCTTAA
>NC_045750.1:23389828-23391610 GCF_008692095.1 Etheostoma spectabile | reverse complement strand
TGAAACATAATTGTGCTTACCATTCCAGAAACGTGTCATGAATGTTGTCACCTTTTCTCATTATCCTTAAAACGGTTGGTGAATGTCCGAAGAGAAAACTGTGGGCGAAAAAAATCAAAAAGTGCCAGGTAATGTCAACAACTTAATAATTTTAGCTAGTAGCTAACTAGGTGACAAGAAAACAAATAAAGTTAGCGCTAGAACCAACTTAACGACAAACCATGCACGTTAACTTACCTGACTCGCGGTGGCCCAGGTATGTGGTCATATTTCATATGAATGTGTTTAACATATAAGCAATAACCAATAAACGATATGAAAATCAGAAAGAGCGGAACTAAAGCAGTCCAGCTCGAAATGGCATGGAAAAATGACATTTTTGCAACTCAAGCTCAATAGACTGTTACGTTAGCATGCCAGAAGGATAGTCCAAAGAGTTGGTTAGTCCAAAGCCAGTAGACTCGGTTGTCAAGGTCTCCAGGTGAGGGGGCGTCTCACAGGGCGCAGGCTCCGCCCTCTTAAAAGGACAGTAACAAATTCAGGAGTGAGAAAAACACATTATTCATAAAAGAAATAGCACTAGAGAACTCGTATTTTTTGTGTAGTATTTATCTAGCTTTTATTATTTACAAACTGTTTGACTGTTATTACTAAAAGCTATTTATTTTCTGTGTTTCTATGCAATGGAACTGTTGTTGAAGTACACTCAAAAAAATTGAAACGGTGACTTATTAAATTTATTATGTCAACAAGTTCCACGTATTTTTATTAGGTTAGTTAAAAACTAAAATATTAAGGTCATTTAATTTAATTAATTTATGTTACAATAACACAATGATTGTTAATTCAGCCAATTAATTTTTTTAACGTTAGATTAACAAAATATATTTAAGCTTAACCAAATAAAGTCAGGTATGTCACATGAACCTAAATAATATATGAACAGGCTACATATTTTACTTTTGTCACTTCAGCATATATCTTCTTTGTAGTCTTGAAATAATATATTTAAGTAGGGTTAATGAAAACATTATGTTTTCATCCAATATAAGTTTTACTATTTACTTTTACATAATTCAAGTATGTCAACAGGTTCCACACAAATTAATTTGGTAAACCGAACATATTTTTCTTAATTCCTTTATTCACCAACACAGCAATGGTGCAGTAACATTTTGGTGCAATTGTACTACAGTAACATTACAATGCAGTAACATTTGAACCAGGCCTGCACGATTCAGGGAAAAATATGAATCAGCATTTTTTTTTTATAGCTTAGCTGATATCACAATTCTCTGCGACGATTTATTTTCTCACTAAGTGTAATGTTTATTGCACACATGAACCATGACAAAACTAATAGGTAGGACCAAACATTTACTTTGGGCACCTATAGTGTGTGTGTCTCTCTCTCTCTCTCTCTGTGTGTGTCTCTCTCTCTCTCTCTGTTTGTCTCTGTGTGTGTCTCTCTGTGTGTGTGTGTGTGTGTGTGTGTGTCTCCCTCTCTCAGCTTGTTAAAATATAAGCTTCAATGAAGAGAAGGAAGAGCATTGCAGCGCTATATGGTAGGTTTAAAACTCAGAAGAAAGTAGTAGCGTTTGTGATGCAGTTGGCTCACAAAATTAAATGAGAATCAAAGAATACTTTTTTAAAATCAAACTTATTTCAAAAATAAATCGTGACAGGGTGAATAGAGATTGCGATATAAAGATTAATCATGCAGACCTAATTTGAACACAGGTACACACAAACAGAATAACAGCTGAAAATATTAGTGGATTG
>NC_045750.1:23389661-23389818 GCF_008692095.1 Etheostoma spectabile | reverse complement strand
TTGATTAGTTTGACAGAAAATGTATCAATAATTGACTCACAGGAAATAGAGCCAACATAAATGAAAATATTTTGTGGTTTCGTACTGAATCTAATTTGTGAACCGTGAAAAATAAGACATTTTAGGTTTAACCTTGGTGTATAAAATGTCAAAAGGT
>NC_045750.1:23389549-23389651 GCF_008692095.1 Etheostoma spectabile | reverse complement strand
AAAAGCCCTAACAACTAATAGAAGACTGAACCGATAAGTTATGAAACAATGTTAGTTGAAGCTCCAACACTTGTCATCTTCCTTAATATAGAATAACAATCC
>NC_045750.1:23389444-23389539 GCF_008692095.1 Etheostoma spectabile | reverse complement strand
CTTTGTGTCTGTAATATGGTTTAACAAACTGGTTTAAAGAATTCACATTTGTTTGTAACAAAATTATGGTCCGTCTACAGCCTGGCCACTGATTG
>NC_045750.1:23389345-23389434 GCF_008692095.1 Etheostoma spectabile | reverse complement strand
AGTGATTGGCTCATTCACACAGTTTGTTCTGAGCAGCTGTACCTTAGTTGAGAGTCTGCTATCATCCATTTGAAGGAAGAGCTTCTGAA
>NC_045750.1:23388982-23389335 GCF_008692095.1 Etheostoma spectabile | reverse complement strand
TAAGGCTTTCAGTTCCTTGGGATAACCAAGGTTTAGTGCATAAATTACACCCATTAAGAGTGCACATGCACAGGCGATGTCTCCCTAGTTGTGCAGTACTTCAACACCCTCAATCACAACTCCAACATCGGCTGGAGGGGGGGGGGGCATCACCTCCCTCAACACTGATGCTGTAGATGCCAAAAGGTGAGCTGCTCATGCTCCCTCTCAGCAGCTGTGACATCAGTGTCCTTCAAAGACGAAAGAGAGAAACGATAAATTAGAAACACTTCCCCCCAGAATTCCAAAAAGTACATTTTGCAGTTCAGTTCATTTTATTATAATAGCATCAGACCTTAAACAGTGCTATGTGT
>NC_045750.1:23388283-23388972 GCF_008692095.1 Etheostoma spectabile | reverse complement strand
GATGCAGTGCAGGGTGATTGTAACAACCTTAAATATGTATTCCTTTTTATTATTTACATAATTTAATATACACTAACCAAGCACTTTTTATTAGGATGTGCAATCTAATGCACTCCAACCTAACAGCTATGCTATAGATATTTTCAGTTTTTGTTTACATTGTGTTTCCAATATTCTCATGGAGGTAGACAATATTAATGCAACATTTCAACATAATACTCTAGTATACCACCACCCACTACCACCTCAGTACAACTTGAAGTAAAATTACCACCTTTCCAAAAAAACACTAAATGTATAAGTTTAATACACAAGTGTTAAATGTTAAATTAAATCCATGGATTATTTTTAATAAACCCCCCTAAAAAACAAAACTATAATAAACAAATTCCATGCAAATTACAACAAAGTCACAACATTAGTTACTCAAAATTTGGTTTGATACATGTAGACACAAAACGACTAAAGTTACCAACCTGGTATTCTTTGAAGAGCATGTAAATGCAAAGCGCCCTGAGGATGCAGTCTCTCCTCTTTTCAACAGTTTCATTCTGAAGAAAGAGAAGACATAAACACTCAAATACTAGAAGACATCGCAAACCTAGTTACCACCACTTTTTTATTTAATACTAATAGATAAACTTGAAAACTGGCCTCAATTGTAAGTGTAATCAGGGAAATGTCCCTGT
>NC_045750.1:23387749-23388273 GCF_008692095.1 Etheostoma spectabile | reverse complement strand
GAGAAGCAAACCTTTTGTTCAAAATTTCAATACATCTGATCCCTTAACACAGCCACTGATCTGTGTAAATATTCAAAGGTGACTGCAAATAAAAAAAACTTTGAAAAAAGCACAGGAGTTGCAGTTATGGCTTTTGGAGCAACTTTTAAAGCCCACCTTTATACTCATAAGGGTGCACTAATGGGGTGCAAAACACACCTCTGTCATTGGGGCCAGTATCATCTGGACTTTCCTCCCTGCAGAGCCTTGTTTGTTCCTGAACACTTTGAATAGCTGATCAGTGTGCTGGTCTATTTGTCCAAGGAACTTTGAGAGAAGGGGAGTAGTGGTAATCCTGAGAAACTCTGCCTCCATCTGAAAGCATGTCCACAAACACAATATATTAATTGTACATTCTAAACAGTCAACATTCATTTAATAAGACCTCATAAAAAGTAGTAGTACTAAGTTAACATACCATGTGCAATATCCGCAGTCCGGCTATGCAAAATCAATGAAGGAAGGAGCTGATAATTGCTATCTCA
>NC_045750.1:23386935-23387739 GCF_008692095.1 Etheostoma spectabile | reverse complement strand
GATCTGAAATTCAACATGTTAACAGAAGCCATCACCTACTAAAATGCATTACTGACATTTAAAAACCATTTAGAAGAGAGAGAATGAACGAGACTGAAGCAGCAAAATGTTAGATTTTTCAGTAATTAGTAAGATAGTTATGATGTGATCTTACCTTTTAGGAGTATGTCTTAACCAGGCAGGAGGGTGGACAATTCAATGAACCCATTATTCAAGACCTGAAATATTGCAACATAATTAGAAAGACAGAAAAATGTAAAAAGCTTTTAACACATCAAATATTGGGGCAACTTTTACATGGTTCTTAAGAGCTACAGTGTTTAAAAAACAACAACCCTTAAGCCTGCTTTTACGTCATTTCTTAGCATGACTTCCATAAACTCAACCCAATTAAAAAACAATACATTTAATAACTGGATTGAATGCGCTGGGGCCCTATTTATTTTATACTCTATATAAGTGTGTAAACGTTCAAATTCACCAAAAATAAGAAGATGTGTCCTGCCCAGCAGCTTTGAAATGAAACATGAGTAACATGCAGTGTTGCAGCTAACCGTGATTCAGCTCCACCAACGTGTTCATCTGTATGAGCTGAATGCAGAAAGTCTAGCATGCAGCGTGCATGACACAGACACAACATCCACTTCAGGCTCCGAGGCCAACCTTGCAGCTTGTGGTGTTGCTTGTTACATCCCGGACTGTTGATGAACCGTGCGAGACCGCTGCGGCCACACCGCTGTGAAAGCGCCCCCTAACTTGGTTTATCGAGGTCTGATTGGTCACCCTCTCCCTCCGCGCCACTCG
>NC_045750.1:23386839-23386925 GCF_008692095.1 Etheostoma spectabile | reverse complement strand
GACTAACCGCTAACCTGAGTTAATTACCTTAGGCCAACAGCACTAAATTTAAGTACAGAAACACTACACACCTGAGATATTGGCCA
>NC_045750.1:23360761-23386829 GCF_008692095.1 Etheostoma spectabile | reverse complement strand
ATGTCTAATTATAACACGTAACAGAATCTGGGGTGTGAGTAAAGTTGCCTCAAGCCTGCCGCTACTTACCAGCGTATGTAACGTTACATTACTGTCGGTCCTTAAACCAACAGAATAGCCAGAAACATCTGGTAGTACATTTACATGCAAACACGTAGCCTTTCTAGTGCCTGCTTCACAATTAAAGCATCCCACTGGTTCGCCGATGTGAAGCTTTTAATATGAAGCGCAGCAATAAAGTGATGGCTTAAGGCGTTTTTCCACTGCTGGTACCAGCTCGACTTGACTCGGCTTGACTGGCCTTGACTCGCCGCTTTCTACGTCCGTTTTCCATTGCAAAATGAGTAACGCCTCAGCGTGGCTGGTCACCATAGCTACGCGTGATGATGTAATTTCAACGCGATCGCACAGCACGTCGGCTACTCGCCACAGCAGAACAAATGTTTTGTTTCAAAAGGAAGCTGAAGGAGAGCAACAAAACACCGCTACAAAAAACAGGAGTTTGGGAATTCCGACGGAGTGCAGAAGTCGACATGCGGTTGTTCGCCGAAACAAAAGGGTGAGTTAAGTTTCCTGGTAACGGTAGCCAACATTTGCCGTGTTCGGGGCCCCGTCGTCAACTTACTTACATTAGCGTGTATAAAGTACACGAACGTTAGCAACCATGATTACACACCAACAGTGTGCTGTTTTAGTGTTTGTGTTCAGAGCATTCACGCTTGCAAAGCCGCCGCAGACAGCTGGTGGGGCGTCGATGTCCGACGGTGAGATCTCTGGTTGACTGCTGGGCTTCGTATAATCTTTATGAGAGTCACGGAGAGGCTTATGACAATGACTGGGATGATTCTGGGACAGCAGAGCCGGGGGGACACTGTCACAGGGGTGCAGAGGAGAAGACCGAGATGTGCGGGAGGGTTAATGCGCTACTTAACAAGCTAAATAAAACCTTTTCATTGATAAATTGTCTTTTTTATTTTAAATAACAGTGTGCAATATTGGAAACGAAATATAAAGCCCCTAATAGCCCTTATATTGAATGTGAAAAGTGAGAATAGTGCAGAGAGTAGATAATCGTCGGTGTCTGGTAGATTTTTTGTTAATGTCCCGTTGTTCTGGCCCACTCCGCACTCTTGTTTGCTAACAACGCGGTGATCCGACCAACCAGCAGTCGCAGGTTTCCAATGTCACTTTTGGTAGTCGCCTCAGCTCGCTTGAACCTCGACTGCGGTAGCACTAAAAAAAGTACCTGGTAGCAGGTCCAGGGACTTTTTTTTCGTATGGAAAACAAAAAAGGCGAGTAGAGTCAAGGCGTAGGTGAGTAGATACCACGCAGTGGAAAACCGCCATTATGGCGTTTTTCCACTGCTGGTAACGGCTGCCCCGGCCCGCCTCGGCCCATTTTGCGGTCCGTTTTCCATTGCAGATTGAGTAAAGCCTCAGCGTGGCTGGTCACCATAGCAACGCGTGATGACGTAATTTTCAGCGCGACTCACAACAGCAGTGGCTACCTGCCGCGCAGCCAGAAGAAATGTTTTGTTTCAAAGAAGCTGAAGGACAGCAACAAAATCACCGCTAAAAAAACGGGAGTTGGGAATTCCGACGGAGTTCAGAGTCGACATGGACGGTTGTTCGCGACAAAAAAGGGTAAGTTATTAGTTTTGGTAACGTTAGCATAACATTTGCATGTGTCAGCGTCGCAGTCAGTATTATCTACGCTATATAAAGTACATGAACTTTAGCAACCATATTAGACACCAAAATATGTCTGCGTGTACTGTTGTGTTTCAGAGCATCACGCTTTGCTAAAATCGCCGCCGCAGACCGTCGGGTGGGCGATGTCAACAATGGTGAGATGTCTGTGGTTTGGGACCTGTTTTGTAGGCTTCTTATAATCTTTATGAGAGAACGGAGAGGCTTAGGACACGACTGGGAGGCATCTGGGCCCAGCAGAGCCGGGGGGGGGGGGGGGGACACTGTCACAAGGTGCCGAGGAAGAAGACCGGGAAGTCGGGAGGGTTGATGCGCTACTTGAAAAGCAAATAAAACTTTTGTTATATATATTGTCTGTTTTTTAAAGTAACAGTGAGCAATAGGAAAACGGAACATGGAAGCCGCAGTAGCACCGAACAGTTGGAAAAGTGAGAATAGGAGGAGTGGATAATCTGTCAGTGTATGAAGATTGTTTTTTAAATGTTCCTGTTGGTTTGGAAAACACTCGCACTCGTTTGCTAAAAACGCAGTCATAAGTGACGATTCTCCTCGACCACCAGCGTTGCAGGTTTTCACGGTAACCTTTGGTATCGCCTCGCGCTGCGTGGGAACTCAACTGAGGTAGATACTAAAAAAGTACCTGGAGCAGGTCCCAGGAGTTTTTCGTAATGGAAAACCAAAAACAGGGCGTAGAGTCGAGGCTAGTCGAGTAGATACCACGCAGTGGAAAACCGCCATTGTGTCAGATGAAATTCAACAGCTCTGCAAACGGTGTAACCAGGAATCAGTCCCACATACATAAGCGAAAAAGTACAGCCCAGATAAACACAGGAGTAAAAGCTGAAAAATTAATCTAACAGCTCAGGTAACTAACAATTTAAATTTCAACACAAATGAGCGGATGTCCTGAACCAACTGCTTGAAGTAAACCTCAGCAACATACGTGTTGCAGCTAAGTGGTCAACACATGGGCTCTGTCCACAGTGGGCTAAGGTGCACAGCTGGGCCCCTGGTTCCAGTGGGCTATGGCACGCGGGGCTCCTGGGGTCACAGCCTGGGTGCTTTCCAGTGTCGGAGCTAAATGAGCAAAAACATGTTGATGCAAGCGTGCAAGACAAAGCAACACCAGTTCTTCAGGCTGAGAGGCTAAGGTTAGTAACAGCATGGTGCTTGCTGCTTCTGCCAGATTAACTGTACTAGTGAACCATGAAGAAACGGCGGCCACATCGCTGGAAACGCACGTGCATCTCCCAAACGTTACTTTTCCGGTTGTTCCCTCTCTCCCTCCGCTCCACTCTAGTGACCGGAGCTAACCACTAACGAGCTAATTACAGTGAGACACCAGCACTAATTATTAAAGAGTAACTAAGTTTGAAACTTACACACGTGTAGATATAAGCAGCGCCCAGCGGGATACACAGCAAACTGACTGGGGCATACAGCTAACGTTAGTAGCTAGCTAGCTAAGTTGCTAGCGAACATGTCAAAGACCCACCTGCTTTTTACACTAGTTGCATTAGAAACACAAAGTACGTTCATACTCAACATGAATATACTACAAAACAGGTTTGAGTGAAAAGAAAATGTTCACCAACACCATCTCGAACTTTTCCGCCAAAATTAACAGAGGAAGGTCTGGTCAGGACAGGAGTTCAACAGGTTTACGCTGCGCAGGTCTGACGCATCTCACGTTTTAGTCTTATGCCATCTGCAGGATGTACCAAGTATTGATATCCTAATTCACTTTAAAAGTTTTGGGATTCATCAACATATTTATTTTTATAGGTAACTAAGTACTAATCGTTTCAACTTTAACTGCCTTTCTATCAAGATCTGCCTTTGACTAAAATGTGATTCCCCACACAAACTGTTATTACCTTTAAAAAGAAAATGAAAGGAAAGTCCTTAAATTAAGTAAAGAAGCATTCTAATGAATTTGTATCTTAACAGTGCTTTTTAGATATTTTATTTGCAAGGTCACATCGCCCCGTGGTACACTGTCAGTAAGAGCCAGACACAACACGGTTGAGTACATACAAGCATGGAATGAAATCACATTTTCAGGCATTAAATTATCATTCATTATTGAAGTGAAAAACAAAAAAGTCATTTCTGCAGCAGAAAAAACATCTGTATGTGTACAAAAACAAGTTAAAGTTAATTCTAAAAAATAAGCTGTAAATTCAGCATTTGTTTATTCAGCAATTGTATATCAGTGTAAAGGCACAAAACAAGTGTAGAAGCTAGTGGGGATAGGAGAGCCAGTTACACGGAGATACAGAGGGCTAGTAGACCGCAAATTCAAGTGCTATAACAGAAGGAAAAGTGTCCATATGTTATTAGTGGTCAGTAATAACTAATACAGATGCAGAAAAATTATTAATTCCCAAGGGGCAATGATCCTCATACCCGCATATGGAAATAGTGTTTGTTCATTTAAAGCAAGCAATGATAATATTTCTATATAAGGCTAAACATTCACAGACAAAGTGATAAAACTCTGCAGCATAGATGCTTCTGGGTAAGGCAGGAGGACTACGCTGCAGGCAGTAGCTAGTCTAAAAGTAACCAAAAACCCGTACACACCACATGAACCCTTTTTGTTTCTCTCGTTATACGGCCCTGTTAGACCATTTACTGGTTTTGGCGCCCTGGTCTGACAGAGCACACCACTCACTCTTGGCCTGAGTGTGCCAGTGTCCAGTATATCAAAGGTCTGTCCCGGCACAAGGGGGAAGTCCAACCTCTGGAGAGAGCTGGTCATCACCACTTTAGCATCCACTTGCATGGCCCAACACACATTGGGTTAATTCAGCAGTGTATGTTGTGTGTGTGTTGACATTTTAAGACATCACCACCTGAGCAAAGTTCTGTCCTAGGCAGAGCGGGAGCCGAGTGCAAAGGGTAGTAGCAATAATACGGCTTTTAAAACCGATAAAAGGACAGAATCAGTACATGTACATGTTTCCTTCTTTCATGGGACAATGATCTGGTGTCTAAAATGTTAATGGTCCATGACATGGTGCTCTTTGGAGCTTCTTAAATTGTGGTCCCTAATACTGTATCGAAGTTCCTTCTTAAAGACATTAGTGGTCCCCTAATACGTATCTGAAGTCTCTTTAATATAGACTTTAGTGGTCCCATATACTGTGATCTGAAGTCTCTTTATATAGACCTTAGTGGTCCCATATTACTGTATCTGAAGTCTCTTTTATTAGACTTAGTGGTCCCATAATAAGTATCTGAAGTCTCTTTTATATAGACCTTAGGTGGTCCCTAATACTGTATCTGAAGTTCTTTTATATAGACCTTAGTGGGCCCCTAATACTGTATCGAAGTCTCTTTTATATAGACCTTAGTGGTCTAATACTGTATCTGAAGTCTCTTTTATATAGACCATAGTGGTCCACTAATGCTGTATCCGAAGTCTCTTTATATAGAATTAGTGGTCCCCTAATATTTGAACCTTGACCATTTTGTAAAAATTGTATGCTACTTACTTGGGAGCATCTGGGTGAAATCTGTCTGGATCAAAATGTCAGGGGTCCTTGAAGATTTCTCCATTCTCCCAGCCGCTAGGAGCTCAACTGAATTTCAGAACATTTTGTAGCAGATCAATATTCACTGTACCTCAGGTTGTGGCATGTTGATACATTATGATACATTAGGGCAGCAAGCATGCCTGTCTCCTTCTCCCAGGAGAATTTTTTTTAATTTTGAGAAGTCATCAACTCTTTAAAGACTGAGATACAGAGTTGAACTTGTTAAAATGAATGTACCTTGTGTACTGAAGGTTTTAAATTGTAGGAGAAAGTGCAGCTTTAGCCTCTTTCAACAACGTAGTTATGAGAACAGTCCACTTCTAAACATTCTACTAACTACTATCCCCCCAAAATCCGGTTTGCATTGCATTCGCACTGGCCATCGAAACTGGTAAGAACTGGTAGGAACTGGTAGGAACGTTTATGTTCTTTGAACTGCAAAAATCCCTTCGGGTGGAAAGCGGCTACTGTCTCAACTACCTGTCAAACAGTGACCAGTTGTTTAGTGATAGGTGCCATTGTGCTTTGTACATAAATAAATAAAAAACTAATTATAAAAACCTTTTTGGGTTCTGAACACGAGGTAATCACAAACATGAGATCATCCAGGTACGTGGATGCCATCAATGACAATGTCTTTGGGTAGATCACGAGATGCCTGGGCTGTCGAGTACATCCTCAGAGATTCTCTTCAGCCCCGGGAGGAGGTACAGTGGGATCTTTAGTCAATTACATAAAAGATAAATGTATTCAAGTAAAATTGAAGTAGCATTAGAGAGAGGAAGCAAATCTCGTTTAGTGTGTATCTGTAGATTGAGCCATTTTCTAATTGAAATCAAGAACACTTATCATATAGACTAACTGAGATGTCAGTATTCACAACATGCTTCCTCTGAAGAGCTAAACAATCTTCATCCTAAATCCCACGTACCTGTGAGAGGTACCAGTTGCCCCAGTCATCATAACTGATCTCCTGTTTCATCCCAACAACGTCATCCACCTCCTTCTTCACTCTGAGAAATAAAAACCCAACTGAAGAAACCAATATTCAAAAGCGAGAGTAGAAACATTTCATTTTTGCTTCTTACTTCTCCAGAATGTAAGGAGGTCCCGAGTTCCATGATGCAGAAAGCCAGTTGATTAGCAGTTGTTTCTTGCCTAAAAGTTAGAAACAACAACATTACTCAAAACCCAAAGTCAGCTTAAAGGAACAGTTTATCAAAAAACACAAAAAAAGTAGGACTTAATAGAAGTGGTGGTGATGAAATAACACCTATTAAAAGCATGGATTTTTGTGAATAACTATGTCATTATAATTGCAAAGTAGTATTTAACTCCCAATGTGTTCAGAATTCACACCTAAACTGGTGGATAGCTGACATTCTAGGTAAGAGGGAAATATGTTTTACTGAAAGTGTCCCTTTAACATTGTTAGCCTCACTATGAAGCCCAGCTTCAAGCTTCTGTTTGGATCATTTCACACATCAAAGCAGAGACGACACAGACTCACCCGCAATGAAAAATGTCACAAAATTGTCCAACATCAACTCTTCGTCTTCTTTAGTCATGCTTTCCTCTGGAATAACAAGAAAAGAAAATTCAACAAGTAAACCAATATATTTAGTTATCTATCATTTAATTTGTAACATTAAAATCCATGTTGGACGGAAAGTTGAACTAAGTAAACATGCATATTAACTCGCCTGCCTGTCTAGAGAAAAATCAAAATATCACAATATATTTGACAAAATACTCGATATCGATACAGCAACATATTGTAGTGTTGACGAACTGGTGCTTCCAAACAAATATTAACACAATGAGATGTTTGATAAATAATCAGCAGTAACAGTGGATATAATGACTAAGAAGGTAAAATATAGAAAACGTGTAAAACAGTCTGGTAAGTTCATAAAATGACAACTTTACTGTAATGCAGTATTTAACAAGCAGGGTAAAACAACACTTATGCCAAAGTTCGATTACGATATCCAAAATCTAAGACAATATCTAGTCTCATATCACGATACTTAATATACAGGGAGACACTATTTTTCTCACTATGACTCTAGAGTCACAACTGCTCCAAAGACAATGCTGTCACTCTCTACTTTCTCCATCACTCTCTCACCACTCCCACAACATCGACGCACACACACCAAAAGCCCCAGTATAACAAAAAGTCTTGCAATTGACCCTACGGAAAACACACCGCCCCCCCCCCCCCGGCAATTTGGCGGTGATGGCAAAGAAAAAAACACGTTCATCAACCCCGACACAGAACTCCGAAAGGGTCACAAACGTAGTAGGAGCACGACACCGTAGCGACAGCGTGGAGTTTACGCACAACATGAAACGGCAACAATAATGCTTCCAAATTCTTCTATCTAATACAACTTAGGGACCCTAACCTGTGCCAGCTGATTGAGATCTGTGTGAGGATGTCGGGGACGCGTCGCCGTTTTGCATGGCAGTCTTTCGGTCCTTAATCCACTTAGTCCAGTTGTGCGCAGCAAGGGGCAGATTCCCTCACTTTACTGAATGGTCGGTTCTTCAGCTTGTACTGGAAACGCAAGATTTGAGGATCGGTTATAACATCATCACCGCACAAACCTTACAAATTTGAAGTAATACCTCAAAGAAGGATGTCCTGGCTATGTAGATCATCCTTTCAGACATGTCTCAATGGCGTTAGGGAAAGCTGGATGATCCTTCTTCAGGTCTAAACCGCCACTCCAAATGCAACCGAGAGTTATGAGGAAAATAAGTAGTTACAACTTCATTATACCTTTTAATATATATATATATATTTTTAATATAAACTTTTGTCAAAACTGGTGCTTTTGTCACATACAAGGAAAACGTTTTGGATCATTACTGCTGTGGAAGACGTGAAACAGACTATAGCACAATACCTTAGCAATAACATCAAGGGTAAAAGAGTTCATGAGGTGGAGCATGCTGGCCTCTGTCATGTTATCAGCGCATCTGTAAGAGTAGTATCAGTTTCTTGCCCTCTCGTTGAAGATGCGGTTAGACCTCTCAAATACCTGGAAATGTAGTAGTTTTAGAAAGGGGACTAGAGGGGACACCACACACACATTTATATTATATTATATATTATATAGTTGGACAATGTCTCCAAAGAACAAGAGCAAAAGATACCCACATCTAAACCGTCTACAATGATTGCAAAACAATGGATATAAAAGAAGGATGAGCAAATAGTGATTCCATCTTTGTGATTATAAATAAAACTCACAAGCTGCTGAACGCGGGGTCCATGATGCGCGCGGTTATACCACTTCTCAGATGCTGTTGCTGTTACCAGGCCATCACTAGGAACCTTGAAACGAGACATGGCACTTCAAATAGCTATATAAGGTATAACATGATTCTGATAACCAAACAGTAAGGCGAACCAAACACAAGGGGGCTGATAATATCACATACAAAACACAAGTGTTGTCAGTTCTCAAATTTTACATTTACACATTATGAGGATTACCCATGTTGTATGAAAAGTATGTAAAGTATTAACTAATTGATCTGACAAATTACCTTTGACCAAACAGGCTGAAGATTCGTTGTAGAATCATCTTGGATACTTGGGGACATCAGGATCCTGAAAAACGAGCCAATGACAAGAGGGAATATGAAGGACAGGTGTTTTAGCTGCAGACATCGTTCTTACTGTTGTGTTTTTGTTGTGTCTCGCTCCTTCATGTATTTAGTCTTTGTTTGGAGATAAAACATTGGAAGGATTGTGGAAAAGGTGCGCTGTCCGTGTGTAGGTGACTTTTCTGTATCCTCGGACCGATGTGTTGCATTTTGTTTGGCGTGTAAATTAAAAAAAAAATTTGACAAGGGTTTTGAAATTTTGATATATGCTACCCGAAAGGACAATAGAAAAAAAATTATGGCATTTCATGATGCACACTTTAAACTATGTTTATGTGCAATACTTGCAACTGGTGGTTATATAACTACTATAAGGTACTGTGTTTACCTTGGTCGTCTTGGGCAGGTCACAAGGACTGCAAAGTAATGCAGAAAGTTATTCTGCAGACAGGCCCATATGTCTCGGCCTGTAATGACATGTCATACATTATCATTACAGGGAACTAATTAGAGCACAGGGTTAAGCACTGTGGTTTACACTACATCCGTCTTTCAGCAGAATATAGAAAACGCCATTGCAGAAAAACTGAAACCACGCCATCAAGTCAGGTTGCAAGTACCATCATAGAACAAACATGAGATGTAATTCTGACGCTAACTCCGGAATAGAACAGAACAACGGCAGCCATGGTGCCTGGGTCAAGTTTTAGACTTGCTGCAACGTTTATATTGGTACGTAACATGGGAACTACGGCGTTTGTTCTAAGTTGAAATTTTTACACTTAAGTATTAATATTCACATAGGCTACTTTGTCTTAAATGCAGAAACATATTGTGCTTACCATTCCAGAAACGTGTCGTGAATGTTGTCGCCTTTACTCATTATCCTTAAAAAGGTGGTGAATGTCCGAAGAGAAAACATGTGGACGAAAAAAGAAAAATTTGCCAGGTAATGTGAAAAAACTCAATGAATTTTAGCTAATAGCTCGGCTAGGTGACAAGAAAAACAATAAAGTTAGCGCTAGACCAAACTTAACGACAAACCATGAATTTGACGTGACTTACTTGTCTCTCGGTGGCCCAGGTATGTGGTCATATTTCATATGAAGTGTTTAACTATAAGCAATAACCAATAGACGATATGAATATCAGAAAGAGCAGAAACAAAGGCAGTCCAGCTCAAAAAGTACATAGAAAAATGACATTTTGGTAACTCAAGCTCAATAGACTGTCAGTACCGTGGGAACGCTAGAAGATAGTCCAAAGTCTGTCTGTCACGGCTCGTTGACAACTGCGTCATAATGACTGCCGAATCACCTTTCACACATTTAATTATTCTTGTATCCATATCAGTGCAAGTTCGGGCTCCAGTAGCCAGTGGTTAGAGCACTGGTCTGTAAACCAGGGGTCGCGAGTTCGATCCTCGCTGGGGCCTGCCTGGGTAACATTTTCATTTTCAAAAAAGCAAGATATTTTCGTAATTAACCTGAATTTTCTGTTAAACCGTGGACGTCTGTAGCGTTATTGATAAACTGCTACTAAAAAAAATTTTTTTTTATTAATAACGTGCTAATGAAATTTCTGATAGGTGAATCAGCTTACACCAACTGTAACGTTAGCCGTTACAGGTTTGACTATTGGCTCATTAGCTTGCTACAGCTAAGTAGGCTTTATTAATTACGTTAGCTTTAACCTGCTAGCCTTTACAACCCAATGTCGTAGCAAATCAGTCATTGCACGAGTTGTAAGTAGCCTATCACCATCACCCGGAAGATGTGTTTATCTATAATCAGTCTCTATCGGTGACGGACAGCAAAGTGGGTTGACATGCCGAACACTAAAAGAATTTTTGATAGAAACTTGTTTATACTGTAACAAGAGAAACAAGAAGAGTTTAGGGTGTAGCCCACACAAAAATTAACACTTTGTTGAAATGCATCAGGAATGAGCCTACAGTCTGTGTATTTCAGCTTTATCAAAGTCCTATAGACACAGAGCCATCATTAGGACCTCAGGTTTTAGTAAAGGGACACATTTAGACCTGATTATAGTTATTGAGTTTATTGATAGTCTTAAGAAAATGGGGCACCAAAGATAGCCTTTCTCTCCAATCTATTTAAAGTGGCGGTTTTGTCATAAACCTCCTGTTATCTCAGGTCAAATTGACCCAATTTTATAATGTCTATATACGAAATTTGGCATTCTTTTAAACCAAATTACCACAAAAAAAAAGATGGATTCCATGCAACGTGCTTGCAAATACAATAGATCACTTTCATTGAATTCGGGGGTAAATTGAAATGGTCCAACTCAGCATCGTGACCAAAATCATCCACTCACATACGTTCCTCGATCTAACTATTAGTCAAAATAATTCACAATTGCTGCTTAGAACTCAAATATTAGGTATGATCTATACCGTTGAGGGTTGTTGACCTAGACTCCAACAAGTAGTGTAAAACTAGTGGTAGTAGGTGGTGATAGTGAAATTTAAAAAAATAGTAATGTCAAATGGAAAAAAAAAGTAAGTGGTAATCTTTGGACACAGGAGGACAACACACACGACAAGTGTGGGTAGGGATGTGTATCCTATCATGAAGGTCTTCCTTCAGAACTTCTCTGCACTATCATGCCTCCTTAATTAAGCAGAGTAGTGTGGAACTGCACCTTTCAGTGTAGGTATAACGTGGTGTCGAGTTAAGTTTAGTCAGTGGGTTTAGAGTTTTCACGACTTCAAAACTTTTAACCAAAATGTACTGCTTTGCACCCAGAAGTTCACCGTCACCAATCACTTCAGCAGGAGGACAAGGGAATTCCTCCAGGAATGAAAATAGGACAAGTATTGCCCATCGAGGCATAGAACTACGTAGATAGATGCACTTCACACATCAGAACCCCCCCCCCCCCCCCCTGGGTTATACAATTACACTCGTCTCCGGAGCACTGCAATAATGTTGTTCAACACTGAATCCCACTAGGCTTAATTAATAGAGAGATGCATACACAAGTGACAGGCTAAGTGATGCAGGTGGACATTGTGAATCAAAATGTGCACTTATGTTTGCTAGTGTAAATATATGAAAACACACATCAAGGGTAAACACACTCTGCCTGCTGAAAGGGGCTAAAAGGCTGTGACAAAGCACGCACGAAAGGCACAAGACTCCAATTTCGAATCAGCTGTGTTATTGTTAAAAAACAGCCTAAATTATTGCATTCTGATGCATTCCCCCCTTTTCCCTGGCACGTTAGCCTCCCTTTTGTAAAGGAAATACAGTCCTCCATATGATAAAAAAAATATTATTTATGACTGATTATAGCTAATGTGAATACAGCCTTCTTGGGGATCAAATGCAGTGGCTAGAACAACCTTACACACCCATGTTAAGATTGATTAAAAGAGAATAAAAAAACATCTTTTGGAAATTGATCCTAATGCCTTAATTCAAAAATCTAGGAAAATAAAACTTTAGGACACCAATTTTCATTGTGCTTGAATAAGTATCATAAATAAATAATTGTTCTTCTTAAAATACAGGGGGCATAAGTATACACCCCCCTATGTTAAATTCCCTGAGAACAGGCAGATTTTATATTAAAGGCCAGTTATTTCATGGATCACGGATACTATGCATCCTGATAAAGTTCCCTTGGTCTTGGAATTAAAGTACATCCCACCCATCATCACATAGCCTTCACATACATAGAGATTGGCAGGGTTTTATTTCAGTTAGCTAATAGATTAAAGATGGTTTGATTTGCGGTGAGAGATGATCTTATGGGAAGTTCCCCATGCCTTATTATGTATGGTGAAGTATGTGTGATGGTGGTGGGGGGGGGGGACTTTACAGAATGCAGAGTATCCTGATCATGAATTAATGGCCTTTAATAATAAATCTGCGTCTTATGGGAATTAACATGGGGGGGGTATACTTATTCCCCCTGTATTTTATGAGGAATTTTTTTCTGAACAATACATACCCTATCATAAAGAAAATTGGTGTCATTAGAAGGTTGGATTTTTCTAATTTTTTGAATTAAGGCATTAAGATCAATTTCCAAAGATGTTTTTTTATTCCTCTTTTTATATCAACTTTAGCTGGTGTGAAGGTTATGCAAGCCTCTGTACTGCTGTCATTTAACAGGGACCCCAAAACAAGTCAACATGTCTTTCTCAAACTATCCCCTCACCCCTTCTTTAGGCTGACATGAAAGCCTACAGTAATGAACACACACCATCGGAGCTCCTCTCAGCCGACAGTGGTGATATGCACACACACTATGGGACTATTTTTACACGGCTGGAATTGTCGAGTCACAGAATTAGGCGATACACTTCTGGGTGAAAAGCGATGTAGTGCATACTCAGTCCAATATTTACGGCCAGGACGGGCACGCTGGAAGTAAAACCGGATTTCTACGACAAATCAGAAGTTGTGTCATGTTGGCGTCTGCAGATCGACTTATGGACAAAATAAGCAAAAACATTTGGGTGATTCAATGATTAGTAATTGGCAACAATTTTGAAGTCTTTAGTCGGTTACTTTTGGGGTTGGGGTGGGGGGGGTATTGAAGCAAAATAATAAAGGTATGATGACAAACTGAATTTTTATGGTTTTGGACTGATGTTGGAAAAGTGATATTTCCATCATTCCCATTTTCTAGAACAAAATATGATATGCGTAAGGTTAAGCGCGATGAAAATAAACTTCCAACCACTAATAATGTGATCCATTTTTTTTGGAAATGTGACAAAAGTAATCATCTAAATATGAAGTTTTGTTATCTTGAATGAGGTTGTGTGCATTAGTAATTAAAATCTAATTCATGACATATCTGGGACACTCTAACTGCTCTTAACTGATAATTTAGGGTAAAGGCTTTTTACAGCCAAAGGTTTATTTTTATTACTATTTTTATGTTATTTTTGCACTGTTTTTTTCTCTATACTGCATTTTTAAACCTTTTGTAAGCTGCTGCTGGAAATTTCAAGTCATCCAAAGGATTAATATAAAGGAAGTCTGAGGTCGAGTCAAGACCGTTGATATTATAATACATACAGTCTATGGGTCCAGTGTTCACTGAAGCCTGTTATAATCCATGGTGAACAGGGGGGGGTGCTCCATGTCAGTTTCTCAACCCTCATGTTGTCCTGAGGTCAAATTGGACCTGTTTTCAGTTAAAAAATAAAAAAAAATGTTGTCACAAAAAGGGCTGTCAAAATAAGCGCTGAACATGTAAAAAGTGACAAAATGTCAGAAAAATGTGATAAAAATGTTGAACCAAAATGGTTTTTTTTCATGGTTGACGGGCAGAAAACACAGGGTAATCCCCTTATTTCATGTCTCTGTGTTGTCTTTCTTCCGAACATGAACGTAAACTCCAAGAACACTAAATACATATTCGGGTTTTCTAATGTCCAAAACATGCCTGCACATTTTAAAAAAATACTATCCAAGGCATCCCAGAATCCTCATCTGACCCAAGTAACCCTTTTCTTCTCAAGGGTTGGCTACCATCCATCACCTGTACCACGGCGGCCACTTCATACCTGTACATTGTTCGCAATAATCTCCAGCTTGTCTGCATCTTATCTTAAAAAGAGGAGCAATCGTGTTTTGGTCCGGGGTCTTGGCTCGGTCTAAGTGCTGGAGGCTAGGGGCCGTTTGATGTTGTTATGGCTGATGTCTGCCGCCTCAGTCCAACTGGTCTGCAGGCCCTCTCTCACGTCCAAAGGTATGTGTTGGCTGCTCTTTTGATTATATTATCAAGAGAGAGGGAGCGAGAGAGAGAGAGAGAGAAAGAGAATTAAGACCCGACGGACGTGAGTAAACAAAAAACAGTTTGTAAGAGTGCTGGTTCATCCAAAGAATGTCAGTAGTTCCGACTCCTCTGGGGATATGATGTCAGTTTGGGTTTATGGGGCTGGAGATTGTTCTTGCTTGTAAACAACTGCCTGTACTCGGGCAGAAGAGAAGAAACATTTTGGACATCCACATTACCAAAGAATAATATTGTTCCTTTACTAGAAACAGCTGTAAGCGAAGAAAGCCAATAATGTCAGTCTCAGTCCCACTGTGCTCCAGGCTTATATAAATATCTTCAACACCATTGGACGGATTGCCTTTAACCCCTTGTGTGTCTTCCTGTTGACCGTGTCACGTTTTGTTTTTTTGGGTCAAAGTTTTTGGAACAGTTTTTTTGTTTTAATGATTTTTAAGCTTTTTTGTCATTTTTGTCACTTTTTTTCACACTTTTTTTTTTTTTTTTGTCAAATGCCATAAAATTGAATAAAACGCACACATTCAGTCAGAGTAGTGAACGATTTTGTCTGATATTATAGATGCGTTGTATGGAACCATCCATGTCATTGTTTGGACTTTGTTGAAAGAAACCCAATTTGATGTTTTAAAATGGGTCAAATTTGACCCAGGACAACAGGGAGGGTTCAAATTTGGACAGACATTCATGGTCCCTGGAGGGAGAAATCCTACTCTTTGATGATACTCTTTCTATAGCACCATGATCAGGTCAAAGTTGATTTGTCCAGTAAATTCCGCGTCCTGTCCCATACCAGCCGACAAAGTAACATGGGGAACTGGAATAAACTCGCGTCTCATTCATCTAACATGAAAACGCAGAAACATCAGATAGCTTGGACCGCCTGTTTAACTATAGATCTTTAAAAGTCACAGTACGGCGAAATGACACAGAGATCAAGTTCGCGGTTGGTTCGGCTACACTTACAAAAACTAAATTTCACTCCACTCTTGGATTCTGCCTTGTTTATGATGGGATCCACTTTGAGATTAGTCTTGTTGACCATGTCAGAACAAGGCCTTCCTCTGTGTCAAGGAATGGATAAGTCAACTCCAGATAAATCCATAAGATCCAAGAAGATCCACTGGCATTCTAATAGTCATGTAGGCGGAGCAGCGTGAAGAAGGTGTGTGTGTGGGTTTGTGTGTGCAAACACGCATGGGTTTGTACCATCAATGCAAGACGTGTGTTGTCCATGATGGAGTCAGTGACCCTTGTCAGTCTCTGGGGAGTGTATGTTGGGGGTCTGGGGTACCTCAGACCAAGTGATCTGAAAGAGGAAGTGTGTGTGGGTAGGGGTAGGGGTTGGGGTTGGGGTTGGGGGGGGGGACTTGAAGGGCCATGCTGTTAGCCACAGTACACCAGAGGAAATCTCCTGTTCCTGCCAGCTCAAAAAAGTAAACAGATCTGCAACCGCGCGAGCGCTGGCGCCAGGTGCTGGGCCACCAGCGCTATAACTAAACCGATGAATCCCATCACGTGCATCGTACCAGGCTGAAATGTGAAGTGCACGGGGGAGCGTGCCTTCAGAATCTTAGATGGTTATGGTTAATCCAGTTTTTCACATTTTGTGCTGTGAACAATAATCCCGCTAAATGAAATGCAATGGGCTGAATGGGCTTCTGTGTAACCACAGTGCACTCCTCAGGGACAGACACACATGCCCTCCAGGAAACTGTGAAGTGTATTCACGCGTTTTAAATGCATCCGCCGGGAACTTGTCCATCAATATTTCAGTAACATCTTTTTCGCCACGGAGTTTTGAAACTCTCCTCTTTTAAGTTTCTCAACTTCATCTGTTCTCTCCTCTCTGTCTCTCTCTCTCTCTTCTCTCTTCTCTCTTGCTTTCTCATCTGACAACACAATGCGGTTATTTTATTGTTATAGCGGCAGCATGTGGTCAACATGTGTCTGGCTTCCGCCACTCACCACTCCTCTGTAGTCCACTTAGGAGTCACTGAAGGACCGTAGTAGACTACCAAGCTCCTTGGCGTTCACAGTGGATACTCACCACACGGACGGATGATGGATGATGGATGGATAGAGATGGATGATGGATGGCTAGTTATGCACATTAGATTAGTACATCCTGTGCTAATTGTGTTCCAATTTTGACCTAATGTTCTACTGCTGAATGCAAAGCAGGCTTTTTCTTCCCAGCAAGTGAAGGATAGACACCATGACCTACAGCAATTAAGTTCTTCTAAATGGAGAATTGGATTGCCTAGGCCTATGGATTTGCCATTACCCCAACCTTGAACTTTAATCCAATGCTATTTAATCCTCTGGAAAGAGTATAGCCTCAGCAAAATGAGGGAAGAAATAGATCAAACTAGATACACACAATGGGGACGGATGACAGGGAGTGGCTGTTAGTGAGGCTTGCAGGGGCTTCAGAGGTTCACTATGGTTGAGGACTGTTTGCATCTGGTTGAGTGGAACTTCTGTGTCTTGTGACACCCAGTGGTCTTTTCGGAAACCTGGATATTAAAGGATTTTGCAGCCAACACCCCCGCTTCTCTCTTACTCTTGTTGGACTTGAAAACTTTAGTCACGACCACAGCTGAAAAAAATATAATCACCGGAAAATGTGTCCCTCTTGTGAATCACCAGACAAACCTATTTGGTAAATCTGGAGCATGTATGGTTTAAAAAGAAAAAAAAAAAAAAGAGGCTTGTCGTGTTGGTTGTTCAGAAATTCTGACACGAAATGCCAGAAAAACAACGTTGGGTTGAGAAACACAGGCGATAAAACTGGTGAACGCTAGAGGAACGGCAACTGGGCTCGCTGCTCACAGGTACGCTCCCTGAAGATCTCAATGCATGACAGCTAATTGACCCATCCTCGTCGTCGCTGTGTTAGGATACTGTTGAATGCGGAAAAGGAACGTAGAGGAATCAATTAGGCACATGGCCTCGCATCTAATCTCATCAAGGCAGACACTAACACAATAAACCACAAATGGTATTTACAGATTATTAAACTTGAGCCCACAGCTTCCACCGACAGCGTGTGGACTCAATCACGTGAAAACAGGGGACCTCCTTTAAGCGGTCTGACTTGGATTGAGTTTAAAGAACTTCAAGGGATTGACATTTTGGGGGATTATGGGTTTGCCTGTCTGTGTTGGGAGTTAGTGAGAAGTATTGAATACCGACGCCTTAGCCTTCACGGTGGTAAGCTTAGCTTAGCACAAACGGACTGAAAAGCTTAAAACAAACATGGCTAAAGCTGATTGTGGAGTGAGTTACTTCTTCTGGGCAGAAATATTTGTGTTCTAACATTAAAATTTAATTAGGAGCTTTAGAGGAGCTGGCAGGCACTTTTGTTCCCCTTGGGATGACGAGGCGGCTGTTTCCACGGTTCCCGGTCTTTGTGCTAAGCTAACGCTAACTGGTTGTTGGGTAGTTTCATATGTACCAAAACCAGAAATGAGAGTGGTTATTAAATCTTTACATCTCTCCCGAAATGCAAATAAGGCATTATTTCCCAAAATGCCACTGTTATTGGTTTTGGACTGTATGTTGGATACAATGGGCAGTTGGACAATAGTGATATTTCACATTTCCCATTTTATAGAACAAGAAGACTGATCGATTCATTGCGAAGTGTGAAGCGCGATGAAAACACTCAGTTGCAGCTAATAAGCACATGTGATTTTTCATTGCTATATTCTGGTATGAAGGAAGTTTAGACATGTATGTGGTTATTCTATTTGAAGGTGAAGACCTGAATGGTACTGTCACACTAGGTTTTAGTACATATCTCCTAGTTGGCGTCTTTACATTTTGCCTGGTTGTTGCAAAAGGACAGGAAGTTACATGTTTGCACTGTAGAGGAAATGCTTGCGTGGACTGTACCTGTCTGTGTTGCGGGAACGTACTGGAAAAGTTTGGTATGTCGTGCAAATATAAACGAGTAAACTACTCATGTTGAGTTTTAAGGAATTTTGTGGAGAGTCAAAAACAAACCGCATGCTTGGCTCCCCTGCCAGTATCTAAATTGTGGAGAAAAACGAAACGACACATTAACGTCAGATGAATGAATGCATGGTCTTTATTATTTCTTCAGCTAATTGCACAGACAATTGATAGAGCCACTGCGTTACAAAGTAGATGAAGCACAGAATTGATGTTGCTGTAGGAAGGATATGAGGCAAGTGTTTCCCCTTTTGATAACGGGTTGCCTTCATTTCCAGATACGGCAACATGAGTATAGAGACATTTCAAATATTCAGCAACACTTTCAAAAAAAAAATCAAACAGACAAATAAATTACGTACAAACACCGTAATGTAATACTAGATTTCAGAAATCACAAAAAATTCTTGCTGTTCCTCAACGAAACAATTGATATATGCCTATCATGGAACAACATGCAGCATTGCTCGCGAGTTTCCTTCAAAATTTATACCAACTACACCCACAATGGCAAACATGATACTTTTGATATACTTATAAACGGCCTTCCTTAAAATTGGTGATCTCCAAAATGTAATGTGTTTGCATTTACACTCTGGAAGTCGAATTCCTGAAAAACAGGTTTGGATCGAACATCCATATGAAATTAGGAATGATAGAACGAGACAATTCCTGGAGTCACAGGTATTAAAATGTAAATTTTACATGACTCATCCGTATGTCCAATACTTGCCTATACCCTAAGGGTATCGGCCAAGGGGCCACTTCCATGTGCTTTAAGTGTAAGCCAGGGTAAGGGCTCCAAACTTACTGACTTCTGGAGCTTTGTTTGAGTAGAATGGCCTTTTATGCAATCAGTTTTTGATTTTGCATTAAAACCAAAGACCTAGCCCTAGCGCAAATGACATCTTTCTACTACACACACCTGCATCAACAGTTAGTTCACTTGAAGGGTCCCCACTGCTCCTCTGAAACGCACAAAAAACTGATCTGTCATCGTTACAATCTGGTTATGCTCTCAAAACCTTACCACATAATCCTTAGGCCATACACTTTTGCTAGTTCCAAAGGTCTCTGCTGTCGAGGAAAGACACAATTTGTTAATCATGGTCCGTAATGTCCCCCTGGAAAATTGTGTCAGAGATTCTATGAGACAATCTACTCACTGAAAAAACACTTCATTTTTCTATATTTGACCGTAGGAGACTTAGGAGGAGGCTGGATTTACACAGGTCACAACAGTCTGATGTTTAACTCTTTGGCACCCAGATCACATATATCTTCATGGCTTTGAAAATGTGAGGAATTCAATTCTAGTGTGACAAAACTTTGAACTCAAATGTGCTGTTTGCTGCTAATGACTACTATCATCATTCTGTCACGAGCAGCTCTCAATAGGACAGCAGAAGTTTACAATCCTTTTAGCTACCCTCTGGTTGATGATCCCAAATTCTCCAACCCACTTAATCTACTAATTTTAGTGTCCCAAACGGTTGCTGAATCTACAATTACTGTGAAATAAATGTGGCATCTTTTGGGTTACCGATGTCCGTGTTTGTTGTCCCTTAATTACCTTGTAAAAACCTGAAGGATATTAATTGTAGCAGACGTTGGGATTGTGGAATCTGCTCCCATGCATGTGTTTGTTTCATAACATATAACCATCCACATTCATCAGTTCCATGGAAAACCCTACAAGAAGCATAACCAGGATGCCTTACCATTTTTTTTCTCATTGTCATCACAAGTGCTCCAGGGAGCCTGCAAAAGCCAGGTGTAACTATTCTTAAAACCGCACCCAGGAGAGTTGTAACAATATAGAGAGAGAGCTCAATGTAACGCCAGGAGTGCACAGGTGGCAAGCGATAGGAGAAACACTGCATTTTATGTTTTTCCATTCTTGAATTCAGTTCAGTTGAGTGCCACCAGGCACATGTGCCAAAGCCTAACTTGAGACAGCCAACTTCCTCATCATACCTTATGCCCAAAATCTCCCAACCACAAATGTCGTTGTGAAATTTGCCAATCCTCAAAACTTATAAATGTATGATGCATGGTTTAGATGTAATATGTCATGGACTTTAAGAGGCGTCCCTCTCAATTAGGATTGGCCTTCTGACTATCCGAAAGTATAATCAGTTTTGGCTGTGTCCTCAGTAACTTCTCCTGCGCTCTTCCAGTTCGTGTCATGAACCCACGTCTTCATGGGGGTTTTCTTGGCAGCTCAGGTCCATGTTTGGTGGGCCGCCACCGCATGGAAAAGGACTCCAGTTCCCTTGCACAGGATCCCGGCAGCACATCCCCTTAAAGTGCGCTCAGGTGAGAACTCTGTATGAGGTCAGGTTCGGCGGACTGCACACTTTCCCCCGTTGATCAGACGCCGCGATTCACCATAACAACAATGCTGCGCTGCAATGATAGAGTGGAGGAGATCCTGGAAAGTGTTGAGCGTATGAGTCGCAGCACAGCGCTTGACGGCTGTGTAGGATGTACAAAGGCGCGCGCTTGGGGCCGCTGGCGTCACGCAACGGAACTGCCGCATGGCTTCTCATCGTAGACATGACCTCAGCGTGTACCCCATTCAGAGGGGTTAGGAGCAGGGAGCTGGCAGCTCAACATGACCTGTGGATGTACCTCTGGAGGAACTCACTTTACGTTGAGCCTCTCTCAACAGCGTGTCCACATCTGTTGGAGTAGGGCAGCAATACACATGAAATTTCATACCAGTATTGAGCAAGCCAGTTTACATCCCTTGTCAATGGGGTACGTACTATACCTACACTACAGTACATACTGACTGAGTTCCGAGCTGTAACAATTCCAAAATGTTGCTGTACAATTAAGGTCTCAGAAATGAAATGTATACAATGCCAAATAAATTGTCTCTTTAGTCAAATTTAAATATTTTAGTTACTTTTGTTAAAACAAAACTTAAAGTTTTGAATGAATCCAGGATCCATCTGTGTTTATAGTCGCTTGTCATGGTACCTCAAGAATGTAAATAACACAAATACACAGCCGCCTATGAAGTAAACAGACGCCTCTTTAGATATAATTTCTTTTTCAATAACCGTATCCCCCCCCCCTTGCCATATTTGTTGCTAAACATTTTTGTAATAGGGTCAAGTGCCAAAACTAAACATTAAATAAAAACATATAGTCCGACCCATATCAAATACATTATACATTTGGAACATCTAACTAAACAACAATTACAGACCAATAGCCTAAAGGTAGCAATTAATTGGGGTTTATCAGAACCGTGATGATTGGATTGGTAGGCGTTTGAAAAATTTGGAACCTGTATAGACCAGTTAATGGAGTTTGATCACTTAAGCGAATGAAAGAGTTGTTATAGAAACTTATAAATTAGAAAAAAACGTAACCTGTCCAAAATGGCTCTGTGCCAGTCTCCAGCGCGAAGGAAAAAGGGCTCGAAAAACAGTGTTGACATCACCTAAAGAGAGAGGAGTGGTACAATCAGCTGTAGTTTGTAAAAAATCGCTGAGACAGCAGAATAATATATTAAATACTTTGCATCTGTTTGTTATTGTTATCTTATGTGGATATAACCTCACCAGGAAAGGCTCCAGGTTCACACTAGAGGATTCTGTCCAGAGTGCCGGAGTCGCCACAGGACTTGGTCTTCTTCTCTCACCGCTTCCACATGTCCACAGAACAGGGAGACCAGGGAGAGTCCCCTCGTGTTCTGTCTCATTCTCTGGTGGAAAGGATGACAAAATTCAAACTGCATGTCAGTTGCCACAAATTCCGCCGTTTGCTGCGTTTTTTGCTCATTCAAAATGGTACTTGCACTACTATGAAAACAGTCTTGATTCACTATGATTTAAAGCACAATATAATTGACGTATGCAACAAAAAAACTACAGAGACATTATGAGAAGAAGGCACAATGAAAGATGGAATGAAATGTACCGTTAAAGAAGGCTCGACATCATGCTTTCAGGCACAAATGGTAGATTTATTGTTTGGGCAGCAGCTTCAAAGGGTTGATTGGATGAGGAATACCAGGGGGAAACCCTGGAAAATCAGAAAAGCAAAGTGAAAAATCAGTCGAATAGATCAACGTTTCTGGGACTGTCTCCGTCGATAAAAAAAAATTACAATTTTCTCCTTGGCAACCTTTCCCATGCAAAGCCCATATGCTTTTTAAAAAGCCTCAGTAAAAATTAGAGAGAGGGAGATGCTGTGGGTGCTGTGGCTGTCAGCCTCCGCTACTGTTTCCTTGTGTGTCATACACTGAAAACCAGTCATCTGAGTAAAGGCGAGGGGGTGCAGAAGCAAATCCCAGCTTGGGTGTAGCGAGCACCAAATTGTACTTGTGGGCGCTGCCAACTCGCATGTGGCCATAAGGAATGAGGTCATCAGGAGAGTCTTAATTCAGAAGAAGTAAGGCAGCCATACTTGATTATGTAGCCGCGTCTTTGAGATGTGACCCACTAAGAAGGCATTGTTGCCCTTTTCTGGCTCGACTGCATCGCACAACGTTGCAGCAGATACATTCTTATATGTTGGCTTAAGGAAAAGGATAAAGAAGTTAAAAAAGAGTAGCAACCAGCTACCACATTTTGAGAGTCAACAATATATAATATTTACCAACAGGAGAGTTTTGTGCTTCTACAACAACCTTCAAAAACTTAAAAAAAAATAAATAAATAATACTTGGCTCAATCATGTACGGCTTTGTATCTATGGGACATTTCTCGAAGAATGAAAGCTAAGTGTGCTAAAAGCCAATGCCTGGCTCTGAGCTAAGCTAGGACTAACACACCATTGGCTACTCACTGCCTAGCCATCAGAATTTTCTTTCTCCCTTCTTATTCTCTCGTTTCATTAATTCTTCTCTAACTCATTCATTATGTACACCATCTCTTTCTCTCTACTATTGATACCTTTACCACTGAATAATGGTCCGGCTAGCTGAGACAACACATGGGTTCCCACCAGAGAAGGCCAGAATTAAGGGGGTGGGGGACAACGGCTGTAGAAGTATGTGCAGAGGCCCTTGAAAGCCCCCCGAAATTCTGAACGACGTCAAAAGGCCGAGCGGCAGAGGGCGTGAGGGCCGCCACAGTCTGAGAGGGGAGGGGGGGCATGGGGTTCCAGGGAAGGATGAACAGGGCCGGCCGAATGCTGTACATTCCGTGTTCCAAATTGCCTCTAATTGTCCACAAGCAGAGGCGGTTTGTCCCAGGGAAACAGGCCGGGCCTCACGCTGCCATTAGCGACGCGCATCGGAACCATCTTCAAAAGGCAGGCCTCTGACGACAGCCTGGCCAGTGTCGGCTTCAAAGTGCCCATAACCCAAAATGTTGCTGGTCGAGTGCTCATGCTGCTTCGCATGTGGCATTGCTTCGTTATCTTGACTGGAAAGACAGTTACATGCAGCTTACTAAGTCCCTCGTTGTGCTCCTCCAGCGTCTCTCTCTTGCCTTCTATCATTCCAGAATCCATTATCTCTTTCTTTTTTTATTGGTGAATTCCCAAATTGTTTCCATACTTTCCATTTGCATTTTTTTTTGCGTTGGTAAAAGCCAAGGATACATTTTGCTAATTTTTTAAAAGCAATAATCAGTGTGGATGAAGTCATATTTAAAATAGCTGTGTGATGTCTAGCAGACGGTGAGAGTACCAATTGCGCGAAACTTACAATAGCTAGCTCTGCATGGATTCCAGCCTTCATTCCAAAAGCGTTATCCCAGTCTCGCCCACTCCCGCTGGGTACGGGCTATTCATGCAGTAATACAGGGAGTAATCCTCCCTACTCTCCTCGCCAGTTTCCCCAGCATGGACCGGCCGTTGCTGTCCCCTCCTGAATCGGTGTCCGTGTAGCTACAGAATAGGGGCCAGAAAAGCTTCTTGCCTCCGAGCCACATGCACAGTGACGAGGCGAGGAGGAAGAGGAGGGTAGCAGTCTGTTTTCCTTGGCCAGGCCATCTCTACCTCACTTCGGGGGTCGTCCAACACCTCAATGGTTACATTACATAGAAAAAGAGGAGCGTTCTGTCAATCTGAAGTCACCCATGAACAGTCATTGGGGGGTCAATTGATATGATCTTGGCGACACAATTTTGAGGGAAGCAGGCCAACGCTGTTATAATTTTAAACTAGCAAACCAAGATACCATTACAGCGTGATTTGCAGAGAAACCTTAATGACTATTGACAGTGAGTAGAAAATAAGACCATACCACATACAAATTGAACCTGTCCAGTACAGATGACTGGACTTGCGGTTGCCTGCAATCGGTCAAAACAATGTCAGCTGTTAGGCTGAGTTACAACGCTCTTCCAAGGCAATCAACTCATCAAATTTGGTGAAGAGGTTTTCGCAAGCGAAGCGCTGCAAGCTCTAAGTCAGCCAGCCAGAAGTGCGCATGGAGCATTCAGAACCAAACGATTCCTATCAAGGAGAGAAGGGAATTATTCTAGATGAACACATCTCATTACTCTTAGATAATCCGAGATGCCACAGTACTTCCAAGGGCCACTTCAGCTGAGCGAGATCCAGGCGGAAACGGAGAATACTGGGGAAATCTTTTTGGTACTTGGTGACATTCATTTCACAGTAAGGACGTTAAGGGAAGGAGGAGACTGTAATGCTTCTCAGTGCCGGAGATGAATATTCTTTCAGTCAGAGTATGGTACATCTGTTCGATATGCTACATGAAAAAAACTCATCAGCCCATTTTAATCGGTTTATGGCCGGCATCATTATGTTAGTTGCCTTATGTTTTTGCCCCTCTAACCACATCCTGATTACACTGGGCCAGAGGTTGCATGAGATAAGTTAACAGAAAACTTTTGGGTCACAATTTAGAGGAGATTGATGAGATTAATGGATATAACATTATGATACAGAGCATCTGTTACTCCCTGATTACACTTTAATGTAACTAGTAGCCCACACAAAAAAGAATAAGATGGGTTGATAGATTAGGACAGAGAGACCTGTTGATTTTGTTACACATTAGGAATAAATCATTTTTACACACTAAAGGCACAATGTTCTCCTGCATGAAAGGTAATTCAACACAAAAACTCAAAAGCTACATATCAACAAAGGGTGGTGACTCCCCAGACCACCGTATGTTGGGGTGTGTGAGTTGATGGAAGCATGCCAGGTTGAGAAGTTCTGAGATCCAGATGAAAGGTTTGGTCTCCTCTCGGGATTCAGGCGGTGGAAGAATTCCAATGGTTAGAGCGGGTGCTGGGGGGTGGAACACCTACATCGGTGGTTTTGGGGCTCAGGCAGGGACTATGGGACAGGTATGCTGCTCCAAAGCCTCAGGACATAAGGGACTCCCCAACGCTGTGAATCGGGTGGCCATGGGCCTGTTGAGTCAATTACGACGGAAGATTAAGAGTCTAGTGCAATCTAGAGGAGTGGTTTAAATGATGAAAGAACTACAGGAAAAAGGGGGGGCAGGAAAT
>NC_045750.1:23360546-23360736 GCF_008692095.1 Etheostoma spectabile | reverse complement strand
GTTAAGTTTCCTGGTAACGTTAGCTAACATTTGCATGTGTTCGGGGCCCCGGTCAGTACTTACTTTACATTAGCGTTGTATAAAGTACACGAACTTTAGCAACCATGATTACACACCAACATGTGTGCTGTTTACTGTTTGTGTTTCAGAGCATTCACGCTTTGCAAACTCGCCGCCGCAGACCGTCTGG
>NC_045750.1:23360252-23360414 GCF_008692095.1 Etheostoma spectabile | reverse complement strand
TGTCACAGGGTGCAGAGGAAGAAGACCGAGATGTGCGGGAGGGTTTAATGCGCTACTTAAAAAGCTAAATAAAAACTTTTCATTGATAAATTGTCTTTTTTTTATTTTAAATAACAGTGTGCAATATTGGAAACGACATAAAGCCCCTAATAGCCCTTAATA
>NC_045750.1:23360053-23360174 GCF_008692095.1 Etheostoma spectabile | reverse complement strand
CGTTTGTTCTGGACACACTCCGCACTCTTGTTTGCTAACAACGCGGTGATCCGACCAACCAGCAGTCTGCAGGTTTCCATGTCACCTTTTGGTATCGCCTCAGCTCGCTTGGAACCTCGAC
>NC_045750.1:23359828-23360043 GCF_008692095.1 Etheostoma spectabile | reverse complement strand
CTAAAAAAAGTACCTGGTAGCAGGTCCCAGGGACTTTTTTTTTCGTAATGGAAAACCAAAAAAGGCGAGTAGAGTCAAGGCTAGTTGAGTAGATACCACGCAGTGGAAAACCGCCATTATGGCGTTTTTCCACTGCTGGTAACGGCTTGCCCCGGCCCGCCTCGGCCCATTCTGCGTCCGTTTTCCATTGCAGATTGAGTAAAGCCTCAGCGTGG
>NC_045750.1:23356333-23359803 GCF_008692095.1 Etheostoma spectabile | reverse complement strand
TAGCGGCTTCATTTCCGTTTTCCAATATTGCTCACTGGTTACTTTAAAAACAAGCGACAATATATATAACACAAGTTTTATTAGGCCTTTTTCAAGTAGCGCATCAACCCTCCCGACCTCACCGGTCTTTTCCTCGCACCTTGTGACAGTGCCTCCCCCTCACCCCCCCCCCGGGCAATCCCCCCCTTGCTGGCCCAGATGCCTCCCAGTCGTGTCCCTAAGCCTCTCCGGTTCTCTCATAAAGATATAGCAAGCACCATGCCCAGCTCACAAAAAGTCCCATAATCCACAACCCGACATCTCACCATTGGACATCGCCCACCCGACGGTCTGCGGCGGCGGATTTAGCAAAGCGTGATGCTATCTGAAACAAACAACAGTACTACCAGCAGACATATTTTGGTGTCCTAATCATGGTTGCAAAGTTCATGACTTGTATAGTAGCGTAGAGTAAATACTGGACTGCCGACGCTGAACACATGCAAATGTTAGCTAACTTACCAGATAAACTAATAACTACCCTTTTTGTCGGAACAACCGTCCACTGTCGACGTTGAACTCCGTCGGAATTCCAACTCCCGTTTTTTTTACGCGGTGTTTTTGTTGCTGCCTTCAGCTTCTTTTGAAAACAAAACATTTCTTCTGGCTGCGCGGCAGGTACCACCGTGCTGTTGTGAGTCGGCGCTGAAAATTACGTCATCACCGCGTTTGCTATGGGTGACCAGCCACGCTGAGGCTTTACTCAATTGCAATGGAAAACGGGACCGCAAAAGGGCCGAGGCGGCCGGGGCAGCCGTTACCAGAGTGGAAAACGCCATAATGGCGTTTTCCACTGCGTGGTATCTACTCAACCTACGCCGGTGACTCACTCGCCTTTTTGTTTTCCTTACGAAAAAAAAGTCCCTGGACCTGCTACCAGGTACTTTTTTAGTGCTACCTCAGTCGAGGTTCAAGCGAGTGAGGCGATACCAAAAAGTGAACTTGGAAACCTGCGACTGCTGGTGGTCGGATCACCGCGTGTTAGCAAACAAGAGTGCGGAGTTTGGCCAGAACAAACGGGACATGTTAAAAAAAATCTAGCAGACACCGCGATTATCTACTCTCTGCACTATTCTCAATTTTCACTATTCAATATAGGGCTAGTAGGGGCTTTATGATTGTTTCCATATTGCACATGTTATTTAAAATACAAAAAGAAATTCTCAATGAAAAATTTTATTAGCTTGTTAAGTAGTCGACATTAAACCCTACCCGAACATCTCGGTCTTCTTCCTCTGAACACCCTGTGAACAGTGCCCCCCGGCCTGCTGTCCCAGAGCATCCCAGTCAGTGTTCATAAGCCTCTCCGGCTCTCATAAAGATTATCGAAGCCCAGAGTCGAGCACCAGAGATCTACGGTCGGACATCACGCCCACCAGCGGTCTGCGGCGGAGCTTTGCAAAGCGTGCAATGCTCTGAAACACAACAGTAAAACAGCACACGCTGTGGTGTGTAATCATGGTTGCTAAAGTCGTGTATTTATACAACGCTAATGTAAACAGTAAGTCTACGACGGGGCCTCCTGAACACAGGCAAAATGTTAGGCAACGTTACCGGAAACTAACTCCCCTTTTGTGTTCGGCGAACAACCGGCTGTCGACTCTGCACTCCGTCGAATTCCCAAACTCCTGTTTTTTGTAGCGGTGTTTTTGTTGCTCATCCTCAGCTTCCTTGAAACAAAACATTTGTTCGCTGGGTCGAGTACCGACGTGCTGTATGGATTCCGCGTGGAAAATTACATAGCACGCGTAAGCTATGGGACCAGCCACGCTGCAGGCGTACTCATGTTATGCAATGGAAAACGAGCGTAGAAAAGCGGCGAGTCAAGGGCCAGTCAAGCCGATCATCGAGCTGGTACCAGCGTGGAAATATAACGCCTTAAGCCATCACTTTATTGCTGCCGTTCATAATTAAAAGCTTCACATCGGCGAACCAGTGGGACTGCTTTAATTGTGAAAGCAGCACTAGGAAAGGCTACGGGTTTCCATGGTAATGTACTACCAAGAATGTTTTCGGCTATTCTGTTGGTTTAAGACGCAGTTTAATGGTACGTATACATACGAGCGGTAAGTAGCGGCAGGCTGAGGCAACTTTACTCACACCACCAGAATTCTGTTGCGTGTTATAAATTAGAAACGTCCGGTTGTGGCCAATATCCGGTGTGTAGTGTTTCTGACTTAAATTTGTGCTGTTGGCCTCAGGTAATTAACTCAGGTTAGGCGGTTGTCCGCCATCGCCTTTCGAGTGGCGCGGCGGGAGAGGGTGACCAATCAGCCTCTAGATAAACCAACGTTCGGGGGCGTTTCACAGCCGGTGTGGACGCAGCGGTCTCGCACGGTTCATCAACAGTCCGGATGTAACAAGCAACACCACAATCTGCACAGTTGCTCCGGCCTGAAGTGGATGTTGTGTCTTGTCTGCACGCCGCATGCTAGACGTTTGCATTCAGCTCTACAGATGAACACGTTGGGGAGCTGAATCACGGTTCGCTGAAACACTGCATGTTACTCATGTTTCATTTCAAAGTGGGGAGGACACATCTTCTTATTTTTGGTAATTTGAACGTTGACACCTTCTATAGAGTATAAAATAAATAGGGGCCCCAGCGCATTCAATCCCAGTGTATTTAATGTATTGTTTTTTAATTTGGGTGGATTTTATGGAAGTCATGCTAAGAAAATACGTAAAAGCAGCGCTTAAGGGTTGTTGTTTTTTAAACACCGTAGCTCGTAATAGACCATGTAAAAGTTGCGCCAATACTTTTTGATGTGTTAAAAGTTTTTACATTTTGTCGGTCTTTCTAATTTAATGTTGCAATATTCAGGTTCTGAATAAGGGTTATTCTTGAATTGTTCACCCCTGGCCTGGTTAAGACTACTCCTAAAAAAAGGAAGATCACATCATATATCTTACTAATTACTGAAAAATCTACCATTTGATCTGCTTCATCCTCGTTCATTCTCCTCTTATACATGTTTTATTCAAGTCAGTAATGATTTTTAGTAGGTGATGGGCTCTGTAACATGGTTGAATTTCGATCCCGTCTGAGATGCAATTATCACTCCTTCCTTATTGATTTTGCATAGCCGTGTACTGCCGGTTATGCACATGGTTGTTAACTTACGTATACTACTCTTTTATGAGAGCTTATTAAAGTGAATTGGACGGTTAGAATGTACAATTAATATAGGTGTGTTTGGGACATGCTTTCAGATGGAGGCAAGAGTTCTAAGGATACCACTGACTCCCCTTCTTCTCCAAGTTCTTGGACAAATAGACCTTCCCAACTGTAGCCCGAACAGTTGAAAAGTGAGAATAGTGCAGAGAGTGGATAATCTGTCAGTGTCTGGCTAGATTTGTTTTAAATGTCCTGTTTGTTCTGGAAACACACTCCGCACTCGTTTGCTAAAAACGCAGTCATAAGTGACGAT
>NC_045750.1:23352393-23356308 GCF_008692095.1 Etheostoma spectabile | reverse complement strand
GCTACCAGGTACTTTTTTAGTATCTACCTCAGTTGAGGTTCCCATCGAGCCGAGGCGTAGCCAAAGGTTACCGTGAAAACGCTGCAATACCTGCTGGTGGTCGAGAGAACGTCACTATGACGCGTTTTTAGCAAACGGTGCGAGTGTTTTCCAGAACAACAGGACATTTTAAAAAACAATCTTCAATACACTGACAGATTATCCACTCCTGCACTATTCTCACTTTTCAACTGTTCGGGCTACTAGCGGCTTCATTTCCGTTTTCCAATATTGCTCACTGTTACTTTAAAAACAAGGACAATATATATAACACAAGTTGTTATTTGCTTTTCAAGTAGCGCATCAACCCTCCCGTAGACCCCCCCTCCCGTCTTTTCTCTGCCACCTTTGGTGACAGTGCTCCCCCCACCCCCCCCCCGGGGCAATCCCCTTCGCTGGGCCCAGATGCCTCCCAGTCGTTGTCCCTAAGCCTCTCCGTTCTCTCATAAAGGAGTTAACCAGACCATGCCGGCTACAAAACAGGTCACCAGAATCCACCACGACATCTCACCATTGTGAACATCGCCCACCCGACGGTCTGCGGCGGCGGATTTAGCAAAGCGTGAGTGCTATGAAAACAAAACAGTACTGACCAGCAGAATATTTTGGTGTCCTAATAGGTTGCTAAAGTTCATGACTTGTATATAGGCGTAGATAAATACTGACTGCGACGCTGACACATGCAAATGTTATGCTACTTACCAGGAAACGAATCTACCCTTTTGTGTCGGAACAACCGTCCATGTCGACTTGAACTCCGTCGGAATTCCACAACTCCCGTTTTTTTTTTAGCGGGTGTATTTTGTTGCTCCTTCAGACTTCTTTTGAAAACAAACATTTCTTCTGGCCTGCGCTGGCAGGTACCACGTGCTGTTGGAGTCGGCGCTGAAAATTACGTCCATCACGCGTTGTATGGGTGACCAGCCACGCGAGGCTTTACTCAATCTGCAATGGAAAACGGGACCGCAAAGGGCCGAGGCGGCCGGTGACAGCCGTTACCAGACAGTGGAAAAACGCCATAATGGCGGTTTTCCACTGCGTGGTATACTACTCAACTACGCCGGACTCACTGCCTTTTTTGTTTTCCTACGAAAAAACAAGTCCCTGGACCTGTACCAGGTACTTTTTTTAGTGCTACCCAGTCGGGTTCAAGCGAGTGAGGCGATACCCAAAAATGTGAACCATTGGAAACCGCGACTGCTGGTTGGTCGGATCACCGCGTTGTTAGCAAACAAGAGTGCGGAGTTGGGGCAGAAACAACGGGACATGTTAAAAAAACAATCTAGCAGACACCGAACGTTATACTACTCTTGCACATTCTCAATTTTAACTATTCAATATAAGGGCTAGTAGGGGCTTTATAATGTTTCATATTGCACATGTTATTTAAAATAACAAAAAGCAAATTCATCAATGAAAAGTTTTATAGCTTTGTTAAGTAGTCGACATTAAACCCTCCCGCACATCTCGGTCCTTCTTCCTCTGACACCTGTGACAGTGTCCCCCCCTGGCCTGCTGTCCCAGAGCATCCCAGTCATGTCTCATAAGCCTCTCCGGCTCTCATAAAGATTATCGAAGCCCAGAGTCGACACCAGAGATCTTACACGTCGGACATCACACGCCCACCAGCTGTCTGCGGCGGGAGCCTTTGCAAGCGTGCAAGCTCTGAACACAAACAGTAAAACAGCACACCTGTTGGTGTGTAATCATGGTTGCTAACGTGTCGTGTACTTTTACAACGCTAATGTAAAAGTAAGTTACGCGGGCCCCGAACACAGGCAAAATGTTAGGCATACGTTACAGGAAACTTAACTCACCCTTTTGTTTCGGCGAAACAACCGGCTGCGACTTCTGCACTCGTCGGAATTCCCAAACTCTGTTTTTGTAGCGGTGTTTTGTTGCTCTCCTAGCTTTTTGAACATAAACATTTGTTCGTGCTGAGGTCGAGTACCGACGTTGCTGTATGAATCGCGTGAAAATTACATAGTCACGCGTAAAGCTATGGGGACCAGCCACGCTGCGGCGTGTACTCATTTTGCAATGGAAAACGAGCTAGAAAGCGGCGAAGCAAGGGCCATCAAGCCAGTCAAGTTCGATCTGGTTACCAGCCGTGGAAATAAAACGCCTTAAGCCATCACTTTATTGCTGCCTCATAATTAAAAGCTTCACATCGGCTGACCAGTGGGATGTTTAATTGTGAAAGCAGCACTAGAAAGGCTACGGTGTTTGCCATGATAATGTACTACCAAGATGTTTTCTGTCTATTCTGTTGGTTTAAGACGCAGTTTAATGGTAACGTATAATACGGGGAAGTAGCGGCAGGCTGAGGCAACTTTACTCACACCCCAGAATTCTGGTCGTGTTATAATTAGAGTCCTGTTTGGCACAATATCTCGTTGTGTGTTGTTTCTGTACTTAAATTTGTGCTGTTGGCCTCAAGGTAATTAACTCAGGTTTAGGCGGTTAGTCCCATCGAGCCTTTCGAGTGGCGCGGGGGAGAGGGGGTGACCAATCAGACCTGCAAAACCAAGTTTGCGGGGGCGCTTTCAACGCTCGGTGTGGCCGCAGCGGTCTGCACTGGTTCCTCAACAGTCCGGGATGTAACAAGCACACCACAATGCGCACGTTGGCCGGAGCCTGAAGTGGATGTTGTGTCTTTGTCTGCACGCTCGCATGCTAGACTTCTTGCATTCAGCTCATACAGATGAAACACGTTGGTGGAGCTGAATCACGGTTCTGAACACTGCATGTTACTCAATGTTCATTTCAAAGCTGTGGTGCAGGACACATCTTCTTATTTTTGGTGAATTGAACGTTGTACACCTTTATAGAGTATAAAATAAATAGGGCCCCAGCGCATTCAATCCCAGTTATTAAATGTATGTTTTTAATTGGGTGGGAGTTTTATGGAAGTCATGCTAAGAAAATGACGTAAAAGCAGCGCTTAAGGGTTGTTGTTTTTTTAAACCGTAGCTCTAAACCATGTAAAAGTTGCGCCAATAGTTTTGATGTGTTAAAAGCTTTTTACATTTTTCGTGTCTTTCTAATTTTTTATGTTGCAATATGTCAGGTTCTTGAATAAGGGTTTTCTGAATTGTTCACCCCGGCCCTGGTAAGACATACTCCTAAAAGGAAGATCACATCATAAATATCTTACTAATTACTGAAAAATCTACCATTTTGATCTGGCTTCAGTCCCGTTATCTCCTCTTCTAAGTGTTTTATCAAGTCAGTAATGATTTTTAGTAGGTGATGGGCTCTGTATACAGGTTGAATTTCCAGATCCGGTCTGAGATCAGCAATTATCGTCTCCTTCCTTCATTGGATTTTGCATAGCCGTGACTGCCGGTATGCACATGGTTGTTAACGTAGTATACTACTCTTTTGAGGAGTCTTATTAAAGGAATTGCACGTTAGAATGTACAATTAATATGTTGTGTTTGTGGACCATGCTTTCAGATGGAGGCGAGAGTTCTCAGGATACCACTACTGCCCCTTCTCTCCAAAGTTCTTGGACAAATAGACCTTCCCAACTAGGTCCCAGGGACTTTTTTTCGTAATGGAAAACCAAAAAAGGCGAGTAGAGTCGAGGCTAGTCGAGTAGATACCACGCAGTGGAAAACCGCCATTAGTGTCAGATGTAAATTCAACAGCTCTGAAACGGTTAACAGGAATCAGTCCCCATACAATAACGCGAAAAAGTACAGCCAGATAAACACAGGAGTAAAAGTGTAAAAATTAATCTAACCACTCGGTAACTAAAAATTTAAATTTCACCACAAATGAGCAGAGATGTCCTGAACCAACTGCTTTGAAAGTAAACATCAGCAACACTCCGTGTTGCAGCTAAGCTGGTCCACCACTGGGCTCCTGGTC
>NC_045750.1:23352029-23352383 GCF_008692095.1 Etheostoma spectabile | reverse complement strand
CACAGCTGGGCTCCTGGTCCACAGCTGGGCTCCTGTTCCACAGCTGGGCTCCTGGTCCACAGCTGGGCTCCTGGTCCACAGCTGGGCTCCTTTCCAGTTTCGGAGCTAAATGCAAAACATGTTGATGCATAGCGTGCAAGACAAAGCCACACCAGTCTCTTCAGGCTGAGAGGCTAAGGTTAGTAACAGCATGCTGCTTGCTGTGTCCTGCCAGATTAACTGTACTAGTGAACCATGAAAGCACCGCGGCCACATCGCTGGAAACGCACGTGCATCTCCCCCCAACGTTACTTTTCCGGTTGTTCCCTCTCTCCCTCCGCTCCACTCGAGCTGACCGGAGCTAACCACTAACCT
>NC_045750.1:23351879-23352019 GCF_008692095.1 Etheostoma spectabile | reverse complement strand
TACAGTGAGACACCAGCACTAATTATTAAAGAGTAACTAAGTTTAGAAACTCTACACACGTGAGATATAAGCAGCGCCCAGCGGGATACACAGCAAACTGACCTGGGTCATACAGCTAACGTTAGCTAGCTAGCTAGCTA
>NC_045750.1:23351787-23351869 GCF_008692095.1 Etheostoma spectabile | reverse complement strand
CGAACATGTCAAAGACCCACCTGCTTTTACACTAGTGTGCATTAGAAACACAAAGTACGTTCATACTCAACATGAATATACT
>NC_045750.1:23351645-23351777 GCF_008692095.1 Etheostoma spectabile | reverse complement strand
TTTGAGTGAAAGAAAATGTTCACCTAACACCATCTCGAACTTTTCCGCCAAAATTAACAGAGGAAGGTCTGGTCAGGACAGGAGTTCAACAGCTTTACGCATGCGCAGTCTGACGCATCTCACGTTTTAGTC
>NC_045750.1:23328598-23351635 GCF_008692095.1 Etheostoma spectabile | reverse complement strand
CTGCAGGATGTACCAAGTATTGCATTCCTAATTCACTTTAAAAGTTTTGGGATTCATCAACATATTTATATTTTTTATAGGTAACTAAGTACTAATCGTTTCAGACTTTAACTGCCTTTCTATCAAGATCTGCCTTTGACTAAAATGTGATTCCCCACAACAACTGTTATTACATTTAAAAAGAAAATGAAAGGAAAAGTCTCTTAAATTAAGTAAAGAAGCATTCTAATGAATTTGTATCTTAACAGGTGCTTTTTAGATATTTATTTTGCAAGGTCACATCGCCCCCGTGTGTACACTGTCAGTAAGAGCCAGACACAACAGGTTGAGTACATACACAGCATGGAATGAAATCACATTTTCAGGCATTAAATTTATCATTCATTTATTGAAGTGAAAAACAAACAAGTCATTTCTGCAGCAGAAAAAAACATCTGTATGTGTACAAAAACAGTAAAGTTAATTCTAAAAAAAATGCTGTAATTCAGCATTTGTTTAATTCAGCAATTGTATATCAGTGTTAAAGGCACAAAACAAGTGTAGAAGCTTAGTGGGTATAGGAGAGCAGTTACACCGAGATACAGAGGGCTAGTCAGACCGCAAATTCAAGTGCTAATAACAGAGGAAAAGTGTCCATATGTTATTAGTGGTCAGTAATACTAATACAGATGCAGAAAACTTATTAATTCCCAGGGGCAATGTGATCCTCATACCCGCATTGGTAAATAGTGTTTGTTCATTTAAAGCAAGCCAACTGATAATATTTGTCTATATAAGGCTAAACATTCACACGACAAAGTGATAAAACTCTGCAAGCATAGATTCTTCTGGTAAGGCAGGAGGCACTACGCTGCAGGCCAGTAAAGCTAGTCTAAACGGTACACCAAACCCGTACACCCACATGACCCTTTTTTGTTTCCTCTGGTATACGGCCCTGGTTAGACCATTTACTGTGTTTTGGCCCTGGTCTGACAGAGCACACCACTCCACTCTTGGGCCCCCTGAGTGTGCCAGTGTCCAGTATATCAAAGGTCTGTCCCGGCACACAGGGGAAGTCCAAAAACCCTCTGAGAAGCAGCTGGTCCACCACTTTTAGCATCCATACTGCATGCACCCCAACACAACTTGGTAGTTAATTTTCAGCATGTTATGTTTGTGTGTTGTTGACATTTTAAGACTCACCAACCCTGAGCAAAGTTTCTGTCCTAGCAGAGCGGGACCGAGTGCAAAGGGTAGTACAAATACGGCATCTTTTAAATACGATAAAAGGACAGATCAGTAATGTACAATGTTTCCCTTCTTTCACTGGGACAATGATCTGGGTCTAAATGTTGATGGTCCCATGAATGGCTGCTCTTTTGGAGCTTTCTTAGAATTGTGGTCCCCTAATACTGTATCGGAAGTATCCTTCTATAAAGACACTTAGTGGTTCCCCTAAATACGGTATCTGAAGTCTCTTAATATGATTTAGTGGTCCATATACTGTATTGAAGTCTCTTTGATATAGACCTTAGTGGTCCCATACTTACGGTATCTGCAGTCTCTTTTATATAGACTTAGGGTCCCGTAATAGCTGTACTGAATCTCTTTTATATAAGCCTTCGTGTCCCTATACGTTCTGAAGTACTCTTTTTATATAGACTCTTAGTGGGTCGCCCTAATCTGTATCGGAAGTCTCTTTTATATAGACCTTAGTGGTCCTAATACTGTATCTGTAGTCTCTTTTATATAGCCTAGTGGTTCCACTATGCTGTATCCGAATCTCTTTTATATGACCTTAGTGGTCCCCTAATATTTGACACCTTGACCATTTTTGTATAAAACTTGTATGCTACTTACTTGGTGAGCAGCTGGGTGAAACTGTCGGATCAATGTCAGAGGGTCCTTGAAGATTTCTCCATTCTCCCAGCCGCTATGACTCAACTGAATTTCAGAACATTTGCATAGCAGATCAATATTCACTGTACCTCGGTTGTGGCATGTTGTACATTAATGATACATTAGGGCAGCAAGCGTATGCCTACGTTCCTTCTCCCAGGAGAATTTTTTTTTACTTTTGAGAACGTCACTCAACGCTTTAATAGCTGAGATAAAGTTTGACTTGTTAAATGAATGTACCTTGTGTACTGAAGGTT
This sequence comes from Etheostoma spectabile, assembly GCF_008692095.1. Lineage (NCBI taxonomy): Eukaryota > Metazoa > Chordata > Actinopteri > Perciformes > Percidae > Etheostoma > Etheostoma spectabile. Next base: position 23,349,500 of record NC_045750.1, on the reverse strand, counting down.
TTAAATTGTAGAGAAAGGCAGCTTTAGCCTCTTTCAACAACGTAGTTTAGAGACAGTCCACTTCTAAAACAGTTCTACTCACTACTACTCCCCCCAAAATCCGGGTTTGTGTCATTGCATTGCACTGGCCATTCGAAACTGGTAAGAAACTGGTAGGAACTGGTAGGAACGTTTATGTTCTTTGACTGCAAAAATCCCTTCGGGTGGAAAGCGCTCATGTCTCAACACCTACCCTGTCAAACAGTGACCAGTGTTTAGGATAGGTGCCATTGTGCTTTTGTACATAAATACATAAAAACTAATTATAAACCCTTTTTGAGGTTCTGAACACAGAGGTATCACAAACATGAGATCACCTCCAGGTACGTGGATGCCATGCAATGACAATGTCTTTGGGTAGATCACGAGATGTCACTGGCGCTGTCGAGTACATCCTCAAGTCTCTTCAGACCGTGGAGGAGGTACAGTGGGTCTTTAGTCACATTACATAAAGATAAATTATTCAAGTAAAATGAAGTAGCATTAGAGAGAGGAAGCAAATCCGTTTAGGTGTATCTGTAGATTGAGCCATTTTTCTAATTGAAATCAAGAAACCTTATGCATATAGACTAACTTGAGGGGGTGTCAGTATTCACAACATGCTTCCTCCTGAAGAGCATGAACAATTTCATCCTAATCCCACGTACCGTGTAGAGTACCAGTTGCCCCAGTCATCATAATGATCTCCTGTTTCATCCCAAACAACGTCATCCACCTCCTTCTTCCCTCACCTCTCGAGAAATAAAACCCAACTGAAGAAACCATATTCAAAAGCGAGAGTAGGAAACATTCATTTTTGCTTCTTACTTTCCAGAATGTAAGTGAGTCCCGCATTCCATGATGCAGAAAGCCAGTTTGATTAGGCAGTTGTTTCTTGCCTAACAATGAAACAAATACAAACATTACTTCAAACACCAAAGTCGCTTAAAGAACGTTTATCACAAAAATCACAAATAAAAGTAGGACTTAATAGAGTTGGTGGTGATGATTAATCACCGATTATAAAAGCTGGATTTTTGTGATAACCTATGTCATTATAATTGCAAGGAGTTTATTAACTCCCAATTGTGTTTCAGAATTCACAACCTACAAAACCCTGGTGGCTAGCTGACATTCAGGTAAGAGGAGAAATATGTTTTACTGAAAAGTGTCCCTTAACAGTTCGCCTCACTATGAAGCCCAGCTTCAAGCTTCGGTTTGGATCATTTCACACATCAACAGAGACGACCAGACTCACCCGCAATTGAAAATGTAACAAAATTGTCCAACATCAACTCGTCGTCTTCTTTAGTCATGCTTTTCCCTGGAATTAACAACATAGAAAAATTCAACAAGTAACACCAATATATTTAGTTATCTTATCATTTAATTTGCTACATTAAAATCCATGTTGGACGGAAAGTTGACCTAAGGTTAAACATGCATATTAACTCGCCTGTCCTGTCTAGAGAAAAATGCAAATATGCACAATATATTTGCAAAATAGTCTCGATATCGATAACAACATAGTGTATGTTGACGCTACTGGTGCTTCCAACAAACATTAACACACCATGAGATGTTTGATAATAATCAGCATCACGTGGATATAATGACTAAGAAGGTAATATAGAAAACAGTACAAACAGTCTGGAAGTTCATAAAAGACAACTTTACTGTATGCGTATTTAACAAGGCAGGGTAAACACCACTTATGCCAAAGTACGATTACGATATCCAAAATCTAAGACAATATTATCTCATATCACGATTTAATATACAGGGGAGACACTATTTTATCTCTCACTATGACTCTAGAGTCACCAACTGACCTCCAAAGAAATTGCTGTCACTCTCTCACTTTCTCCATCATCTCTCACCCTCCCCAACATCGAGCACACACACCAAAAGCCCCAGGTATACTACAAAGTCTTTGCAATGACCCTCGGGAAAACCACAACCAGCCACCCCCCCCCCCGCCCCCCCCGTCATTACTGGCGGTGAGGCAAGAAAAAAACACTGTTCTCAACCCCGACAGAACTCCGAAAGGGTCACAAACGTAGTAGAGCACACACCGTCGCGACAGCGTGGAGTTTTCGCACAACATGAAACGCACACAATAATACTTTCCAAAATTCTTCTAATCTAATCACACTAGGGCCTAACCGTGCCAGTCTGATTGTAGATCTGTGTGAGGAGTCTGGGGACGTCGTCGCCGTTTTGCATGGCAGATTCTTTTCGGTCCTTAATCCACTTAGCTCCATTGTGCGCAGCAGGGCGCAGAGCTCCTCATTTACATTACGAATGGTCGGTTGTGTCAGGCTTGTACCTGGAAAACGCAAGATTTGAGATCGGTATATAACATCATCACCGCACAAACCCTTACAAATTTGAAGTCATACCTCAAAGAAGGATGTCCCTGGCTATGTAGAGTCATCCCTTTCAGACCGTCTCAAGGCGTTAGGGAAAAGGGATGATACCTCTTCAGTCTAACTCGCCCTCCCAATGCACCGAGAGTTATGAGGAAAATAGATAGTTACAACTTCCAATACCGTTTATAATATATACTATATATTTTAGATATATAACTTTTGTCAAAACTGGTGCTTTTGTCACATGACAAGGAAAACGTTTTGGATCATTACTGCTGTGGAGACGTGAAACAGCTATTAGCACAATACCTGGCAATAACATCAAGGTAAAAGAGTTCATGAGGTGTGACATGCTGGCCTCGTCATGTTATCAGCGAATCGTGTAAGAGTAGTACTCAGTTTCTATTGCCCTCTCGTGTAAGATGACGGTTATACCTCTCAAATACCTGGAAATGTAGTAGTTTGTAGAAAGGGACTAGACGGGACACCACACACACTTTATATTATATTAATATATTTATAGTTGGACAATGTTCTCCAAAGAAGACAAGACAAAGATCACCCACAATTCTAATACCGCATCTACAATGATTGCAAACAATGGATATAAAATGAAGGATGAGCAAATAGTGATTCCATCTTTGTGTTATTAAAACTCACAAGCTGCTGAACGCGGGGTCCATGATGCGCGCGTGTTATGACCACTTCTCATGATCTGTTTGCTGTTAACCCCCCCAGGCCCTCACATAGGAACCTTGAAACGGACATGGCAACATTCAAAATAGCTATATAAGGTTAATATATTCGACATAACAAACAGTAAGGCGAAACAAACTACAAGGGGGCGATATACACATACTAAAACACAAGTTGTTTCGGTCATGCTTATCTCAGAATTTTACATGTTACACAGTATGAGCGCTTACCATGATTGTATGAAAAAGTATGTAAAGTATAACTAATATGACTCTGGCAAATTACCTCTTGAACCAAACAGGCTGAAGATTCGGTGTAGAATCTCTTCGGATCTTGGGGACATGCAATCCCTGAAAACAGAGCCAATGCAAGAGGAATATGAAGGACAGGTGTTTTAGCTGCAGACATCGTTCTTACTAGTTGTGTTTTTGTTGTTTCTCGCTCCTTCATGTTATTTTTGCTTTGGTTTGGAGATAAACATGGAAGGATTGTGGGAAAAGTGCGTGTCCTGTGTAGGTGTACTTTTCTGTATCCTCTGGACCATGTGTTGCACTTTTGTTGGCTGTAATTAAATAAAAAAATTTGACAAGTTGTTTGTGAAATTTTGGATATATGCGACCCGAAAGGACATAGAAAAAATTAGGCATTTCATGATGCACACCTTTAACTTCATGTTTTATGTGCAATATTTGCACAACTGGTGCGTTTTAACACTATAAGTACTGTGTTTACCTTGGTCGTTTGGGCAGGTCACAAGGACGCAAGTAATGCAGAAAGGTTATTCTTGCAGACAGGCCCATATTCTCCGGGCACCTTAATGTACATGTCATACATTATCTTACAGGGAACTATCTAGAGGCACACAGGGTTAAGCACTGTGGTTTACACACTACATCCGTCTTTCAGTCAGAATATAGAAAGACGCCATATGCAGAAAAACTGAAAACCAACGCCATCAAGTCAGGTTCAAGTACATCATAGAACAAACATGAGATTAATCTGACGTGCTACTCCGGAATAGAACAGAACCAAGGCCTGCAGCCATGGTGCCTGGGTCAAGTTTTTAGACTTGCTGCAACGTGTTTAGCTATACTGGTAACGTAACATGGGAACTACGGCGTTTGTTCTAAGTTGAAATTTTTACACTTAATAGTATTATAGATTCACATAGGTACTTACTGTCTTAAATGCAGAACATAATTGTGCTTACCCATTCCAAAACGTGTCGTGATGGTTGTCGGCCTTTACTCATTATCCTTAAAAAAGGTTGGCTGAATTCCGAAGAGAAAAGCACTGTGGACGAAAAAAGAAAAATTTGCCAGTGTAATGTGAAAAAATCCATAATTTAGCTGAATAGCCTCGGCTGAGGTGACAAGAAAACAATAAAGTTAGCGCTAGCCAAATTAAACGACAACCATGATTGACGTGTGACTTAGCTTGTCTCTCGGTGGCCCAGTATTGGTCTATTTCATATGAAGGTGTTTAACTATAAGCAATCAACCAATAGACGATATGAATAATCAGAAAGAGGCAGAAACAAAGCAGTCCACTCAAAATACATCAGAAAAAAATGACATTTTGGTAACCTCAAGCTCAATAGACGGTCAGTCACGTGGTGAACGCTAGACAACTATCCAAAGTCCCGTCTGTACGGCTCGTGACAACTGCGTCATAATGACGCCGAATCACCTTCACCACATTTAAATTATTCTTGTACTCATATCAGTGCAAGTTCGGGCTCCATAGCTCGTGGTTTAAGCAGGTCTGTAAACCAGGGGTCGCCGAGTTTCATCCTCGCTGGGGCCTGCCTGGTAACATTTTTCATTTTCAAAAAAGCAAGATAATTTTTCGTATTAACCCTGGAATTTTCTGTTAAACCGTGGACTCTGTAGCGTTATTGATAAACTGCTACTAAAAAAAATCATTTTTTTTTATTACTAACGTGCTAATGAAATATTCTGATAGGTGAATCAGCTTACCCAACTGTAACGTTAGCCGTTACAGGTTGTGACTATTGGCTCATAGCTGCTAACAGCTAAGTTAGGCTTATATTAATTACGTTAGCTTTAACCTGCTAGCCTTTACAACAATGTTCGTAGCAAAATCAGTCATTGCACGAGTTTGTAAGTAGCCTATCACCATCACCCGGAGTTGTCTAGTATGCTATAAACAGTCTCTATCGGTGGAGGACAGCAAAGTGGGTTGACATGCCAGAACACTAAAAAGAGTATTTTTGATAGATGAAACTTGTTTATACTGTAACAAGAGAAACAAAGAAGAGTTTAGTGTATGCCCACAGTCAAAAATTAACACTTTGTTGAAAAATGCATCAGGAATGAGCCTACAGTCTGTGTATTTCGCTTTATTCAAGTCCTATAGACACAGAGCCATCATTAGGACCTCAGTTTTTAGTAAAGGACACATTTAGACCTGATTATAGTTATTGATTGTTTTAATTTGGGATAGTCTTAAGATAAATGGGGCACCAAGAGCTGCCTTTCTCTCCAATCTACGTTTAAAGTGGCCTGTTTTGTATAAAAACCTCCTGTGTATCATCAGGTCAAATTGGACCCAATTTTACATAATGGTCTATATACGAAATTTGCATTCTTTTAAACCAAATTACCACAAAAAAAAAGATGGATTCCATGCAACGTGCTTGCAAATACAATGAATCACTTTCATTGAATTTCGGGGGTAAATTGAAATGGTTCAACTCAGCATCGTGACCAAATTCTCATCCACTTCACAACTTCCTCGATCTAACTATTAGTCACAAATAATCACAATTGTCTTGACTTTAGGAACTCAAATACTTAGGTATGATCTATACCGTTGAGGGTGGTGACCTAGCCATCCAACAAGTAGTGTAAAACTAGTGGTAGTAGGTGGGATAGTGAATTTAAAAAAAATAGTAAGTCAAATGGAAAAAAAAAGCTATAGTGGTAATCTTTTGGACACAGGGAGGAAACACACCACCGGACGCTAAGTGTGGGTAGGGATGTGTATCCTATCATGAAGGTCTTCCTTCAGAACTTCTCTGACTATCATGCCTCCTTGAATTAAGCAGAGTGATGTGGAACTGCACCTTGCAGTGTAGGTATAACCTGGTGTCGAGTTAAGTTTAGTCAGTGGGTTTAGGAAGTTTTCACGACTTCAAAACTTTTAAAACCAAAATTGTACTGCTATTGCACCTCGAAGTTCAGTCCGTCACCAATCACTTTCAGCAAGGAGGACAGTAATTCCTCCAGGCAGCCTGAAAATAGGACAAGATTGCCAATCGAGTTCATAGAACACGAGATAGATGCACTTCCAACTACATCAGAACCCCCCCCCCCCCCCCCTCGGTTTATACAATTACCTCGTCTCCGGAGCACTGCAATAATTTGTTGCGTACCACTGATCCCACTAGGTCTTAATTAATAGAGAGATGCCATACACAAGTGACAGGCTAAGTGATGCAGTGTGGACATTGTGAATCAAAATTGCCACTTATGTTTGCTCGTGTAATATTGAAACACACATCAAGGGGTTAAACACCTCTGCCATGCTGAAGGGGCTAAAGGCTGTGACCAAAGCACCCCGAAGCACACGATCCAATTTCGAATCAGCTGTGTTATTGTTAAAAAAACAGCCTAAATTATTGGCATTCTGTGCATTTCCCCCTTTTCCCTGGCACGTTAGCCTCCCCTTTTGTAAAAGAAATCCAGTCCTTCCATATGATAAAAAAATATTATTACTGACTTGATTATAGCTAAGTGAATACAGCCTTCTTGGTCAAATGCATGGCTAGAAACAACTTACACCACCCATGTTAAGATTGATTGAAAAAGCGAATACAAAAAACATCTTTTGGAAATTGAGTCCTAATGCCTTAATTCAACAAATCTAGGAAAATTAAAACTTTCAGTACAACCAATTTTCTTTGTGCTTGAATAAGGTATCATAAATAAATAATTGTTCTTCATTAAATACAGGGGGCATAAGTATACACCCCCCTATGTTAAATTCCATGAGAGACAGGCAGATTTTATATTAAAGGCCGTTCTTTCCATGGATCACGGATACTAGCATCCTATAAAGTCCCTGGCTTGGGAATGTAAAGTACATCCCACCACCATCATCACATAGCCTTCACCATACTAGAGATTGGCAGGGTTTTATTTCAGTTAGCTGAATAGATTAAAGATGGTTTGGAAAAAATTTGCAGCTGAAGATGATGCTATGGGAATTCCCCATGCCTATATCTATGTATGGTGAAGTAATGTGTGAGTGGGTGGTGGGGGGGGGGGACTTACAGAAGCAGAGTATCCTGATCAATGAATTAACTGGCCTTTAATAATAAATCTGCTGTCTCTATGGGAATTAACATGGGGGGGTATACTTATTCCCCCTGTATTTTACAGAGAATTATTTTTCTGAACAATACATTATCTCATTCATAAGAAAATTGGTGTCACTTTAAAGTTGGATTTTTCTAATTTTTTGAATTAAGGCATAAGCATCAATTTCCACAAAGATGTTTTTTTTATTCCTCTTTTTATATAACTTTAGCCTGTGTGATAGTTATGCAAGCCTCTGTACTGCTGTCATTTACAGGTTACCCCAAAACAAGATCACATGTCCTCTTCTCAAACTACATCCCTCACCCCTTCTTTAGGCTGACATGAAAGCTACAGTAATGAACACACCGTCATCGGAGCTTCCTCCAGCCGACAGTGGTGATTGCACACAGCCACTATGGGGACTATTTTTTTCCACGGCTGAAATGCAGTCACAGAATACCGCATACACTTCTGGGTGAAAATGCATGTAGTGCATACTCAGTCCAATATTTACGGCAGGACGGGCACGCTTGGACAGTAAACCCGGATTTCTACGACAAATCAGAAGTTTTTGTGTCATGTTGGCGTCTGCAGATCGACTTATGGACAAAATAAGCAAAAACATTTGGGTGATTCAATGATTAGTAATTGGCAACAATTTTGAAGTCTTAGCGGTACTTTTGGGGTTGGGTGGGGGGGGTTTGAAGCAAAATAATAAGGTATGAGGTGACACTGAATCATTTTATGGTTTTGGACTGATTGTTGGAAAATGTTTTGCCTCATTCCCATTTTCTAGCAAAATACTGATATGCGAAGGTTAAGCGCGATGATCAAATAAACTTCCAAACCGTACTAATAATGTGCTTCCATTTTTTTTGGGGGGGAATGTGAACAAAAGTAATCATCTCAAATCTGAAGGTTTTGTTTCTTGAATGAGGTTGTGTGCATATAATTAATAATCTACTACTCATACATATCTGGGACACTCTAACTGCTCTTAATGATAATTAGGGTAAAGGCTTTTTTACGCCAAAGGTTTATTTGTTATTACTATTGTTATTGTTATTTTTGCACTGTTTTTTTCTCTTACTGCATTTTTGAAACCTTTTTGTAGCTGCTTGCTGAATTTCAAGTCATCCCAAAGGATTAAATAAAGGAAGTCCTGAGGTCGAGTCACAGACCGTTGATATTAATAATACATACAGTCTATTGGTCCAGTGTTCACTGAGCCTAGTGTTACATCCATGGTGAACAGGGGGAGGAGTGCTCCTGTCAGTTTCTCAACCCTCATGTTGTCCTGAGGTCAAATTGGACCTGTTTTCAGTTAAAAAACTAAAAAAAATGTTGTCACAAAAATGGGGCTGTCAAATAAGCGCTGAACATGTAAAAAGTGACCAAACATGTCAGAAAAAATGTGATAAAAATGTTGAACCAAAATGGGTTTTTTTCCATGTTGACGGGCAGAAAACACAATGGTTAATCCCGCTTTATTTCATGCTCCTGTGTTGTCTTTCTTCGAACATGAACGGTAAACTCACAAGAACAACTAAATACATATTGGCGGGTTTTCTAAATGTCCAAACATTCCTGCCACATTAAAAAAATACTCTATCCAAGGCATCCCAGAATCCTCATCTGACCAACGTACCCTTTTCTCTCTCAAGGTGTTGGCTACATCCATCCCCCTGTTACCACGCGGCCACTTCATACCTGTACATAGTGTTTCGCAAATAAAAATAATCCTCCACGCTTGTCTGCATTGCTTATCTTAAAAGAGGAGCAATCGTGTTTTGGTCGGGGTCTTTGGCTCGGTCCTAAGTGCTGGAGGCTAGGGGCCGTTTGATGTTGTTTGGCTGTGTCTGCCGCCTCATCCAACTGGTCTGCAGCCCCTCTCACGGCCAACAGGTATTGTGTTGGCTGCTCTTTTGATTATATTATCAAGGAGAGGGAGCGAGAGAGAGAGAGAGAGAAAAGAATTAAGACCCGACACTGGAACGTGAGTAAACAAAATGACGAGTTTGTAAGAGTGCTGGTTCATCCAAAGAATGTCAGTATTCCGACTCCTCTGGGGATATGGATGTCAGTTTGGGTTTATGTGGGCTGGAGAGTTGTTCTTGCTGTAAACACTGCCTGTAACTCGGGCAGAAGAGAAAAGACATTTTGCGACTCCACATTCCAAAGAATAATATTGTTCTTTACATCGAAACGCTGTACCGCGAATGGAAAGCAATAATGTCAATCTCAGTCCCCACTGTGCTCCAGGCTTATATAAATATCTCAACACCATTCGGCGGATTGCTTTAACCCCTTGTGTGTGTCTTCCTGTTGACCCGTGTCACGTTTTGTTTTTTTAGGTCAAGTGTTTTGGAACAGTTTTTTTGTTTTATGATTTTTATAGTTTTTTGTCATGTTTGTCACTATCTTTTTCATTCACTTTTTTTTTTTTTTTGTCCAATGCCATAAAATTGATAAACGCACACATTCAGTCAGAGTAGATGACGTGATTTTGCTGAGTATTATATGAGCGTTGTATGGAAACCATCCATGTCATTGTTTGGACTTTTGTTGAAAGAAACCCATTTGTCGATGTTTTAAAATGGTGTACAAAAAAATTTGACCCAGGACAACAGGGAGGGTCAAATTTGGACAGACTTCATGGTCCTGGAGGGAGAAATCCTACACTCTTTGATGATACTCCTTTTATAGCACCATCCGATCGGTCAAAAGTTGATTTGTCCAGTACAATTCCGTGCGTCCTGATCCCATACCTAGCCACAAAGTAACATGGGGAACTGGAATAACTCGCGTCTCATTCATTAACTGAAAACGCAGAAACATCAGATAGCTTGGACCGCCTGTTTAACTATAGATCTTTAAAAGTTCCAGTACGGCGGAAATGACAACAAGATCAAGTTCGCGGCTGGTTCGGCCCTACACTTAACAAAAACTAAATTCATCTCCACTCTTGGATGTTCTGCCTTTTTATGATGGGAACTCCACTTTGAGATTAGTCTTGTTGGACCTGTCAGAACAAGGCCTTCCTCTGGTCAGGGAATGGGTAGTCAACTCCATATAATCCATAGACCGAAGATCCACTGGCATTCTAATAAGTCATGTGAGGCGAGCAGCGTGAAGAGGGTGTGTGTGGGTTTGTGTGTGCAAACACAGCATGGGTTTGTTACCTCAATGCAAGACGTGTGTGTCCATGATGGTCAGTGACCCTTGTCAGTCTCTGGGGGTGTATGTTGGGGGTCTGGGGTTACCTCAGACCAAGTTGGATCTGGAAAGAGGAAGTTGTGTGGGTAGGGGGTAGGGTTGGGGTTGGGGTTGGGGGGGGGGACTTGAAGGGCCATGCTGTTCATGCCACAGTACACCAGAAGGAAATCTCCTGTTCCTGCCGACTACAACAAAAGTAAACAGATCTGCAACCCCGCCGTAGCGCTGGGCCAGGCACTGGCCACCAGTCGCTATAACTAAAACCGATGAATCGCACATCAGCGTGCGATCGTCCCAGGCTGAAATGTGAAGTTCACGGGAGCGGCCTTCAGAATTTCTTAGATGGTTATGGTTAATCCAGATTTTTCACTTTTGTGCTGTGAACAATAATCCCGCTAAATGAATGCAATGGGCCTGAATGGGCTTCTGGTGTAACCACAGTGCACTCCATCAGGGACAGACCACAGCCCTCCAGGAAACTGGAAGTTATTGCACCGCCCGTTTTAAATGCATCCGCCGGGAACACTTGATCCATTCAAATTTCAGATAAATCTTTTTCGCCACGGAGTTTTGAAACTCTCCATCATCTTTTAAGTTCTCAAACTACTCATCTGTTCTCTCCTCTCTGTCTCTCTCTCTCCTCTCGGCTCTCATTTCCTCTCCCTCTCTCTGCTTTCTCATCTGAACACAGCATGCGGTTTATTTTTAATCTTTTTTGTTGTATTATCTGTATTCCCGGCAGCATGTGTCAACATGTGTATGGCTTCCCGCCACTCACCACTCCTCTGTAGTCCACTTAGGAGTCACTGAAGGACCGTAGTAACCTACCAAGCTTCCTTGGCGTTACACAGTGGTACTCACCACACACGGATGATGGATGATGGATGGCTAGAAGATGGATGATGGATTGGCTAGTTATGCACATTAGATAGTACTCTGTGCTATTATTGTGTTCCACTTTTGACCTAATGTTCTACTGCTGAATGCAAAGCACGGTTTTTTTCTTCCCACAAGTGAAGGATAACACCATGACCTACGCAATTAACGCTTCTCTCTAAATGGAGAGAATTGGATTGCCTCAGGCCTGATGGATTTGCCATTACCCCAACCTTGAACGTTCTAATCTCAATGCTAATTTAATCCTTCTGGGAAAGGATATAGCCTCGACAAAGAGGGAGAAATAGATCAACCTAGATCGCACAATGGGGGACGTATGACAGGGAGTGCGGTGTTAGTGAGAGCTTCAGGGGCTTCAGAGGTTTCAGCTATGGATTAGACTGTTTCCATCTGGTTGAGTGGAACCTTCTGTGTCATTGTGAGCTCCAGCTGGTCTTTTCTGGAAACCTGGATTTGAAAGGATTTTGCAGCCCAACACCCCCGCTTTCTCTCTTACTCCTTGTCTTTACTTGAACCCTTAGTCCACCGACCACAGCTGAAAAAATAAATCACCGGAAAATGTGTCCCTCTTGTGAATACCAGACAAACCTATTTGTAACTCTCGAAGCATGTATGGTTTAAAAAGAAAAAGAAAAAAAAAGAGGCTTGTCGTGTTTGGTTGTTCAGAATCTGACACGAAATGCCAGAAAAACAACGTTGGGTTGAGAAACACAGGCGATAAAACTGAGTGAACGCTAGAGGAACGGGGCACTGGCTCGCTGCTCACAGGTAGGGCCCTCCTCTGAAGATCTCATGCATGACAGCTAATTGACCACTCCCTGCGGTCGCTGCTGTTAGGATTGTTGATTGCGGAAAAGGAACGTAGAGGAATCAATTAGGCCACATGGGCTACCGCACTAATGTCATCAAGGCAGACACTAACCACAAACCCACAAATGGTATTTACAGATTTATTAAACTTGAGCCCCACAGCTTCCACCGACCGCTGTGGGAATCAGTCACGTGAAAACAGGGGACCCCTTTAAGGGTCTGACTACTGGATTGATTTAAAGAACTGTACAAGGGATTTGACTGTTTGGGGGATATATGGGTATTCCTGTCTGTGTTGGTGGGAGTTAGTGAAAGTATTGATACCACGCTTAGCGCTTAGGTGGTTACTTAGCTTAGCACAAAGACTGAACAAGCTTAAACAAACATGCTAAAGCTGATTGTGAGAGTGAGTGTACTTCTTCTGGCGCAATAATACTTGTGTTCTAACACTTAAATGTTAATTAGGAGCTTTAGAGGAGCTGGCAGGCACAATTTTGTTTCCCCTTGGGAGACGAGGTGGCGTTTCCACGGTTCCCGGCTTTGTGGCTAAGCTAAGCTAACTGGTCTGTTGGTGTAGTTTCATATGTACCATTAACCAGAACATGAGAGTGGTTATTAAATCTTTACCATCTCTCCACAAATGCAAATAAGGCTTATTCCCAAAAGCCCTGTTATTGGTTTTGGACTGTATGTTGGATAAATGGGCAGTTGGACAATAGTGATTATTTCACTATTTCCCATTTTATAGAACAAAAGACTGATCGATTCATTGCGAAGTGAAGCGCGAATGAAACAACTCAGTTGCAGCTCTAATAACACATGTGATTTTTCCTTGCTAGTATTCTGGTATGAAGGAAGTTGCAGAATGTATGTTGGTTTATGTCGTATTTGAAGGTGAAGCTGAATGGTCTGTCACACAGGTTTAGTACATGTCTCCTAGTTGGCGTCTTTAATATTTGCCGGTGCTGCAAAGGAAGGAAGTTACCATGTTTGCACTTAGAAGGAAATGCTTGCGTGGACGGTACCTGTCTTGTTGCAGAGGAACGTGTACTGGAAACGTTTGGTAATGTCTGCAAATAACGAGTAAACTACTCATGTTGAGTTTTAAGGAATTTTGACTGGAGAGTACAAGAACACAAATCGCATGTTGGCTCCCTCTGCCAGTATCTAATTGTGGGGAAAAAAAAACGAAACGACACATAACAGTCAGATGATGATGCAAGGTCTTTATATATTTTTCAGCTAATTGCAAGACATATTGATAGAGCCACTGCAGTTACAAAGTAGAATGAGCACAGACTTGATGTTGCTGTAGGAAGGATTGACGGCAAGTGGTTTCCCCTTTTGATAACGGGTTGCCTTATTTCCAGATTCGTGCACATGAGTTATGAGACATTTCAAATATTCAGAACCTTTCAAAAAAAAAATCAAACAGACAAATAAATTACTGTACAAACACCGTAACATGTAATACTAGATTCAGAAATCACAAAAAATATCCGATGCTTTCCTCAACGAAACAACTTGATATACTGCACTATCATGGAAAACATGCAGCCTTGCTGGCGAGTTACCCTTCACAATTGTATACCAACTACACGCCACAATGGCAACATGATACTTTTGATATATCTTATAAGTGCCTTCCTTTAAAATTGGTGATTCCAAAATGTAATGGTGTTTGCATTTACACTCTGGAAGTCACGAATTCCTGGAAAAACAGGTTTGGATGCGAATCATCCATATGAAATTAGAATGGATAGGAACAGATAGCAATTCCTGGAGTCACCAGGTATTAAAATGTAAATTTACATGACTACATCGTTATGTCCAATACTTGCACATACCTAAGGGGTATCTGCCAATGGGACCATTCCATGTGGCCTTTAAAGGTGTAAGCCAGGGTAAGGGCTCCAATTACTGCTTCTGGAGGTTTGTTTGAGTAGAATGGCCTTTCTATGCAATCAGTCTTTGATGTCATATACATAACCAAAGACCTAAGCCCTAGCGCAAATGACATCTTTCTACTACAACACTGCATCAACAGTTGTTCACTTATCAGGGTTCCCCACTGCTCTCTGAAAACTGCACAAAAAACATGATCTGTCCATCGTTACAATCTGGTTTGCTCGTCCAAAACCTTACCATGAATCTTAGGCCAATACACTTTTGACTAGTTCCAAAGGTTCTCTGCTGTCGAGGAAATGGAACACAATTTGTTAATCATGGTCCAGTAATGTCCCCGCTGAAGACATTGTGTCAGAGATTCTATGAGACAATCTACGTCACTTAAAAACACTTCATTTTTACCTATATTTGACCGTAGGAGACTTAGATGGAGGCTGGATTTCACAGGTCACCAACAGTCTGATGTTTAACTCTTTGGCACCCAGTCACATATATCTTCATGGCTTTGAAAATGTGAGGAATCTCAATCTGTGTGACAAAACTTTGAAATCAAATGTGCTGTTTGCTGCTAATGGACTACTATCTTCATTCTCACGAGCAGCTCTCAATAGGACGCAGAAGTTTACAATCTTTTAGCTACCTCTCTGGTTGATGATCCCAAATTCTTCCAACCCACTTAATCTACTAATTTAGTGTCCAAACGTGCATTGAATCTACAATTACTGTGAATAAATGTGGCATCTTTTGGGTTAACCGATGTCCGTGTTGTGGTCCCTAATTACCTTGTAAAAACTGAAGGATATAATTGTTAGCAGACACGTTGGGAATCTGTTGAATCTGTCTCCATGCATGTGTTTGTTTCATAACTATAACCATCCACATGTCATCAGTTCCTAATGGGAAAACCCTACAAGAAGCATAACCAGGATGCTTTACATTTTTGTTTCTATTGTCATCACAAGGCTCCAGGGAGCACTGCAAAAGCCCAGTTAACTCATCTTAACCACCCAGGAAGTTGTAACAATATAAGAGAGAGAGCTCAATGTAACGCCAGAGTGGCACAGGTTGGCAAGCGATAGGAGAAACACGCATTTTATGTTTTTCCATTCTTGTAATTCAGTTCAGTTGAGGCCTAGATCAGGCACATGTGCCAAATCCTAACTTGAGACATGCCAACACTTCCTCATCATACCTTATGCCCCAAAATCTCCCAACCACAAATGTGTCGGTTGTGTGAAATTGCCAACCTCAAAACTTATAAATGTATGATGCATGGTTTAGATGTAATATGTCATGACTTTAAAGTGGCGTCTCCTCTCAATTAGGATTGGCCTTCTGACTTCGCCGAAGTAAATAGTTTTGGCTGTGGTTCCACTCAGTATCTCCTCTGCCTCTTCCAGTTCGTTCATGAACCCACGTCGTCATGGGGTTTTCTTGGCAGCTCAGTCCTATGATTTGGTGGGCCGACACCGATGGAAAAGATCCAGCCCTTGCACAGGATCCAACGGCGCACATCCCCCTTAAAGTGCAGCTCAGGTGGAACTCTGTATGATCAGGTTCGCGGCTGCACCTTTCCCCCGTGTGATCAGACCGCCCCGATTCACCATAACAACAATGCTGCGCTGCTGATAGAGTGGAGGAATGCCTGGAAAGTGTTGAGCGTATGATGCAGCACGCGCTTGACGGCTGTAGATGTACAAGGCGCGTCGCTTGGGGCCGCTGGCGTCACGAACGGAACTGCCGCATGCTTCTCATCGTAGACATGACCTCAGCGTGTACCCCCCTTCAGAGGGTTAGGAGCAGGGCAGCTGGCAGCTCAACCTGACTTGTGGAGTGTACCCGTGGAGGAACTCACTTTACGTTGAGCACTCTCTCAACAGTCGTCACATCTGTTGGAGTAGGGCAGCAATACACATGAAATTTTAATACCAGTATTGAGAAGCCAGTTTTACATCCCTTGTCAATGGGGTACACCGTATACCTACACACTACAGATACATTCTGACTGAGTTCCGAGCTGTAACAATTCCAAAATGTTGCTGTACAATTAAGTCTCAGAAATGAATGTGATCAATGCAAACATATAATTGTCTCTGTTTAGTCAATTTCAAATATTTTAGTACTTTTTTAAAACAAAATTAAGTTTTGAATGAATCAGGATCCATCTGTTGTTATATCGCTGTCATTGACTCCAGTAATGTAAATAACACAAAACACAGCGCCTATAGTAAACAGACGCCTCTTTTAGATATAATTTCTTTTTGATAACCGTATCCCCTCACCCCCTTGACATATTTGTTGCTAAACATTTTTTGTATAGGGTCAAGTGCCAATAACTAAACATTAAAATAAAACATATAGTCCGACCCATACTCAAACATTATTACAATTTGGAACATCTTAACTAAACAACAATTACGAGACCAATAGCCTAAAGTTAGCAATTAATGGGGTTTTATCAGAACCGTGATGATTGTGATTGGTAGCTTTGGTAAAAATTTGGAACCTGACAGTACACAGTTAATGGAGTTTGATCACTTAAGCGAATGAAAGAGTTGTTATAGAAACTTATAAATTAGAAAAAAACGTAACCTGTCCAAAATGGCTCTGTGCCAGTCTCCAGCGCGAAGGAAAAAGGGCTCGAAAAACAGTGTTGACATCACCTAAAGAGAGAGGAGTGGTACAATCAGCTGTAGTTTGTAAAAAATCGCTGAGACAGCAGAATAATATATTAAATACTTTGCATCTGTTTGTTATTGTTATCTTATGTGGATATAACCTCACCAGGAAAGGCTCCAGGTTCACACTAGAGGATTCTGTCCAGAGTGCCGGAGTCGCCACAGGACTTGGTCTTCTTCTCTCACCGCTTCCACATGTCCACAGAACAGGGAGACCAGGGAGAGTCCCCTCGTGTTCTGTCTCATTCTCTGGTGGAAAGGATGACAAAATTCAAACTGCATGTCAGTTGCCACAAATTCCGCCGTTTGCTGCGTTTTTTGCTCATTCAAAATGGTACTTGCACTACTATGAAAACAGTCTTGATTCACTATGATTTAAAGCACAATATAATTGACGTATGCAACAAAAAAACTACAGAGACATTATGAGAAGAAGGCACAATGAAAGATGGAATGAAATGTACCGTTAAAGAAGGCTCGACATCATGCTTTCAGGCACAAATGGTAGATTTATTGTTTGGGCAGCAGCTTCAAAGGGTTGATTGGATGAGGAATACCAGGGGGAAACCCTGGAAAATCAGAAAAGCAAAGTGAAAAATCAGTCGAATAGATCAACGTTTCTGGGACTGTCTCCGTCGATAAAAAAAAATTACAATTTTCTCCTTGGCAACCTTTCCCATGCAAAGCCCATATGCTTTTTAAAAAGCCTCAGTAAAAATTAGAGAGAGGGAGATGCTGTGGGTGCTGTGGCTGTCAGCCTCCGCTACTGTTTCCTTGTGTGTCATACACTGAAAACCAGTCATCTGAGTAAAGGCGAGGGGGTGCAGAAGCAAATCCCAGCTTGGGTGTAGCGAGCACCAAATTGTACTTGTGGGCGCTGCCAACTCGCATGTGGCCATAAGGAATGAGGTCATCAGGAGAGTCTTAATTCAGAAGAAGTAAGGCAGCCATACTTGATTATGTAGCCGCGTCTTTGAGATGTGACCCACTAAGAAGGCATTGTTGCCCTTTTCTGGCTCGACTGCATCGCACAACGTTGCAGCAGATACATTCTTATATGTTGGCTTAAGGAAAAGGATAAAGAAGTTAAAAAAGAGTAGCAACCAGCTACCACATTTTGAGAGTCAACAATATATAATATTTACCAACAGGAGAGTTTTGTGCTTCTACAACAACCTTCAAAAACTTAAAAAAAAATAAATAAATAATACTTGGCTCAATCATGTACGGCTTTGTATCTATGGGACATTTCTCGAAGAATGAAAGCTAAGTGTGCTAAAAGCCAATGCCTGGCTCTGAGCTAAGCTAGGACTAACACACCATTGGCTACTCACTGCCTAGCCATCAGAATTTTCTTTCTCCCTTCTTATTCTCTCGTTTCATTAATTCTTCTCTAACTCATTCATTATGTACACCATCTCTTTCTCTCTACTATTGATACCTTTACCACTGAATAATGGTCCGGCTAGCTGAGACAACACATGGGTTCCCACCAGAGAAGGCCAGAATTAAGGGGGTGGGGGACAACGGCTGTAGAAGTATGTGCAGAGGCCCTTGAAAGCCCCCCGAAATTCTGAACGACGTCAAAAGGCCGAGCGGCAGAGGGCGTGAGGGCCGCCACAGTCTGAGAGGGGAGGGGGGGCATGGGGTTCCAGGGAAGGATGAACAGGGCCGGCCGAATGCTGTACATTCCGTGTTCCAAATTGCCTCTAATTGTCCACAAGCAGAGGCGGTTTGTCCCAGGGAAACAGGCCGGGCCTCACGCTGCCATTAGCGACGCGCATCGGAACCATCTTCAAAAGGCAGGCCTCTGACGACAGCCTGGCCAGTGTCGGCTTCAAAGTGCCCATAACCCAAAATGTTGCTGGTCGAGTGCTCATGCTGCTTCGCATGTGGCATTGCTTCGTTATCTTGACTGGAAAGACAGTTACATGCAGCTTACTAAGTCCCTCGTTGTGCTCCTCCAGCGTCTCTCTCTTGCCTTCTATCATTCCAGAATCCATTATCTCTTTCTTTTTTTATTGGTGAATTCCCAAATTGTTTCCATACTTTCCATTTGCATTTTTTTTTGCGTTGGTAAAAGCCAAGGATACATTTTGCTAATTTTTTAAAAGCAATAATCAGTGTGGATGAAGTCATATTTAAAATAGCTGTGTGATGTCTAGCAGACGGTGAGAGTACCAATTGCGCGAAACTTACAATAGCTAGCTCTGCATGGATTCCAGCCTTCATTCCAAAAGCGTTATCCCAGTCTCGCCCACTCCCGCTGGGTACGGGCTATTCATGCAGTAATACAGGGAGTAATCCTCCCTACTCTCCTCGCCAGTTTCCCCAGCATGGACCGGCCGTTGCTGTCCCCTCCTGAATCGGTGTCCGTGTAGCTACAGAATAGGGGCCAGAAAAGCTTCTTGCCTCCGAGCCACATGCACAGTGACGAGGCGAGGAGGAAGAGGAGGGTAGCAGTCTGTTTTCCTTGGCCAGGCCATCTCTACCTCACTTCGGGGGTCGTCCAACACCTCAATGGTTACATTACATAGAAAAAGAGGAGCGTTCTGTCAATCTGAAGTCACCCATGAACAGTCATTGGGGGGTCAATTGATATGATCTTGGCGACACAATTTTGAGGGAAGCAGGCCAACGCTGTTATAATTTTAAACTAGCAAACCAAGATACCATTACAGCGTGATTTGCAGAGAAACCTTAATGACTATTGACAGTGAGTAGAAAATAAGACCATACCACATACAAATTGAACCTGTCCAGTACAGATGACTGGACTTGCGGTTGCCTGCAATCGGTCAAAACAATGTCAGCTGTTAGGCTGAGTTACAACGCTCTTCCAAGGCAATCAACTCATCAAATTTGGTGAAGAGGTTTTCGCAAGCGAAGCGCTGCAAGCTCTAAGTCAGCCAGCCAGAAGTGCGCATGGAGCATTCAGAACCAAACGATTCCTATCAAGGAGAGAAGGGAATTATTCTAGATGAACACATCTCATTACTCTTAGATAATCCGAGATGCCACAGTACTTCCAAGGGCCACTTCAGCTGAGCGAGATCCAGGCGGAAACGGAGAATACTGGGGAAATCTTTTTGGTACTTGGTGACATTCATTTCACAGTAAGGACGTTAAGGGAAGGAGGAGACTGTAATGCTTCTCAGTGCCGGAGATGAATATTCTTTCAGTCAGAGTATGGTACATCTGTTCGATATGCTACATGAAAAAAACTCATCAGCCCATTTTAATCGGTTTATGGCCGGCATCATTATGTTAGTTGCCTTATGTTTTTGCCCCTCTAACCACATCCTGATTACACTGGGCCAGAGGTTGCATGAGATAAGTTAACAGAAAACTTTTGGGTCACA
Organism: Etheostoma spectabile; assembly: GCF_008692095.1. Taxonomy (NCBI): domain Eukaryota; kingdom Metazoa; phylum Chordata; class Actinopteri; order Perciformes; family Percidae; genus Etheostoma; species Etheostoma spectabile. The sequence continues at coordinate 23,329,218 of NC_045750.1, read as the reverse complement.
ATTTAGAGGAGATTGATGAGATTAATGGATATAACATTATGATACAGAGCATCTGTTACTCCCTGATTACACTTTAATGTAACTAGTAGCCCACACAAAAAAGAATAAGATGGGTTGATAGATTAGGACAGAGAGACCTGTTGATTTTGTTACACATTAGGAATAAATCATTTTTACACACTAAAGGCACAATGTTCTCCTGCATGAAAGGTAATTCAACACAAAAACTCAAAAGCTACATATCAACAAAGGGTGGTGACTCCCCAGACCACCGTATGTTGGGGTGTGTGAGTTGATGGAAGCATGCCAGGTTGAGAAGTTCTGAGATCCAGATGAAAGGTTTGGTCTCCTCTCGGGATTCAGGCGGTGGAAGAATTCCAATGGTTAGAGCGGGTGCTGGGGGGTGGAACACCTACATCGGTGGTTTTGGGGCTCAGGCAGGGACTATGGGACAGGTATGCTGCTCCAAAGCCTCAGGACATAAGGGACTCCCCAACGCTGTGAATCGGGTGGCCATGGGCCTGTTGAGTCAATTACGACGGAAGATTAAGAGTCTAGTGCAATCTAGAGGAGTGGTTTAAATGATGAAAGAACTACAGGAAAAAGGGGGGGCAGGAAAT
>NC_045750.1:23310344-23328573 GCF_008692095.1 Etheostoma spectabile | reverse complement strand
AATTCCCAAGGGGCAATTGATCCTCATACCTGCATATGGAAATAATGTTTGTTTCATTTAAAGCAAGCACTGATAATATTTTCTATATAAAGGCTAAACATTCACAGAAAAGTGATAAAACTCTGCAGCATAAGATTCTTCTGGCTAGGCAGGAGTACTCGCTGCAGGCCAGAGTAGCTAGTCTAAGTACACCAAAAACCCGTACACACCACTGACCCTTTTTTGTTTCTCTCTTATACGGCCCTGTTAGACCATTTACTGGTTTTGGTCCCTGGTCTGACAGAGCACACCCTCCACGTCTTGGCCCTGAGTGTGCCAGTGTCCAGTATATCAAAGGTCTGTCCCGGCCACAGGGGGAAGTCAAAACCCTCTGTGGAAGAGCTGGTCCCACACTTTTAGCCTCCCTTGCATGTGCCCCAACACAACTTGTAAGTTAATTTCAGCATGTTATGTTTGTGTGTGTGTTGACTTTTAAGACTACCACCTGAGCAAAGTTCTGTCCTAGGCAGAGTCGTGAGCCGAGTGCAAAGGGTAGTACAATATACGGCTTTTTAAATACGATAAAAGGACAGATAGTATGTACAATGTTTGCCATTTTTCATCTGGGACAATGATCTGGGTTCTAAATGTTAGAGGTCCCATGAATGGTGCTCTTTGGAGCTTTCTTAGACATTGTAGGTACCCCTAATACTGTATCGGAAGTATCCTTCTTAAAGACACTTAGTGGTTCCCCTAAATACTTGTATCTGAAGTCTCTTAATATGATTTAGTGGTCCATATCTGGATCTGAAGTCTCTTTGATATAGACCTTAGTGGTCCCATACTATACTGGTATCTGCAGTCTCTTTTATATAGACTTAGGGTCCCTAATACTTCTGAATTCTCTTTTATATAAGCCTTCGTGTCCCTATACTGTCTCTGAAGTTCTTTTTATATAGACCTTTTAGTGGGTCGCCCTAATCTGTATCTGAAGTCCTTTATATAGACCTTAGTGGTCATAATACTGTATCTAAGTCTCTTTTATATAGCCTAGTGGTCCATATGCTGTATCCGATTCTTTTATATACGAATTAGTGGTCCCCTAATATTTGAACCCCTTACCATTTTGTAAAATTGTATGTACTGTACTTGTGAGCATCTGGTGAAACTGTCTGGATCAAAATGTCAGAGGGTCCTTGAAGAATTTCTCCATTCTCCCAGCCCATAGTGACTCAACTGAATTTCAGAACATTTTGTAGCAGATCAATTATTCACTGTCAACCTCGGTTGTGGCATGTTGTACATTAATGATACATTAGTGGGCAGCAGCTATGCCTAGTTCCTTCTCCCAGAGAAATTTTTTTTTTATTTTGAGAAGTCGCTTCAACTGCTTTAAGTAGCTGAGAGTAAAGTTGAACTTGTTAAATGAATGTACCTTGTGTTACTGAAGGTTTTAATTGTAGTGAGAAAGTGCAGCTTTAGCCTCTTTCAACAACGTGTTTGAGACAGTCCACTTCTAAAACATTCTACTAACTACTACTCCCCCCAAAAATCCGGTTTGTGCATTGCATTCGCACTGGCATCGAAACTGGTAAGAAACTGGTAGGAACTGGTAGGAACGTTATGTCTTTGAACTGCAAAAATCCCTTCGGTGGAAAGCGGCTATGTCTCAACTCCTGTCAAACAGTGACCAGTTGTTTAGGATAGGTGCCATTGGCTTTGGTACATAAATAATAAAAAACTAATTATAAAAACGCTTTTTGAGGTTCTGAACACGAGGTACTCACCAAAACCATGAACACCTCCAGGTACGTGGATGCCATGCAATGACAATGTCTTGGGTAGATCACGAGATGGTCACTGGCAGCTGTCGAGTACATCCTCAAGTCTCTTTCAGCACCGTGGAGGAGGTACAGTGGGATCTTTAGTCACATTACATAAAAGCTAAAATTGGAATTCAAGTAAAATGAAGTAGCATTAGAGAGAGGAAGCAAATCCGGTTTAGTGTGTCATCTGTGAGATTGAGCCATTTTTCTAATTGAAATCAAGAAACCTTATGCATATTAGACTAACTGATGAGGGGGGGTAGTCACGTATTCACACACATGCCTTCACTCCTAAGAGGCTGAACAATTTCATCCTAAACCCACGACCTGTGAGAGGTAACCAGTTGCGCCCAGTCTCATAACTGATCTCCTGTTTCATCCCAAACAACGTCATCCACCTCCTCTTCTAACTCTGAGAAATAAAACCCAACTGAAGAAAACCATATTCAAAAGCGAGAGTAGGAAACATTCATTTTTGCTTCTTACTTCTCCAGAATGTCAGTGATGTCTCCCAGTTCCATGATGCAGAAAGCCAGTTTGATTAGCGTTGGTTTCTTGCGCCTAAAAGTGAATAAACAAAATACAAAAACATTACTCAAAATCACCCAAAGTCGGCTTAAAGAACAGTTATCACAAAACACAATAAAAGTAGGACTTAAATAGAGTTGGTGGTGATGAAATTAATCCACCTAGATTTAAAAAGCTGGATTTTTTTGTGATAACTATGTCATTATAATTGCAAAGAGTTTATTAACTCCCAATGTGTGTTCAGAATTCACAACCTAAACAAACCTTGGTGGTAGCTGACATTCAGGTTAAGAGGAGAAATATGTTTACTGAAAAGTGTCCCTTTAACATTCTAGCCTCACTATGAAGCCCAGCTTCAAGCTTCGTGTTGGATCATTGTCACACATAAAAGCAGAGCGACAGACTCACCCGCAACTTGAAAACTGTACACAAAATTGTCCACATCAACTCTTCGTCTTCGTTAGTCATGCTTTCCCTGGAATAACACAAAGAAAAATTCAACAAGTAAAACCAATATATTTAGGTTATCTATCATTAATGTTGTAACATTAAAATCCATGTTGGACGGAAAGTGAACCTAAGTTAAACATGCATATTAACTCGCCTGTCCTGTCTAGAGAAAAATCAACAATAGCACAATATATTTGCAAAATATCTCGATATCGATACAACCGAACAACTAGTGTAGTGTTGACGCTACTGGTGCTTCCACAAAATTAATCAACAATGAGATGTTTGATAATAATCAGCATCAGTGGATTAATGACTAAGAAGGTCAAAATATAGAAACGTGACAAGACAGTCTGGTAAGTTCATAAAATGACAACTTTACTGTATGGCGTATTTAACAAGGCAGGGTAACAACAACCACTTATGCCAAAGTACGATAATACGATATCCAAAATCTAAGACAATATTAGTCTCATATCACGTACTTAATACTACAGGGGAGACATATTTTTCTCTACTATGACTCTAGAGTCACCAACTTGACTCCAAAGACAATGCTGTCACTCTCTCACTTTCTCCTCACTCTTAGCACCACTCCCCACACATCGACGCACACACACCAAAGCCCCAAGGTATACACAAACAGTCTTTGCAATTGACCCTCGCGGAAACCACATCCAGCCACCCCCCCCCCCCCCCCCCCCCGCAATTACTGCGGTGATAGGCAAAGAAAACACGTTCATCAACCCCGACAGAACTCCGAAAGGGTCACAAACGTAGTAGGAGCACACACCGTGCGACAGCGTGGAGTTTTCGCACAACATGAAACGCCACAAAAATGCTTCCAAATTCTTCTTAAATCATAATACAACTGTAGGGCCATAACCGTGCCAGTTGATTGATGATCTGTGTGAGGAGTCGGGGACGCGTCGCCGTTTTGCAATGGCAGTTCTTTCGGTCCTTAATCCCTTAGTCCATTGTGCGCAGCAGGGCGCAATTGCCCCACTTTACATTACGAATGGTCGGTTCGTTCTACTTTACTGGAAAACGCCAAGATTTGAGGATCGTATATAACTATCATCACCGCACAAACCCTTACAAATTTGGAAGTACATACCTCAAAGAAAGGAGTCCCCGGCTATGTAGATCATCCCTTTCAGACACGTCTCAAGGCGTTAGGGAAAGCGCGATGTACCTTCTTCAGTCTAAACTCCCACTCCACAATGCACCTGAGAGTTATGAGGAAAATAAGACTAGTTACAACTTCCAATACCGTTTATAATATTATATATATATTTTAGTATATAACTTTTGTCATAAACTGGTGCTATTTGTCACATACAAGGAAAACGTTTTGGATCATTACTGCTGTGGAAGCGTGAAAAGACTAATTAGCACAATACCTGCAATAACATCAAGTGGTAAAAGAGTTCATGAGGTGACATGCTGGCCTCTGTCATGTTACAGCGCATCGTGTAAGAGTAGTTCAGTTCTACTGCCCTCCCTCGTTAAGAGTGCGGTTAACCTCTAAATCACCTGGAAATGTAGTAGTTTGAGAAAGTGGACTAGAGGGACACCACAACCCTTATATTATATTATATATTATATATTGGAAATGTTCTCCAAAGAAACAAGAGCAAAGATCACCCACAATCTAAACCAGCTCTACAATGATTGCAAAACACTGGATAAAAATGAAGGATGAGCAAATAGTGATTCCATCTTTGTGATTATTAAAACTCACAAGCTGCTGAACGGGGGTCCATGATGCGCGCGCGTTTATGACCACTTCTCAGATGCTGTTTGCTGTTACCCCCCCAGGCCACTCACCTAGGAGACCTTGAAACGAGACAGGCACTATTCAAAATAGCTATATAAGGTATAATATTCTGACATAACAAACAGTAAGGGGGCGAGAACAAACACAAGGGGCGATACTATCACATACAAAAACACAAGTTGTTTGGTCGCAGTCTACTCAAATTTTACATGTTCACATGTATAGGACTTACACTGTTGTATGAAAAAGTATGTAAAGTATTAACTAATCTGATCTGGCAAATTACCTTTGACCAAAACAGGCTGAAGATTCGTTGTAGAATCATCTTTGCGGATACTTGGGACATGCAGTATCCTGAAAAACGAGCCAATGACAAGAGGGAATATTGAAGGACAGTGTTTCTAGCTGCAGACATCGTTTTACTAGTTGTGTTTTTGTTGTTCTCGCTCCTTTCATTTATTTGTTTCTTTGTTTGGGTAACATGGAAGGATTGTGGAAAATGCGTGTCCTGTGTAGGTACTTTTCTGTATCCTCGGGACCATGTGTTGCATTTTGTTTGGCTGTAATAAAAAAAAATATTTGACAAGTGTTTTGAAATTTTGGATATAATGCTACCCGAAAGGACAATAGAAAAAATTAGTGCATTTCATGAGCACACATTGTATAACTATGTTTTATTGTGCAATATTTAGCACCAACTGGTGGTTATACTAACACTATAAGTACTGTGTTTACCTGGTCGCTTGGGCAGGTCACAAGGACTGCAAGTAATGCAGAAAGGTTTTCTGCAGACAGGCCCATATTCTCGGCACCTTAATGTACATGTCATACATTACTTACAGGTAACTAAGTAGAGGCACAAACGGGGTTAAGCACTGTGGTTTACACTACTAATCCGTCTTTCAGTCAGAATATAGAAAACGACGATATGCAGAAAAACTGAAAACCACGCATCAAGTCAGTTGCAAGTACATCATAGAACAAACATGAGATGTAATATCTGACGTGCTACTCCGGAATAGAACAGAACAGGCGCTGCAGCCATGGTTGCCTGGGTCAAGTTTTTAGACTTGCTGCAACTGTTTTATCTGGTACGTAACATGGGAACTACGGCGTTTGTTCTAGTTGAATTTTTACACATTAAGTATTAATAGATTCACATAGGTACTTCTGTCTTAAATGCAGTGAAACATAGTTGTGCTTACCCATTTCCAGAAACGTGTCGTGCATGTTGTCGCCTTTACTCATTATCCTTAAAAAGGTGGTGAATTCCGAAGGAAAACACTGTGGACGAAAAAAGAAAAATTTGCCAGGTAATGTGAAAAATCCATAATTTTAGCTATATAGCCTCGGCTAGGTGACAAGAAAAACAATAACGTTAGCGCTAGCCCAAACTTAAACGACAACCATGATTTGACGTTGACTTACTTGTCTCTCGGTGGCCCAGTTTGTGTCATATTTCATATGAAGTGTTTAACATATAAGCAATCAACCATAGACGATATGAATATCAGAAAGAGGGCCGAAACAAAGGCAGTCCAGCTCAAAAGTACATAGGAAAAAATGACATTTTGGTAACTCAAGCTCAATAGACTGTCAGTACACGTGGAACGCTAGACAGAGCTATCCAAAGTCCGTCTGTCAGGCTCCGTTGACAACTGCGTCATAATGACGGCCGAATCACCTTTCACCACATTAAATTATTCTTGTACCATATCAGTGCAAGTTCGGGCTCCAGAGCTCAGTGGTTTAGAGCACTGGTCTGTACCAGGGGTCCGAGTTCGATCTCTCGCTGGGGCCTGCCTGGTAACATTTTTCATTTTCAAAACGCAAGATAATTTTTCGTAATTAACCCTGAATTTCCTGTTAAACCGTGGACTCGTAGCGTTATTGATAAACTGCTACTAAAAAAAATTTTTTTTTTATTACTAACGTGCTAATGAAATCTTCTGATAGGTGAATCGCATTACACCAACTGAACTTAGCCGTTACAGGTTGTGACTATTGGCTCATTAGCGGCTAACAGCTAAGTAGGCTATATTAATTACGTTAGCTTTAACCTGCTAGCCTTTACGAACCAATGTCGTAGCAAAATCAGGTCATGTGCACGAGTTTGTAAGTAGTCCTACTCACCATCACCGGAAGTGTCTAGTATGCTGTATCAACAGTCTCTATCGGTGACGGACAGCAAAGTGCTGTTACATCCGAACACTAAAAAGAGATTTTTGATAGGAAACTTGTTTATACTGATAACAGAGAAACAAAGAAGAGTTTAGGTGTATAGCCCACACAAAAATTAACACTCTTTGTTGGAAAATGCATCAGGAATGGCCTACAGTCTGTGTATTTCAGCTTTATTCAAAGTCCATAGACCAGAGCCATCATTAGGACCCTCAGGTTTAGTAAAGGACACATTTAGACTATTATAGTTATTGAGTTTTATTGGAATGTCTTAAGATAAATTGGGGCACCAAAAGATAGCCTTTCTTCCCATCTACTTTTAAAGTGGCCGTTTTGTATAACTAACCTCCTGTTATCTCAGGTTCAAATTGACCCATTTTATAATGGTCTATATACGAAATTTGGCATTCTTTTAAACCAAATTACCACAAAAAAAAGATGGATTCCATGCAACGTGCTTGCAAAATACAATAGATCACTTTCATTGAAGTTTTCGGGGGTAACAATTGAAATGGTCAACTCAGCATCGTGACCAAAATTTTCATCCACTTCACATACTTCCTCGCTCTAACTATTAGTCAAAATAATCCCACAATTGCTTTGACTTTAGGAACTCAAATACTTAGGTATGAGTCTATACCGTTGGGGTGTGTGACCTGCTATCCAACAAGTAGTGTAAAACTAGTGGTAGTAGGTGGGTAGGAATTTAAAAAAAAATAGTAATGTCAAATGAAAAAAAAAGTATAGTGGTATCTTTGGACACAGGGAGGATAAACCACACGGATCGCTAAGTGTGGAGGGATGGTGTATCCTATCATGAAGGTCTTCCTTCATGAACTTCTCTGACTATCACTGCCTCCTTGAATTAAGCAGAGTGATGTGGAACTGCACCTTTGCAGTGTAGGTATAACGCTGGTTGTCGAGTTTAAGTTTAGTCAGTGGAGTTTAGAGTTTTCACGACTTCAAAACTTTTAAAACCAAAATTGTACTGCTATTGCACCCAAGTTCACCGTCACCATCACTTTCAGCAGGAGGACACAGGAATTCCTCCAGGACTGCTAAAATAGGACAAGATTGCCAACGAGGTCATAGAACTCACGAGATAGATGCACTTCCAACTACATCCAGAACCCCCCCCCCCCCCCCCTCGGTTTATACAATTACCATCGTCTCCGGAGCACTGCAATAATTTGTTTCTCACCACTGAATCCCATAGGTCTAATTATGAGAGAGCATACACAAGTGACAGGCTAAGTGATGCAGTGGACAATTGTGAATCAAAATGTGTCACTTATGTTGCTGTGTAATATACTGAAAACACACATCAAGGGGTAAACACACTCTGCCTGCTAAGGGGCTAAAAGGCTGTGCCAAAGCACCACGAAAGCACAAGCTCCAATTTCGAATCAGCTGTGTTATTGTTAAAAAACAGCCTAAATTATTGCATTCTGATGCATTCCCCACCTTTTTCCCTGGCACGTTAGGCCTCCCTTTTGTAGAAAGAAACTCAGTCCATCCATATGATAAAAAAATATTATTATGACTGATTATAGCTAAAAGTGAATACAGCCTTCTGGGGTCAAAGCAGTGGCTAGAACAACCTTACCCACCCAGTTAAATTGATTGAAAAGACGAATCAAAAAACATCTTTTGGAAATTGATCCAATGCCTTATATCAAAAATCTAGGAAAATACAACTTTAGACAACCAATTTTCTTTGTGCTTGAATAAGTATCATAAATAAATAATTGTTCTTCACTTAAATACAGGGGGCATAAGTATACACCCCCCTATGTTAAATTCCCTGAGAGACAGGCAGATTTTATGATTAAAGGCCGTTACCTTTCATGGATCGGATACTAGCATCCTGATAAAGTGCCCTGGCTTTGGAATTGTAAAGTACATCCCACCCCATCATCACATAGCCTTCACCCATACTAGAGATTTGGCAGGGTTTTATTTCAGTTAGCTGAATAGATTAAAGATGGTTTTGAAAAAAAAATTTGCACTTGAAGATGATGCTATGGGAATTCCCCATGCCTATATTATGTATGGTGAAGTAATGTGTGATGCTGGGTGGGGGGGGGGGACTTACAGAAGCAGAGTATCCTGGATCATGATTAATGGCCTTTAATAATAAATTGCGTCTCTATGGGAATGTAACATGGGGGGTATACTTATTCCCCCTGTATTTTATAGAGAATTATTTTTTCTGAACAATACATTATCTATCATAAAGAAAATTGGTGTCTTAAGGTTGGTTTTTCTAATTTTTTGAATTAAGGCATAAGCATCAATTTCCACAAAGATGTTTTTTTATTCCTCTTTTTATATCAACTTTAGCTGTGTGATAGGTATGCAGCCTCTGTACTGCTGTCACTTTACAGGGTACCCCCAAAACAAGTCAACATGTCCTATTCTCAAACTCATCCCCTACCCCTTCTTTAGGCTGACCATGAAAGCTACAGTAATGAATCACACCCTCATCGGAGCGTCCTCCAAGCCGACAGTGGTGATTGCACACAGCACTATGGGGACTATTTTTTCCACGGCTGGATAATTGCAGTCACAGAATTACCCGATACCTTCTGGGTGAAAAGATGTAGTGCATACTCGCTCCAAGTATTTACCGGCAGGACGGGCACGCTGGAAGTAAAACCCGGATTTCTACGACAAATCAGAAGTTTGTGTCATGTTGGCGTCTGCAGATCGACTTATGACAAAATAAGCAAAACATTTGGGTGATTCAATGATTAGTAATTGGCAAACATTTTGATAGTCTTAGCGGTTACTTTGGGGTTTGGGTGGGGGGGGGTTGAAGCACAAATAATAAGGTATGATGACAAACTGAATTTTTATGGTTTTGGACTGATTGTTGAAAAGTGATACTATTGCCTCATTCCCATTTTCTAGCCAAAATTGATATGCGAAGGTTAAGCGCGATGATAAATAACTTCCAAACCGGTACTAATAATGTGATCCATTTTTTTTGGAGGGGAATGTGAACAAAAGTAATCATCTAAAATATGAAGTTTTGTTTCTTGAATGAGGTTGTGTGCATTAAGTAATTAAAATCTACTATCATGACATATCGGGACACTCTAACTGCTCTTAACTGATAATAGGGTAAAGGGCTTTTTTACAGCCAAAGGTTTATTGTTATTACTATTTATTGTTATTTTTGCACTGGTTTTTTTCTCTATATACTCATTTTTGAAACCTTTTTGTAAGCTGCTGCTGGAAATTTCAAGTCATCCCAAAGGATTATATAAAGCGAAGTCCTGAGGTCGAGTCAAAGACGTTTGATATTATAATACATACAGTCTATTGGTCCAGTGTTCACTGAGCCTAGTGTTACTATCCATGGTGACCAGGGGGGGGGGGGTGCTCCATGTCAGTTCTCAACCCTCATGTTGTCCTGAGGTCAAATTGGACCTGTTTTCAGTTAAAAAATAAAAAAAATGTTGTCACAAAAATGGGGCTGTCAAATAAGCGCTGAACATGTAAAAAGTGACCAAAAATGTCAGAAAAATGTATAAAAATGTTGAAACCAAAATGGTTTTTTTTCATGGTTGACGGGCAGAAAACACAATGGTATACTCCCGCTTATCTATGCTCCTGTGTTGTCTTTCTTCTCAGAACATGACACGGTAAACTCCAAGAACACTAAATACTATTCCGGGTTTTCTAATGATGCCAAAACATGTCCTGCACATTTTAAAAAAATACTCCATCCAAGGCATCCCAGAATCCTCATGACCCAAAGTACCCTTTTCTTCTCTCAAGGGTTGGCTACCATCCATACACCTGTTACCACTGCGGCCACTTCATACCTGTACATTTGTTCGCAAATAAAAATTATCTCCACCGCTTGTCGCAGTGCTTATCTTAAAAGAGGAGCATCGTGTTTTGGTCCGGGGTCTTGGCTCGTCCTAAGTGCTGGAGGCTAGGGGCCGTTTGATGTTGTTTGGCTGATGTCTGCCGCCTCACCAACTGGTCTGCAGCCCCTCTCACGCCAACAGGTATTGTGTTGCTGCTCCTTTTGATTATATTATCAAGGAGAGGGAGCGAGAGAGAGAGAGAGAGAAAGAGAATTAAGACCCGACACGGACGTGAAGTAAACAAATCGACAGTTTGTAAGAGTCTGGTTCATCCAAAGAATGTCAGATTCCGACTCCTCTGGGGATATGATGTCAGTTTGGGTTTATGTGGGCTGGAGGTTGTTCTTGCTTGTAAAACACCGCCTGTACTGGGCAGAAGAGAAAAGACACTTTTGCGACATCCACATTCCAAGAATAATATTGTTCTTTACTATCGAACGCTTGTACGCGAGCTGAAGCAATAATGTAGTCTCAGTCCCACTGTTGCTCCAGGCTTATATAAATATCTCAAACCACTTGGACGGATTGCCTTTAACCCCTTGTGTGTGTCTTCCTGTTGACCGTGTCACGTTTTGTTTTTTTGGGTCATGTTTTGGAACAGTTTTTTTGTTTTATGATTTTTAAGCTTTTTTGTCATTTTGTCACTATATTTTGTCACTTTTTTTTTTTTTTTTGTCAAGCCATAAATTGAATAAACGCACACATTCAGTCAGATAGATGCACGTGATTTATGTCGATATTATTAGATGCGTTGTATGGAACCATCCATGTCATTGTTTGGACTTTGTTGAAAGAAACCCAATTTTGATGTTTTAAAATGGGTCAAAAAATTTGACCCAGGACAACAGGGAGGGTTCAAATTTGGACAGACATTCATGGTCCTGGAGGGAGAAATCCTACCTCTTTGATGATACTCTTTCTATAGCACCATATCAGGTCAACAGTTGATTTGTCCAGTAAATTCCGTGCGTCCTGATCCCATACCAGCCTACAAAGTAACATGGGGAACTGGAATAAACTCGCGTCTCATTCATCTAACTGAAAACGCAGAAATCATCAGATAGCTTGACGCCATGTTTAACTATAGATCTTTAAAAGTTCCAGTACGGCGGCAAACTGACCCAAGATCAAGTTCGCGGTCTGGTTCGGCACTACACTTACAAAAACCTAAATTCAACTCCACTCTGGATGTCTGCCTTTTTATGATGGGGTCCACTTTGAGATTAGTCCTTGTTGGACCCTGTCAGAACAAGGCCTTCCTCTGTGTCAGGATGGGTAACGTCATCAACTCCAGTAAATCCATACGACCAGTAAGATCGCACTGGCATTTCTAATAAGTCATGGAGGCGAGCAGCGTGAAGAGTGTGGTGTGTGGGTTTGTGTGTGCAACTACACGCATGGTTTGTTACCCTCAATGCAAGACGTTGTTGTCCATGATGGATCAGTGACCCTTGTCAGTCTCTGGGGGGTGTATTGTTGGGGGTCTGGGGTACCTCAGACCAAGTGATCTGGAAAGAGGAAGTGTGTGTGGGTAGGGGGAGGGTTGGGGTTGGGGTTGGGGGGGGACTTGAAGGGCCATGTCTGTTACATGCCACAGTACACCCAGAAGGAAATCTCATGATTCCTGCCAGCTACACTACAAAAGTAAACAGATCTGCACCCCGCGCGTAGCGCTGGCGCCGGTGCTGGGCCACCAGCGCTATAACTAAACCGATGAATCGCAGACATCACGTGCTTATGCAGCTAACCCAGGCTGAAATGTGAAGTCACGGGAGCGTGCCTCAGAATTCTTAGATGGTTTGGTTAATCCAGTACTGTTCACATTTTGTGCGTGAACAATATCCCGCTAAATTGAAATGCATGGGCTGAATGGGCTTCTGGTGTAACCACAGTGCACTCCATCAGTGACAGACCACAGGCCCTCCAGAAACTGGAAGTGTTTCACCGCGCTTTTAAATGCATCCGCCGGGAACTTGTCCATGCAAATTTCAGTAAATCTTTTTCGCCACGGAGTTTTGAAACTCTCCCCTCTCTTTTAAGTTCTCAACTATCATCTGTTCTCTCCTCTCTGTCTCTCTCTCTCCTCTGTCCTCATCTCTCCTCTCTTGCTTTCTCATCTGAGACACAGCATTGCGGTTTTATTTTTTAATTTTTTCTGTTGTATTATCGTCCGGCAGCAATGTGGTCCACATGTGTTGGCTTCCGCCACTCACCACTCCTCTGTTAGTCCACTTAGAGTCATGAAGGACCGTAGTAGACCTACCAGCTCCTTGGCGTTCCACAGTGGAACTCACCACACAGGATGATGATGATGGATGGACTGGAAGATGGATGATGGATGGCTAGTTTGCACATTAGATTAGTACATCTGTGCTATTATTGTGTTCCAATTTTGACCTAATGTTCTACTGCTGAATGCAAAAGCCGGCTTTTTCTTCCCAGTCAAGTGAAGGAAACACCATAGACCTCAGCAATTAAGGTCCCCTCTAAATGGAGAAATTGGATTGCCCTCAGCCTGATGGATTTGCATTACACCAACCTTTGAACTTCTAATCCATGCTAATTAATCCTTCTGGGAAAGGAGTTATAGCCTCAGCACAACATGAGGGAAGAAATAGTATCAAACTAATCCGCACAATGGGGACGGTATGACAGGAGTGGGTGTTAGTGAGCTTGCATGGGGCTTCAGAGGTTCATCTATGGTTAATAGGACTGTTTTCCATCTGGTTGAGTGGGAAACCTTCTGTGGTCTTGTGACATCCAGGCTGGTCTTTTCGGGAACACCTGGATATTAAAGGATTTTGCAGCCCAACACCCCACCGCCTTCTCTCTTACTCTTCTGTTACTTGAAACTCTTAGTCACCCGACCACAGCTGAAAAAATAGAATCACCGGAAAATGTGTCCCTCTTGTGATACCCAGGACAAACTATTTGGTAATCGCGAGCATGTATGGTTTAAAAAGAAAAGAAAAAAAAAAGAGGCTGTCGTGTTTGTTGTTCGAGAATGTCTGACACGAAATCCAGAAAAACAACGTTGGGTTGAGAACACAGGCGATAAAACTGAGTGAACGAGAGGAACGGCCACTGGGCTCGCTGCTCACAGGTAGCTCCAAGATCTCAATGCCATGACAGCTAATTGACCCCATCCCCTCGCGTCGCTGCTGTTAGGATCTGTTGTAATGCGGAAAAGGAAGTAGAGGAATAATTAGGCACATGCTACCGCACTAATTCTCATCAAGGCAGGACACTAACCAACAAACCCCAAATGGTATTTACAGATTATTACAACTTGAGCCCCACAGCTTCCACCGACGCGTCGGTGTGATCAGCACTGAAAACAGGGACCCTTTAAGGGTCTGACTATGGATTTGAGCTGTTAAAGAACTGTCAAGGGATTGACTGTTTGGGGGATATATGGGTTTCCTGTCTTGTTGGTGGGTAGTTAGATGAGAAATTGATACACACGCCTTATGCGCTTCAGGTGGTAGCTTAGCTTAGCACCAAAGACTGAACAACGTTAAACAAACATGGCTAAAGCTGATTGGTGGAGTGAGTGTACTTCTTCTGGCGCAGATAATTTGTGTTTAACCTTAAATGTTAATTAGGAGCTTTGAGGAGCTGGCAGGCCATTTTGTTTCCCCTTGGGAGGTGACGAGGTGGCGGTTTCCACGGTTCCGGGCTTTGTGGCTAAGCTAACGTAACTGGTTGTTGGGTAGATTTCATATGTACCATGTACAGAACATGAGAGTGGTATTAACATCTTTACCATCTCTCACACAAATGCAAATAAGCTTATTTCCCAAAAGTGCCCTGTTATTGGTTTTTGGACTGTATTTGGATACAATGGGCAGTTGGAAAGTGAATTATTTCACGATTTCCCATTTTATTAGAACAAAGACTGATCGATTCATTGCGAAGGTGAAGCGCTGAATGAAACACTCAGTTGCAGCTCTAATAAACATGTGATTTTTCTTGCTAGATTCCTGGTATGAAGGACAGTTGCAGACATGTATGTTGGTTATTCTATTTGAAGGTGAAGCCTGAATGGTCTGTCACACAGGTTAGTACATGTCTCTAGTTGGCTGTCTTTCATTTTGCCTGGTTGTCTCAAAAGACAGGAGGTTACCATGTTTGCACTTTAGAGGAAATGCGTTGCGTGGACGGTACCTGTCTGTTGCGAAGGAACGGTCTGGAAAGTTTGGTATGTCTGGCAATAAACGAGTAGAATACTCATGTTGAGTTTTAAGGGAATTTTATGGAGAGTACAAGACAAAACTCGCTGTGGGCCTCCCCTGCCAGTATCTAAATTGTGGAAAAAAAAAGAAACGAACATTACGTCAGAGGATGAATGCAATGGTCTTTATATATTTTTCAGCTAATTGCAAACAAGTATTGATAGAGCCACTGCAGTACAAAGTAGATGAGCACAGACTTGATGTTGCTGTATGGAAGGATATGAGGCAGTGGTTTCCCTTTTATAACGGGTTGCCTTATTTCTCAGATAGGGCAACATGAGTATAGAGACATTTCAAATATTCAGAACTTTAATAAAAAAAAATCAAACAGACAAATAAATTACTGTACAAACACCGTACATGTAATACTAGATTTCAGAAATCACAAAAAGATATCCGTGCTGTTCCTCAACGAAACAACTTGATATATGCCTATTCATAGAAAAACAATGCAGCCTTGCTGCGAGTGTACCTTCACATTGTATACCACTACACGCCAACAATGGCAAACATGATACTTTTGATATATCTTAATAAACGGCCTTCCTTTAAAATTGGGATCTCCAAAATGTAATGCTGTTTGCATTTACACATCTGGAATCCAGAATTCCTGAAAAACAGGTTTGGATCGAATCATCCATATGAATTAGGAACTGGTAGGACGAGACAATTCCTGGAGTCACCAGGTATTAAATGTAAATTTTACATGACTCATCGTTAGTCCAATCTTGCACTATACCCTAAGGGGTATCGCCAATGGGCCACTTCCATGTGCCGTTTAAAGGTGTAAGGCCAGGGTAAGGGCTCCAACTACATGACTTCTAGGCAGGCTTTGTTTGAGTAGGAATGGCCTTTTATGCAATCAGTTTTGATTTTTTGTCTAAAACCAAAGACCCTAAGCCCTAGCGCAAATGACTCTTTCTACTACAACACCTGCATCAACAGTTAGGTTCACTTAGCAGGGTTCCCCACTGCTCCTCTGAAAACTGCCAAAAAACTGATCTGTCGCATCGTTACAATCTGGTTGTGCTCGTCAAAACCTTCCACATGAATCTTAGGCCAATACACTTTGTGTAGTTCCAAGGTGTCTCTGCTGTCGAGGAAAGTGAACAAATTTGTTAATAGGGTCCAGTAATGTCCCCGCTGAAAACATGTGTAGAGATCTATGAGACAATCTACTCACTTGAAAACACTTCATTTTTCTATATTTGCACCGTAGAGATTAGGAGGACTGGATTTACACAGGCACAACAGTCTGATGTTTAACTCTTTGGCACCCAGTCACATATATCTCATGGCTTTGAAAATGTGAGGACTCAATCTGTGTGACAAAACTTTGAATCAAATGTGCTGTTTGCTGCCTAATGACTCTTCTATCATTATCGTACGAGCAACTCTCAATAGTGACGCAGAAGTTTACAATCCTTTTTAGCTACCTCTCTGGTTGATGATCCCAAATTCTTCCAACCCACTAATCTACTAATTTTAGTGTCCCAAACGTTGCATGGAATCTACATTACTGTGAAATAAATGTGGCATCTTTTGGGTTTACCGATGTCCGTGGTTGTTGCCCTTAATACCTTGTAAAAACCTGAAGGATATAATTGTAGCAGACGTTTGGGAATTGTGGAATCTTCTTCCATGCATGTGTTTGTTTCATACTATAACCAGTCCACATGTCATCAGTTCCTATGGAACAACCCTTACAAGAGCATAACCAGGATGCCTTTACCATTTTTTTCTCATTGTCATCACAAGGCTCCAGGACCCTGCAAAAGCCAGGTTAACCTATTCTTAAACCGCACCCAGGAAGTGTAACAATTAAAGAGAGAGAGCTCAATGTAACGCCAGAGTGGCACAGGTGTGGCCAGCGATAGGAGAAACACGCATTTTATGTTTTTCCATTCTTGAATTCGTTCAGTTGAGGCCTAAAGGACACATGTGCCAAAGCCTAACTTGAGACATGCCAACACTTCCTCATCATACCTTATGCCACAAAATCTCCCAACCACAAATGTGTCGTTGGTGAAATTGCAATTCCTCAAAACTTCAATAAATGTATGATGCATGGGTTTAGATGTAATATGTCATGACTTTAAAGAGGCGTCTCCTCTCAAATTAGGATTGGGCCTTCTGACTATCGCGAAAGTTAATCAGTTTTGGCTGTGGTTCCCTCGTAATCTTCCCTGCCTCTTCCAGTTCGTGTCATGCACGTCTTCATGGGGTTTTCTGGGCAGCTCAGTCCATATTTGGTGGCCGCACCGATGGAAAGCACTCCAGCTCCCTTGCACAGGATCCCGGCACGCACATCCCACCTTAAAGTGCAGCTCAGGTGAGAACTCTGTATGATCAGGTTCGGCGTGATGCACACTTTCCCCCGTGTGATCAACCGCCCGGATTCACCATAACAACAATGCTGCGCTGCAAGAGTAGGTAGGAGATCGCTGGAAAGTGTTGAGCGTGCATCGCAGCACAGCGCTTGCGGCTGGTAGGATGTCAAGGCGCGTCGCTTGGGGCCGGCTGGCGTCACGGCAACGGAACTGCCGCATGGCTTCTCATCGTAGACACTGACCCACGTGTACCCCACCTTCAGAGGGTAGGAGCAGGGCAGCTGGCAGCTCAGTACCTGAACTTGTGGATGTACCTCGGAGGAACTCACTCTTACAGTTGAGCCTCTCAACAGTCGTCACATCTGTTGGAAGTAGGGCAGCAATACCACATGAAATTTTATACCAGTATTGAGAAGCCAGTTTTACATCCCTTGTCAATGGGGTACACGTCTATACCTACAACTACAGTATACATACTGACTGAGTCCGAGCTGTAACAATTCCAAATGTGCTGTACAATTAAGGTCTCAGAAATGAATTATCAATGCAACAACATAAATTGTCTCTTTTAGTCAAATTTAAATATTTTATACTTTTGTTAAACAAAACTTAAGTTTTGAATGAATCCAGGATCCATCTGTGTTTATAGTCGCTTTGTCATGGTTACCTCACAGTAATGTAATAACACAAATACACAGCCGCCTATAAGTAAACAGACGCCTCTTTTATGATCATAAATTTCTTTTTAATAACCGTATCCCCTCCCCCCCCCCCCATTGACCATATTTGTTGCTATAACATTTTTTGTATAGGGTCAAGTGCCAAAACTAAACATTAAATATAAAACATATAGTCCGACCCATAACTCAACAACATTTTACATTTGGACACATCTAACTAAAGCAACAATTACAGCCAATAGCTTAAAGTAGCAATTAATTGGGGTTTATCAAGAACCGTGATGATTGTGATTGGTAGGCGTTTGGTAAAATTTGGACGACCATGATACAGACCAGTTAATGGGTTTTCCCTTCACTAA
>NC_045750.1:23310159-23310319 GCF_008692095.1 Etheostoma spectabile | reverse complement strand
GCCTCCATCTGCAATTGCCCCAACACACATTGAGTTAATTTCATGCATTGTTATGTTTGTGTGTGTGTTGACTATTTAAGACATCACCCACCTGAGCAAAGTTCTGTCCTAGGCATGAGCGTGGACCGAGTGCAAAGGGGTAGTAGCAATAATACGGCCT
>NC_045750.1:23310013-23310148 GCF_008692095.1 Etheostoma spectabile | reverse complement strand
TAAAAGACAGCATCAGTTAATGTACAATGTTTCCCTTCTTTCATCTGGGACAATGATCTGTGTTCTAAAATGTTAATGGTCCCATGACATGGTGCTCTTTGGATGCTTTTCTATAGACATTAGTGGTCCCCTAAT
>NC_045750.1:23309864-23309987 GCF_008692095.1 Etheostoma spectabile | reverse complement strand
GACCTTAGTGGTCCCCTAATACTGTATCTGAAGTCTCTTATATATAGACTTTAGTGGTCCCATATTACTGTATCTGAAGTCTCTTTTATATAGACCTTAGTGGTCCCATAATACTGTATCTGA
>NC_045750.1:23309498-23309675 GCF_008692095.1 Etheostoma spectabile | reverse complement strand
GTGGTCCCTAATACTGTATCTGAAGTCTCTTTTATATAGACCTTAGTGGTCCACTAATGCTGTATCCGAAGTCTCTTTATATAGACCTTAGTGGTCCCCTAATATTTGACCCCCTTGACCATTTTGTGAAAACTTGTATGCTACTTACTTGGGAGCATCTGGGTGAAATCTGTCTGG
>NC_045750.1:23292696-23309368 GCF_008692095.1 Etheostoma spectabile | reverse complement strand
TTGATACATTATGATACATTATGGGCAGCAAGCTATGCCTCGTCTCCTTCTCCCAGGAGAATTTTTTTTTTTAATTTTGAGAAGTCATTCAACTCTTTAAAGTCTGAGATTACAGAGTTGAACTTGTTAAAATGAATGTACCTTGTGTCGAAGGTTTAATTGTATGAGAAGTGCAGCTTTGCCTCTTTCAACAACCGTAGTTAAGGAGAACAGTCCACTTCTACCAGTTCTGCTCACTATCTCCCCCAAATCCGGTTTTGTCATTGCATTCCACTGCCATCGAACTGGTAAGAACTGGTAGAACGGTAGGAACGTTATGTTCTTGAACTGCAAAATCCCTTCGGTTGGAAAGCGCTACTGTCTCAACCTCACCTGTCAAACAGTGACCAGTTGTTAAGTGATAGGTGCCATTGTGCTTTTGTACATAAATAACATAAAAAACTAATTTAAACCTTTTTGGGTTCTGACACAGGTACTCACAAACATGAGACCCTCCAGGTACGTGGTGCCATCAATGACAATGTCTTTGGGTAGATCACGAGATGTGCCTGGAGCTGTCGAGTACATCCTCAAGTCTCTTTCAGCACCCTGGGAGGAGGTACAGTGGGATCTTTAGTCAATTACATAAAAGATAAAATGTATTCGGTAAAATTAGTAGCATTAGAGAGGGAACATCTCGTTTAGTGTGTCTCTGTAGATTGAGCCATTTCTAATTGAAATCAAGAACACTTATCATATAGACTAACTTGGAGAGTCCAGTATTCACAACATGCTTCCCTCCTAAGAGGCTAAACAATCTTCATCCTAACTCCCACGTACCTGTGAGAGGTAGACCAGTTGCCCCAGATCATCATACTGACCCTGTTTCATCCCAACAACGTCATCCACCTCCTTCTTCACTCTGAGAATAAAAACCCAACTGAAGAACACCATATTCAAAGCATAGTATAACTTTCATTTTTGCTTCTTACTTCTCCAGAATGTCATAGGATGTCCTCCCGAGTTCCTATATGCAGAAAGCCAGTTGATTAGCAGTTGTTTCTTGCCCTAAAATGTTAGAACCATTACCTTCAAAACCCCAAAGTCAGCTTAAAGGACAGTTTCTCAAAAACCCAATAAAAAGTAGGACTTAAATAAGTGGTGGTGATGATCTATACCCATATTTAAAGCATGGATTTTTGTGAATAACTATGTCATTAATTGCAAAGTATTTTTAAACTCCCATATTGTTCAGAATTCCACACCTAAACTGGTGGTAGCTGACATTCTAGGTAAGGGAAATATGTTTACTGAAAGTGTCCCTTAACATTTTGACCTCACTTGAAGCCCAGCTCAGCTTCTGTGTGGTCATATTTCACACATCAAGCAAGACGACCAGACTCACCCGCAATAAAAATGTCACAAAATTGTCCAACATCACTCTTCGTCTTCTTTGTCAGTGTTCCTGGAATAACAATGAAAGAATTCAACGTAACCCAATATTTTAGTTATCTTATCATTTAATTTGTAACATTAAAATCCATGTTGGACGGAAAGTTGACCTAATGTAACATATGCATATTAACTCGCCTGTCCTGTCTAGAGAAAAATCAAATATACACAATATATTTGACAAATATCTCGATAATCGATCACCGCAACAATATGGTATGTGATGTACTGGTCTTCCACAAAATATAAACACAATGATGATTTTGATAAATATCGGCAGTAATGGGATATAAGGACTAAGAAGGTAAAATATAGAAACCGTTACAACATTCTGGTAAGTTCATAAAATGACCTCTTACTGTAATGCAGTATTTAAAAGCAGGGTACAACAACACTTATGCCAAATTCGATATTACGATATCCAAAATCTAAGACAATATCTATCTCATATCACGCTATCATATACAGGGGGACACTATTTTTCTCTCACTATACTCTAGGTCACAACTTGCTCCAAAGCAATTGCTGTCACTCTCTCCTTTCTCCATCACTCTATCACCCTCCCCACACACCATCGACGCACACACACCAAAAGCCCCAGTATACAAAAGTCTTGCAATTAACCCTCCGGAAACCACACCGCCCCCCCCCCCCCCCCCCCCCCCCCCCCCCGGCTTTCTTGCGTTGAAAGTGCAAAAACACTTCATCAACCCCGACAACAGAACTCCGAAAGGGTCACAACGTAGTAGGAGCACACACCGTAGCGACAGCGTGGAGTTTTACGCACAACCTGAAACGCCACAAATAATCTTTCCAAATTCTTCTTATCTAATCACACGTTAGGGACCAACCTGTGCCAGCTGATTTGAGGATCTGTGTGAGGATGTCCTTGGGGACGTCGTCGCCGTTTTGCATGGCAGTCTTTCGGTCCTTAATCCACTTAGCTCCATTGTGCGCAGCAGGGCAAGCTTCCCTCCTTTCTTACGAATGGTCGGTTGCTTCAGCTTGTACTGGAAACGCAAGATTTAGGATCGGTATATACATCATCACCCACCGCACAAACCTTACAATTTGAAGTCAATACCTCAAAGAAGGATTTCCCCTGTATGTAGATCATCCCTTTCAGACATGTCTCAATGGCGTTAGGGAAAAGCGATGTATCCTTCTGCGTCTAAACTCCACTCCAAATGCACCTGAGAGTTATGAGGAAAATAAGCTAGTTACAACTTCATTATACCTTTTTATATATATACTTTTTATATAAAACTTTTGTCAAACTGGTGCTTTTTGTCACATACAAGGAAACGTTTTGGATCATTACTGCTGTGAAGACGTGAAACAGCTATAGCACAATACCTTAGCAATAACATCAGGGTAAAAGAGTTCATGAGGTTGAGCTGCTGGCTCTGTCGTTGATTCAGCCGACATCTGTAAGAGTAGTCAGCATTTCTTCCCTCTTCTCGTTGAAGATGCACGGTTAGACCTCTCAAATACCTGGAAATGAGTAGTTTTAGAAAGTGACTAGCGGACACCACACACACCTTATTATATTATATATATATAGTTGGACAATGTTCTCCAAAGAAACAAGAGCAAAAGATACCCACATCTAAACCGATCTACAATGATGCAAACACGGGATTAAATGAAGGATGAGCAAATAGTGGTGCCCATCTTTGTGATTATTAAATAACTCACAAGGCTGGAAGCGCGGGTCCATGATGCGCCGCTGTTTATACCACTTCTCTGATCTGTTGCTGTTACCAGGCATCACCTAGGAACCTTGAAAAGAACATGAACATTCAAAATAGCTATATAAGTTTATAAATGATTCGCATCCCAAACAGTAAGGGAACCAACACAAGGGCTGATAATACACATACAAACACAAGTTTGTTGTCAGTTTCAAATTTTACATGTTCACAGTATTAGGATTCCACTGTTTGTATGAAAAATATGTAGTTAACTAATCTGATCTGACAAATTACCTTTGACCAAACAGGCTGAATGTCTGTTGTAGAATCTATCTTTCGATCTTGGGGACATCAGTATCCCTGAAACAGAGCCAATGACAAGAATATTGAGGACAAGGTGTTTTTAGCTGCAGACATCGTTTCTTACTGTTGTGTTTTTGTGGTGCTCGCTCCTTCTAGTATTTCATTTCTTTGTTTTGGAGTAAACTTTGAGATTGTGGAAAATGCCTGTTCCTGTGTGTAGTGTGACTTCTGTATCTCTGGACCGATTTGTTGCACTTTTGTTTGGCTGTTTAAATAAAAAAATATTGACAAGGTGTTTTTGAAATTTTGATATATGCTACCCAAAGGACAATAGAAAAATTAGTGGCATTTCATGATGCACGCTTTAAACTTCATGTTTTGATTGTCAATACTTATGCAACTGGTGGTTTATAACTCTATAAGGTACTGTTTTTACGTGTTCGCTTCTGGGCAGTCACAAGGACTGCAACGTAATGCAGAACGTTTTATCTGCAGACAGGCCCTAGTCTCTGCCTGTAATGACTTGTCATACATTATCATTACAGTAACTATTAAGCACCCGGGTTAAGCACTGTGGTTTACACTACATCCGTCTTTCAGCAGATATAGAACCGCATTGCAGAAAAACTGAAACCACGCCATCAATTCAGTTTCAACGTACCTCATAGAACAAACATAGATTATTCTGACTGCTAACTCCGGAATAGAACAGAACACCTGGCAGCCATGTTCCTGGGTCAAGTTTTAGACTTGCTGCAACTTTTTATATCTGGTACGTAACATGGGAACTACGGCGTTTGTTCTAATTTAAATTTTTCCATTTAGTTTTAATATTCACATAGGCTACTTCTGTCTTAAATCCATGAACATATTGTGCTTACCATTCCGAAACGTGTCGTCATGTTTGTCGCCTTTACTCATTCCCTTAAAAAAGGTTGTAATGTCCGAAGAGCAACCTGTGGACGAAAAAAGAAAAATTTGCCAGGTAATGTGAAAAACTCCAATAATTTAGCTACGCTCGCTAGGTGACAAGAAACAAATAAAGTTAGCGCTAGACAAACTTAACGACAAACCATGAATTTGACGTTGACTTACTTGTCTCTCGGTGGCCCAGGTATGTGGTTCATATTTCATATGAATGGTGTTTACAATAACAATAACCAATAGACGATATGAATATCAGAAAGAGCCGAAACAAAGAGTCCAGCTCAAATGACATAGAAAGTACATTTTGGTACATCAAGCTCAATAGACTGTCGCACGTGTGAACGCTAGAAAGCTAGTCCAAGTCCTGTCTGTCAGGCTGTTGACAACTGCGTCATAATGATGCCGAATCACCTTCACACATTAAATAATTCTTGTACTCATATCATTGCAAGTTCGGGCTCCATAGCTCAGTGGTAGAGCACTGGTCTGTAACCAGGGGTCGCGAGTTCGATCCTCGGCGGGCCTGCCTGGTCCATTCATTTTCAAAACGCAATATCTTTTCGTCGCCTTAACCTGGAATTTCTGTTAACCGTGGACGTCCTGTAGCGTTATTGATAAACTGCTACTAAAAAAACATTTTTTTTTTATTACTAACGTGCAATGATTTCTGATAGGTGAACATCTTTACACCAACTGTAACGTTAGCCGTTCCAGGTTTGACTATTGCTCATTAGCTTATAACAGCTAAGTTGGCTATATTAATTAGTTAGCTTTAACCCTACCTTTACACCAACATGTCGTAGCAAATCAGTCATGTGCACGAGCTTGTAAGTAGCCTACTCACCTCACCAGGAAGTTATGTCGGTATCATATCAGTCTCTATCGGTGACGGACATGCAAATGCTGCTACATGCCAAACACTAAAAAGTATTTTTGTATGAAACTGTTTATACTGATAACAGAGAAACAAAGAAGAGTTTATATGTTTATGCCCACAGTCAAATTAACACCTTTGTTAAAACTGCATCGGAATGACCTACGTTCTGTGTATTTCAGCTTTATCAAGTCCTATAGACACAGAGCCATCATTAGAACACTCAGTTTTAGTAAAGGCACATTAGACCTGATTAGTTATGAGTTTATTGATAGGTCTTAAGAAATTGGGCACCAAAAGCTGCCTTCTTCCCATCTATTTTAAAGTGGCTGTTTTGTCAATTAACCCCCTGTTATCCTCAGGTTCATTTGACCCATTTTAATAATGTCTATAATCAGAAATTTGGCTTCTTTTAAACCAAATTACCACAAAAAAAAGATGGATTCCCATGCAACGTGCTTGCAAATTCAATAGATCACTTTCATTGAATTTCGGGTGTAAATTGAAATGGTTCCTCAACCAGCATCGTGACCAAACCATCCCTCAACTACGTTCCTCTATCTTAACTATTATTCAATATTCACAATTTCGCTTTAGACTCAAATCTTAGGTATGATCTAACTTTGAGGGTTGTTGACATGACTCCAACAAGTATGGTAAAACTGTGGTAGTAGGTGGTATAGTGAATTTTAAAAAAATAGTAATGTCAAATGGAAAAAAAAAGTAAGTGTTAATCTTTGGACACGGAGCAACACACGATCAAGTGTGGTAGGATGTTATCCTATCATGAAGGTCTTCCTCAGAACTTCTCTGCACTATCCTCCTCCTTAATTAAGCGAGGTATGTTGGAACTGCACCTTTCAGTTATATGAAAACGGGGTGTCGATTTAAGTTTGTCAGTGGGTTTAGAAGTTTTTCAACCTTCAAAACTTTTAACCAAAATTGTACTGCTTTTGCACCTCAGAGTTCATCCGTCACCAATCACTTTCAGCACGGAGGACAAGTGAATTCCTCCAGACTGAAAATAGGACAAGTATTGCCAATCGAGGCATAGAACCCGTAGATAGATGCCCTTCCACACATCAGAACCCCCCCCCCCCCCCCCTCGGTTTATACAATTACACTCGTCTCCGGGCGCACTGCAATAATTGTTTTGCGTCAACACTGATCCCACTAGGCTTAATTATAGAGAGATGCATACACAAGTGACAGGCTAAGTGATGCAGGGACATTGTGAATCAAAATGTGCCTTATGTTTGCTCGTGTAAATATATGAACACACATCAAGGGTAAACACACTCTGCATTGCTGAAAGGGGCTAAAAGCTGTGACAAAGCACGCACGAAAGGCCCAAGATCCATTTCGAATCAGCTGTGTTATTGTTAAAAAACAGCCTAAATTATTGCATTCTGATGCATTCCCCCCTTTTCTTCCCTGGCACGTTAGCCTCCCTTTTGTAGAAGAAAATACAGTCCATCCATATGTAAAAAATATTATTTATGACTGATTATAGCTATGTGAATACACTTCTTGTGTGCAGAATCAAGCATGTGGCTAGAACAACCTTACCCACCATGTTAAAGTTGATTAAAAGAGGAATAAAAAAACATCTTTTGGAAATTGTCCTATGCCTTAATTCAAAAATCTAGGTTCAACCTTTCGGTGTGAACTTTCTCTGTGCTTGGATTGAATAATGACATAAATAATATTTGTCTCCTTAAATACAGGGGGCATAAGTATACACCCCCCTATGTTAATCCCATAGAGACAGGCAGATTTTATTATTAAAGGCCAGTTATTTCCATGGATCAGATACTATGCATCCTGATAGTTCCCTTGGCTTGGAATTAAGGTAAATCCCACCCCCATCATCACATAGCCTTCACCACTAGAGATTGGCATGTTTTATTTCAGTTACTAATAGATTAAAGATGGTTTGATTTAGCGTTGGAGATGATCTTATGGGAAGTTCCCCATGCCTAATCTAGTATGGTGAAGTATGTGTGATGATGGTGGGGGGGGGGAGTTATCAGAATGCAGAGTATCCTGACTCATGATAACTGGCCTTAATAATAAATCTGCCTTCTCTATGGGAATTTACATGGGGGGTGTATACTTATTCCCCCTGTATTTTAATGAAATATTTTTTTTCTGAACAATACAATTACTCATTCATAAGAAAATTGGTGTCCTTAGAGGTTGGATTTTTCTAATTTTTGAATTAAGGCTAAGATCAATTTCCCAAAAGATGTTTTTTTTATTCCTCTTTTATATCAACTTTAGCCTGGTGTGTAGTTATGCAAGCCTCTGTACTGCTGTCACTTTACAGGTAACCCCAAAACAAGCTCACATGTCCTCTCCACTCATCCCCTCACCTTCTTTAGGCTGACATGAAAGCCTACAGTAATGACACACACTCATCGGCGCTTCCTCTCACCCGACAGTGGTGATATCACACACACTATGGGACTATTTTTACACGGCTGTATTTCAGAGTCACAGAATACCGGCATCACTTCTGGGTGAAAATGCATGTAGTGCATTACTCAGTCCAATTTTAAAGGCCAGGACGGGCAGCTGCCCAGTGAAGTAAACCGGATTTCTACGACAAATCAGAAGTTTGTGTTCATGTTGGCGTCTGCAGATCGACTTATGACAAAAAAGCAAAAACATTTGGGTGATTCACTGATTAGTAATTGGGCAACATTTTGATAGTCTTTAGTCGGTACTTTGGGGTTGGGTGGGGGGGGGTTGAAGCAAAATATAAAGGTATGATGGAAAAACTGAATTATTTTATGGTTTGGACTGATTGTTGGAAAATGTGATATTTCACTCATTCCCATTTTCTAGAACAAAATACTAATATGCGTAAGGTTAAGCGCTGATGAAATAACTTCCTAACCTCTAATAAATGTGCTTCCATTTTTTTTGGAAATGTGACAAAAGTAATCCTCAAATATGAAGTTTTGTTATCTTGAATGAGGTTGTGTGCATTAAGTAATTAATAATCTACTCTCATACATATCGGACACTCTAACTGCTCTTAACTGATAATTTAGGGTAAAGGCTTTTTTACAGCCAAAGGTTTTATTGTTATTACATTTTTATTGTTATTTTTGCACTGTTTTTTCCTCTATACTGCATTTTTAAACCTTTTTTTGTAAGCTGCTGCTGGAATTTCAAGTCATCCAAAAGGTTAATAAAGACGAAGTCTGAGGTCGGTCACAGACCGTTGTATAATAATACATACAGTCTATGTGTCCAGTGTTCACTGAAGCCTGTGTACTATCCATGGGACCAGGGGGGTGCTCCATGTCAGTTTCTCAACCCTCATGTGTGTCCGTAGGTCAAATTGGGGACCTGTTTTCAGTAAAACAAAATAAAAAAATGTGTGTCACAAAAGGTGGGCTGTCAAAATAAGCGCTGAAAACTGTAAAAAGTGACAAAAAGGTCAGAAAAGTGATAAAATGTTGAACCAAAATGGGTTTTTTCATGGTTGACGGGCAGAAAACACATGGTTAATCCCCTTTATTCTCATGTCCCTGTTTTGTCTTTCTTGCAGCACTGAACTGTAAACTCACAAGAAAACTAAAACTATTTCCGGGTTTTCTAATGTCCAAACATGCCTGCACATTTAAAAAAAACTACTATCCAAGGATCCCAGAATCCTTCTCTGACCAAAGTACCACTTTTCTTTCTCAAGTGTTGGCTACCATCCATCCACCTGTACCACTGCGGCCACTTCATACCTGTACATAGGGTTCGCATAATCTCCCAGCTTGTCTGCATTCTTATCTTAAAAGAGGAGCATCGTGTTTTGTCCGGGTCTTGGCTCGGTCTAAGTGCTGGAGGCGGAGGGCCGTTTGATGTGTTATGGCTGCTGTCTGCCGCCTCAGTCCAACTGGATCTGCAGGCCCCTCTCACGTCCAAAGGTATTGTGTTGGCTCTCCTTTTGATTATATTATCAAGAGACAGAGGAGCGGAGAGAGAGAGAAGAGAAAGAGAATTAGAACCCGCCACTGACGGTAGTAAACAAACACGAGTTTGTAAGAAGGCTCTGGTTCATCACAAGAAGGTCAGTTATTCCGACTCCTCTGGGGTATATGATGTCAGTTTTGGGTTTATGGGGCTGGAGATTGTTCTTGCTTGATAAAACACTTGCCTGTACTGGGCAGAAGAGAAGAAGACATTTTTGACACTCCATTACAAGAATATATTGTTCCTTACTAGAACAGCTGTACGCGAAGTGAAAGCCATAATGTACATCTCAGTCCCACTTGCTCCAGGCTTATAAAATATCTCAACACCCATTGGACGGATTGCCTTAACCCTTGTGTTGTCTTCCTGTTGACCGTGTCACTTTGTTTTTTTGGGTCAAATGTTTTTTTTTTTGGAACAGTTTTTTTTTTTATGATTTTTAAGCTTTTTTGTCATTTTTGCACTTTTCAACTTTTGTTTTTTTTTTTTTGTCCAAATGCCATAACATTGAATAAAACGCACACATTCAGTCGAGTATTGAACTGATTTATGTCTGATTTATTAGAGCGTTGTATGGAACCATCCATGTCATTGTTTGGACATTTTGTTGAAAGAACCCCATTTTCTGATGTTTTAAAATGGGTCAAATTTGACCCAGGACAACAGAGGTTCAATTTGGACAGACATTCATGGTCCCTGGAGGAGAAATCTACTACTCTCTTGATGATACTCTTTCTATAGCCCTCTCAGGTCAAAAGTTGATTTGTCCAGTAAATCCCCTGGCGCTGCCCATACATAGCCGACAAAGTAACAGGGGAACTGGAATAACTCCGTCTCATTCATCTAACTGAAAACGCAGAAACATCAGATAGCTTGACCGCCTGTTTAACTATAGATCTTTAAAAGTCCAGTTACGGCGAAAATGACAACAGAGATCAAGTTCGCGGTGGTTCGGCCTACACTTACAAAACTAAATTCCATCCCACTCTTGGATGTTCTGCCTTTTTATGAGTGGGGACTCCACTTGAGATTAGTCTTGTTGACCATGTCAGAACAAGGCCTTCCTCTGTGTCAGGAATGGATACGTCAACTCCAGATAATAACCTAAATCCCTAGATCCACTGGCATTCTAATAGTCATGTAGGCGGAGCAGCGTGAAGAAGTGTGTGTGTGTGGGTTTGTGTGTGCACACACGCATGGTTTGTTCCTTCAATGCAAGACGTGTGTGTCCATAATGGCCAGTGACCCTTGTCAGTCTCTGGGGAGCGGTATGTTGGGGGTCTGGGGTTACCCTCAGACCAAGTGTATCTGAAAGAGGAAGTGTGTGGGGGTAGGGGAGGGGTTGGGGTTGGGGTTGGGGGGGGGGACTTGAAGGCATGCTGTTCAGGCCACATTACACCCAGAGGAAATTCTCATGTTCCTGCCAGCCTACAAATGAAACAGATCTGCAACCCGCCGAGCGCTGGCGCCAGGCATGGCCACCAGCGCTATAAACTAAACCGATGAATACCATCACGTGCGACGCTCACCAGCTGAAATGTGAAGTGCACGGGGGAGCGTGCCTTCAGAATTTCTTAGATGGTATGGTTAATCCAGTTTTCACATTTTGTGCGTGAACATATCCGCTAAATTGAAATGCAATGGGCTTGAATGGGCTTCTGTGTAACCACAGTGCACTCCCTCGTGACATGACACACATGCCCTCCAGAAACTGGAGATTTATTCACCCGCTTTAAAATGCATCCGCCCGGAAACCCTTGCTCCAGTCAATATTTCAGATAACATCTTTTTCGCCACGGAGTTTTGAAACCTCCCCTCTCTTTTAAGTTTCTCAACTCTCATCTTTTCTCTCTCTCTCTGCTCTCTCTCTCTCTCTCTCTCTCTCTCTCTCTGCTTTCTCATCTGACCACACATCTGCGGTTATTTATCTTGTTTATTCGCGCAGCATGTGTCAACATGTGTCTGGCTTCCCGCCACTCACCATCCTCTGTAGTCCACTTAGGAGTCACTGAAGGACCGTAGTAGACCTACCAAGCTCCTTGGCTTTCCACAGTGGATACTCACCACACGGATGGATGGATGGTGATGGATGTGATAGATGGATGGATGGATGGATGCTAGTTATGCACATTAGATTAGTAATCCTTTGTCTAATTGTTGTGTTCCAACTTTGTACCTATGTTCTACTGCTGAATGCAAAGCGGCTTTTTCCCCAGCAAGTGGGATGACACCATGACCTACAGATTAAGTGTCTAAATGGAGATTGGATTGCCTAAGCCTATGGATTTGCATTCCCCCAACCTTTGAACTTAATCTCATGCTATTTAATCCTCTGGAAAGAGTAAGTAAGCCAGACAACTGAGGAAAGAATAGATTCAACCTAGACCCACAATGGGGACGGATGACAGGATGCGCTGTTAGTGAAGGCTGCCGGGGCTTCAGAGGTTTCATCTATGGATTATAGGACTGTTTTCATCTGGTTTGTGGAACCTTCTGTGTCATTGTGACATCCAGCTGGTCTTTTCTGGAACCCGGTTTAAAGGATTTTGGCACAGCCACCCCGCCTTCTCTCTTATCTTGACTTTGGACTTAAACTTTAGTCCCCACCACAGCTGAAAATCATCATCACGAAAATGTGTCCCTCTTGTGAATCACCAGACACACAATTTGTACTCCTGAAGCAGGTATGGTTTAAAAAGAAAAAAAAAAAAAAAGGCTGTGGTTTGTTGTTCAGAATTCTGACGAAAAATGCAGAAAACAAACGTTGGTTTAGAACACAGGCGATAAAACTGAGTACCGAGGGAACGGCAACTGGCTCGCTGCCACACGTGCTAGCATAGATCTCATGCATGACGCTAATTGAATCCTGTCGTCGCTGTGTTCAGGATCTGTTGATGCGGAAAAGGTACGTAGAGGATAATTAGAGCCCATGCTACGCACTAATTCGCATCAAGGCAGACACTAACACATAAACCACAAATGGTATTTACAGATTATTAAACTTGAGCCCCACAGCTTCCACCAGACCTACTGTGTGGACTCATCACTGAAAACAGGGACTTCCTTTAAGGGTCTGACTCTGGATTTGACTGTTAAAGACTTTACAAGGGATTTGACTTTTGGGGGATGGGATTTCCTGTCTTGTTGGGTAGTTAGATGAGAATTTGATACCACGCTTTGCCTTACAGTGGTTAGCTTAGCTTAGCACCAACGACTGGAAACAGCTAAACAAACAGCTAAAGCTGATTGGTGAGAGTTACTCTTCTGGCCAAGAAATATTGTGTTTAACATTAAAATGTTAATTAGGACTTTTAGAGGAGCTGGCAGGCCAATTTTGTTCCCTTTGGATGGACCGGCTGGCTGTTTCCACGGTTCCGGTCTTTGTGCTAAGCTAACTAACTGGTTGTTGGCTGTAGTTTCATATGTACCAAACCGACATAGAGTGTTTATTAATCTTTACATCTCTCACAAGATGCAAATAAGCCTTATTCCCAAAATGCCATGTTATTGGTTTGGACTGTATGTTGGATAAATGGGCATTGGAAAATGTGATATTTCACTATTTCCCATTTTATAGAACAAAAGCCTGTCGATTCTTGCGAATGTAAGCGCTGATACAACAACTCATTTGCAGCCTAATAACACTGTGATTTTTCATTGCTAATATCTGGATGAAGGACGTTTGCAGACATGTATGTTTTTATTTCTATTTGAAGGTGAAGCCTGAATGGTCTGTCACACATAGGTTTAGTACATTATCTCCTATTGGCTGTCTTAATATTTAGGCCGGTTTTCTGCAAAGAAGGAAGTGACATGTTTGCACTTTAGAGGAATGCTTGCTGACTGTACCTGCTTGTTGCAAGAGGAACGGTAGGAAAAGTTTGGTATGTCTGCAATAACGAGTAGAAACTACTCAGTTGAGTTTTAAGGAATTTTGCGGAGAGTACACCATGCATGCTTGGCTCCCCTGCACAGTATCTAAATTGGTGGAAAAAGAACGACCATTAAACAGTCAGATGAGAATGCAAGGTCTTATATATTTTTCTTCAGCATAATTGCAACAACATATTGATAGAGCACTGCAGTACAAGTAGAATGAAGCACAGACCTTGATGTTGCTGTATGAAGTGTATGATGCAATGGTTTCCCTTTGTAACGGGTTGCCTTCATTTCTCAGATTAGGTGCCCCATGAGTATGAGACATTTCAAATATTCAGCAAACTTTAAAAAAAAATCAAACAGACCAAATAAATACTGTAACAACACCGTAATGTAATACTAGATTCAGAAATCACAAAAAATATCCTGCTTTCCTCAACGAACACTTGATATATGCACTATCATAGAAACATGCGCATTGCTGGCGAGTTTCCCTTCACAAGAATACACTATCACCCACAATGGCAAACTGAGTACATTTTGATATATCTTTATAAAGTGCCTTCCTTTAAAATTGGTGTTCCAAAATGTAATGCGTTTGCTTTTACACTCTGGAGCCGAATTCCTGAAAAAAGGTTTGGAGCGAACATCCATAGAATTAGACTGGATAGAAAGTAGCAATTCCTGGAGTCACAAGGTTTTAAATGTAATTTAACATGACCTACCCGAGGTTATTCCAATCTTTGCACTTACCTAAGTATCTCCCAATGTGACCACTTCCATGTTGCCTTTAAGTTGTAAGCCAGGGTAAGGGCTCCAACTACATGACTTCTCAGGAGTGTTTGTTTGAGTAGGAATGGCCTTTCTATGCAATCAAGTCTGTACATAAACCAAAAGACCCTAAGCCCTAAGCAGCAATGACACTTTCTACTACACACATGCATCAACAGTTTATCACTTATAAGGGTCTCCCCACGGCCTCTGAAACTGCACAAAAAACATGATCGTTCATCAGTTACAATCTGGTTAGACCTCCAAAACCTTCCAAGTAATCCTTAGGCCAATACACTTTGTGCTAGTTCCAAAGGTGCTCTGCTGTCGAGGTAAATGAACACATTTGTTAATCATGTCCGTAGGTCCCCCTGAAACATTGTAGAGATCTATGAGCTCCGCATCTACTCACTGAACACTTCATTTTTCCTATTTTTGCACCGTAGAGACTTAGGAGGCTGGATTTACACGGCACCAACAGTCTGATGTTTAACTCTTTGGCACCCAGATCACATATATCTTCATGGCTTTGAAAATGTGATAAACTCCTGTGTGACAAAAACATTTGAAATCAAATGTGCTGTTTGCTGCTTAATTTACTATCCATTCATCTCACTAGCAACTCTCAATAGTGACGCAGAATTTTACTCCTTTTAGCTAACCTCTCTGGTTGAGATCCCAAATTCTTCCAACCCACTAATCTACTAATTTTAGTGTCCCAAACGTTTGGCTGGAATCCACATTACTGTGAATAAATGTGGCACTTTTGGGTTACCGTGTCCGTTGTCTTGTTCCCCTTAAACCTTGTAAAAACCTGAAGGATATTAATTGTTGCAGCATCGTTGGGATCTGTTGCCTCTTCCATGCATGTGTTTGTTTCTCAAATAACCATCCACATGTCATACATTCCTAATGGAAAACCTTACAAGAAGCATAACCAGGATGCTTACCATTTTTTTCTATTGTCAATCACAATGCTCCAGGACACTGTCAAAAAGCCAGTATTAGACATCAGCTTACCCCACCCGGAGAGTGTAACAATATAAAGAGAGAGAGCTCAATGTACGCCAGATGTGAACAGGTTGGCAAGCGATAGGAGAACACTGCATTTTATTTTTTCCATTCTTGTATCGTTCAGTTGAGCCTGACATCAGGACACTGTGC
Source organism: Etheostoma spectabile (assembly GCF_008692095.1). Classification (NCBI taxonomy): domain Eukaryota; kingdom Metazoa; phylum Chordata; class Actinopteri; order Perciformes; family Percidae; genus Etheostoma; species Etheostoma spectabile. The sequence continues at coordinate 23,294,347 of NC_045750.1, read as the reverse complement.
CAAATCCTAACTTAACAGCCACACTCCTCTCATACCTTATGCCCCCAAATCTCCCAACCACAAATGTGCGTTGTGTAAATTTGCAATTCCTCAACTTAATAATGTATGATGCATGGTTTAATGTAATATGTCATGACTTAAAGTAGGCATTCTCCTCTCAAATTAGGATTGGGCCCTTCTGACTCTCGCGAAGTAATAGTTTGGCTGTGGTCCCTCATACCCCTTGCCTCTTCCAGTTCGTTCATGAACCTCTTCATGGGGGTTTTCTGGCAGCTCAGTCCATATTTGGTGGCCGCCACCGCATGGACGACTCCAGCTCCCTTGCACAGATCCAAGGCAGCACATCCACCTTAAAGTGCAGCTCAGGGTGAGACCTCTGTCTGATGCCAGGTTCGCTGGCCTGCACACTTTCCCCCTGTGATCAGCCGACGGACCTCTCACCATAACAACAATGCTGCGCTGCAAGAGTGGAGGAATCGCTGAAAAGTGTTGAGCGTACATGCAGCACGCGCTTGACGCTTGTAGATGTCGGCGTGCTTGGCCGCTGGCGTTCGGGGTGGTACGGCCAACGGACCTGCCGCCATGCTTCTCATCGTAGACACTGACCTACAGTGTACCCAACCCCTTCGAGGGGGTAGGAGCGGGGCAGCTGGGCAGCTCAGACACATGACCTGTGGAGTACCTCTAGGAACTCACTCTTACATTTTGACCACTTCTCACAGCTGTCCACATCTGTTGGAAGTCAGCACCAATACCACATGAAATTTCATACCAGTATTGAGCAAGCCAGTTTTACATTCCCTTGTCAATGGGGTACACCGTCATATACCTACAAACTACATATATACACTGACCTGAGTTCGAGCTGTAACAATTCCAAATGTTGCTGTACAATTATGTCTCAGAAATGATGTGATACAATGCAAACAAAAATTGTCTCTTTAGTCAAATTTAAAATATTTTATTACTTTTTTAAACAAAACTTAAGTTTTGAATGATATCCCGGGAGTTTATGGATCGCATCTTTGTGTTGTGACTCGCTGTCATGTGACTCATATGTAATAACACAAACACAGCCTATAAAGTAAACAACGCCTCTTTATATCATAATTTCTTTTTAATAACCGTATCCCCCCTTGCCATATTGGTTGCTATGACACTGTATAGGGTCAAGTGCCATAACACAATTAAATAAAAACATATAGTCCGACCCATAATACACATACATATTACAATTTGGCACATCTACTAAACAACAATTACGAGACAATAGCTAAGTTAGCATATTTTGGGTTTAATCAAGAACCGTGATGATTTGGATTGAGTATGCTTTTTAAAATTGGACGGAACAGTATACAGTTAATGGGTTTTGATCCCTTAAAGCGTATGAAAGGTTGTTATCGAAACTTATAAATTAGAAAAAAACGTAACATGTCCAAATGGCTCTGTGCCAGTCTCCAGTCCGAAAAAGGGAAAAAAGGGGCCTCGACAACAGTGTATTGACATCACCTACAAAGAGGAGTGGTACAATCAGCTGTAGTTTTAAAAAATGCGCTGAGACAGCAGAATAATATATTCACATATCTTTTCTGCCTCTGTTTGTTATTGTTATCTTTATGTGGATATAACCTCACCAGGACAAGGCCTCCAG
>NC_045750.1:23276171-23292671 GCF_008692095.1 Etheostoma spectabile | reverse complement strand
ACGTAGTTATAGGAACAGTCCACTTCTAAACAGTTCTACTAACTACTCTCCCCCAAAATCCGGTTTTGTCATTTGCATTCGCACTGGCCATCGAAACTGGTAAGAACTGGTAGGAACTGGTAGGAACGTTATGTTCTTTGAACTGCAAAAATCCCTTCGGTTGGAAAGCGGCTACTGTCTCCTCAACCTCACCTGTCAAACAGTGACCAGTTGTTAAGTGATAGGTGCCATTGTGCTTTTGTACATAAATAACAATAAAAAACTAATTTAAACCTTTTTGGGTTCTGACACAGAGGTAACTCCAAACATGAACTCTCCGTACGTGGTGCCATCAATGACAATGTCTTTGGGTAGATCACGAGATGTGCCTGGAGCTGTCGAGTCACATCCTCAAGTCTCTTTCAGCACCTGGGAGGAGGTACAGTGGGATCTTTAGTAATTACATAAAAGATAAAATGTATTCGTAAAATTAGTAGCATTAGAGAGCGGAACAATCTCTGTTTAGTGTGTCTCTGTAGATTGAGCCATTTCTAATTGAAATCAAGAAACACTTATCATATAGACTAACTTGAGAGTCCAGTATTCACAACATGCTTCCCTCCTGAAGAGGCTAAACAATCTTCATCCTACTCCCACGTACCTGTGAGAGGTAGACCGTTGCCCCAGATCATCATACTGATCCCTGTTTCATCCCAACAACGTCATCCACCTCCTTCTTCACTCTGAGAAATAAAAACCCAACTGAAGAAACACCAATATTCAAAGCGGTGAAGTATAACATTTCATTTTTGCTTCTTACTTCTCCAGAATGTCATAGGATGTCTCCGAGTTCCTGTATGCAGAAAGCCAGTTGATTAGCAGTTGTTTCTTGCCCTAAAATGTTAGAACTTACCTTCAAAACCCCAAAGTCAGCTTAAAGGAACAGTTTCTCAAAAACCAATAAAAAGTAGGACTTAAATATAGTGGTGGTGATGATCTAATACACCATATTAAAAGCATGGATTTTTTGTGAATAACTATGTCTTAATTGCAAAAGAATTTTTAATAATTCCCATGTTGTTCAGAATTCCACACCTAAAACTGGTGGTAGCTGACATTCTAGGTAATAGGGAAATATGTTTTACTGAAAGTGTCCCTTAACAGTTTTGTAGCCTCACTATGAAGCCCAGCTTCAAGCTTCTGTTTGGATCATTTCACACATCAAAGCAGAGACGACACAGACTCACCCGCAATGAAAAATGTCACAAAATTGTCCAACATCAACTCTTCGTCTTCTTTAGTCAGGTTCCTGGAATAACAAGAAAAGAAATTCAACGTAACCAATATTTTAGTTATCTTATCATTATTGTAACATTAAATCCATGTTGGACGGAAAGTTGAACCTAATGTAACATATGCATATTAACTCGCCTGTCCTGTCTAGAGAAAAATCAAATATCACAATATATTTGACAAATATCTCGATAATCGATCCGCAACAATATTGTGTATGATGAGTACTGGTGCTTCCACAAAATTAACACAATGAATTTTGATAAATATCAGGCAGTAATGGGATATAAGGACTAAGAAGGTAAATATAGAAAGTTACAACAGTTCTGGTAAGTTCATAAAATGACACTCTTACTGTAATGCAGTATTTAAAAGCAGGGTACAACAACACTTATGCCAAATCGATATTACCGATATCCAAAATCTAAACAATATCTATCTCATATCACGACTTCATATACAGGGGGACACTATTTTTCTCTCACTATACTCTAGGTCACAACTGCTCCAAAGACAATTGCTGTCACTCTCTCTTTCTCCATCATCTATCACCCCTCCCCACACACCATCGACGCACACAGCACCAAAAGCCCCAGTATACACAAAGTCTTGCAATTAACCCTCCGGAAACCACACCGCCCCCCCCCCCCCCCCCCCTCCCCCCCCCCCGGCAGTTTCTTGCGGTGAAAGTGCAAGAAACACTTCATCAACCCCGACACAGAACTCCGAAAGGGTCACAACGTAGTAGGAGCACGACACCGTAGCGACAGCGTGGAGTTTTACGCACAACTGAAACGGCCACAAATAATCTTTCCAATTCTTCTTATCTAATCACACGTTAGGGACCAACCTGTGCCAGTGATTTGAGGATCTGTGTGAGGATGTCCTGGGGACGTCGTCGCCGTTTTGCATGGCAGTCTTTCGGTCCTTAATCCACTTAGCTCCAGTTGTGCGCAGCAGGGCAAGCTTCCCCACTTTCTTACGAATGGTCGGTTCTTCAGGCTTGTACTGGAAACGCAAGATTTAGGATCGGTATATAATCATCACCCCGCACAAACCTTACAAATTTGAAGTCAATACCTCAAAGAAGATCCCTGGTATGTAGATCATCCCTTTCAGACATGTCTCAATGGCGTTAGGGAAAAGCGATGTATCCTTCTGCGTCTAAATCCACTCCAAATGCACCTGAGAGTTATGAGGAAAATAAGCTAGTTACAACTTCATTATACCTTTTATATATATATACTTTTTATATAAACTTTTGTCAAACTGGTGCTTTTGTCACATACAAGGAAACGTTTTGGATCATTACTGCTGTGAAGACGTGAAACAGCTATAGCACAATACCTTAGCAATAACATCAGGGTAAAAGAGTTCATGAGGTGAGCTGCTGGCATCTGTCTGTTATCAGCGACATCTGTAAGAGTAGTCAGCAGTTTCTACTCCCTCTTCGTGTGAAGATGCCGGTTAGACCTCTCAAATACCTGGAAATGAGTAGTTTAGAAAGTGGACTAGCGGACACCACACACATTATTATATTATATTATATAGTTGGACAATGTTCTCCAAAGAAACAAGAGCAAAAGATACCCACAATCTAAACCGATCTACAATGATGCAAACACCGGGATTAAATGAAGGATGAGCAAATAGTGGATTCCCATCTTTGTGATTATTAAATAAACTCACAAGGCTGAAGCGCGGGTCCATGATGCGCCGCTGTTTATACCACTTCTCCTGATCTGTTGCTGTTCCAGGCATCACCTAGGAACCTTGAAAAGAACAGCAACATTCAAAATAGCTATATAAGTTTATAAATGATTCGCATACCCAAACAGTAAGGGAACCAACACAAAGGGCTGTATAATACACATACACAAACACAAGTTTGTTGTCAGTTCTCAAATTTTACATGTTCACAGTATAGGATTACACTTGTTGTATGAAAAATATGTAGTATAACTAATCTGATCTGACAAATTACCTTTGACCAAACAGGCTGAAGTGTCTGTTGTAGAATCTATCTTTCGGTACTTGGGGACATCAGGATCTCCTGAAACAGAGCCATGACAAGAGATATGAGGACAAGGTGTTTTAGCTGCAGACATCGTTTCTTACTGTTGTGTTTTTGTGGTGCTCGCTCCTTCCTGTATTTCTTCTTTGTTTGGAGTAAAACTTTGAGGATTGTGGAAAATGCCGTTCCTGTGTGTAGTGTACTTTCTGTATCATCTGGACCGATGTTGTTGCACTTTTGTTTGGCTGTTAAATAAAAAAATTTGACAAGGTGTTTTGAATTTTGATATATGCTACCCGAAAGGACAATAGAAAAAATTAGTGGCATTTCATGATGCACACTTTAAACTTCATGTTTTGATTGTCAATACTTATGCAACTGGTGGTTATATAACTCTATAAGGTACTGTGTTTACTGGTTCGCTTCTGGGCAGTCACAGGACTGCAACGTAATGCAGAACGTTTTTCTGCAGACAGGCCCATAGTCTCTGCCTGTAATGACATTGTCATACATTATCATTACAGGTAACTATTAAGCACCCGGGTTAAGCACTGTGGTTTACACTACATCCGTCTTTCAGCAGAATATAGAACGCGCATTGCAGAAAAACTGAAACCAACGCATCAATCAGTTTCAACGTACACTCATAGAACAAACATAGATTATTCTGACTGCTAACTCCGGAATAGAACAGAACACCTGGCAGCCATGTGCCTGGTCAAGTTTTAGACTTGCTGCAACTTGTTTATATCTGGTACGTAACATGGGAACTACGGCGTTTGTTCTAAGTTGAAATTTTTCCATTTAGTATTTAATATTCACATAGGCTACTTCTGTCTTAAATGCATGAACATATTGTGCTTACCATTCCAGAAACGTGTCGTGAATGTTTGTCGCCTTTACTCATTTCACTTAAAAAGGTTGAATGTCCGAAGAGCAACTGTGGACGAAAAAAGAAAAATTTGCCAGGTAATGTGAAAAACTCAATAATTTAGCTATGCTCGCTAGGTGACAAGAAACAAATAAAGTTAGCGCTAGACAAACTTAACGACAAACCATGAATTTGACGTGACTTACTTGTCTCTCGGTGGCCCAGGTATGTGGTTCATATTTCATATGAATGTGTTTACATATAAGCAATAACCAATAGACGATATGAATATCAGAAAGAGCAGAAACAAAGAGTCCAGCTCAAAATGACATAGAAAGACATTTTGGTAACATCAAGCTCAATAGACTGTCAGCACGTGGTGAACGCTAGAAAGCTAGTCCAAGTCCTGTCTGTCAGGCTGTGACAACTGCGTCATAATGACTGCCGAATCACCTTTCACACATTAAATTATTCTGTACTCATATCATTGCAAGTTCGGGCTCCATAGCTCAGTGGTAGAGCACTGGTCTGTAACCAGGGGTCGCGAGTTCGATCCTCGCTGCGGGCCTGCCTGGGTCATTTCATTTCAAAACGCAAGATCTTTTGTGCCTTAACCTGGAATTTCTGTTAAACCGTGGACGTCCTGTAGCGTTATTGATAAACTGCTACTAAAAAAACATTTTTTTTTTATTACTAACGTGCAATGATTTCTGATAGGTGAATAGTCTTACACCAACTGTAACGTTAGCCGTTCAGGTTTGACTATTGGCTCATTAGCTTGATAACAGCTAAGTTGGCTTATTAATTAGTTAGCTTTAACCCTACCTTTACACCAACATGTCGTAGCAAATCAGTCATGTGCACGAGCTTGTAAGTAGCCTACTCACCTCACCAGGAAGTTATGTCGGTATCATATCAGTCTCTATCGGTGGACGGACATGCAAATGCTGCTACATGCCAAACACTAAAAGCTATTTTTGATATGAAACTGTTTATACTGATAACCAGAGAAACAAAGAAGAGTTTAATGTTTATGCCCACAGTCAAATTAACACCTTTGTTAAAATGCATCGGAATGGACCTACAGTCTGTGTATTTCAGCTTTATCAAAGTCCTATAGACACAGAGCCATCATTAGAACACTCAGTTTTAGTAAAGACACATTAGCACTGATATAGTTATTGAGTTATTGATAGTGTCTTAAGAAATTGGGCACCAAAAGCTGCCTTCTTCCCATCTATTTTAAAGTGGCTGTTTTGTCAATTAACCTCCTGTTATCCTCAGGTTCATTGACCATTTAATAATGTCTATACAGAAATTTGGCTTCTTTTAAAACCAATTACACAAAAAAAAGATGGATTCCATGCAACGTGCTTGCAAATACAATAGATCACTTTCATTGAATTTCGGGTGTAAATTGAAATGGTTCCTCAACCAGCAATCGTGACCAAACTCATCCACTCAACTACGTTCCTCTATCTTAACTATTAGTTCAAATATTCACAATTTCGCTTAGTAACTCAAATATTAGGTATGATTCTATACTTTGAGGGTGTTGACACTGACTCCAACAAGTATGTGTAAAACTGTGGTAGTAGGTGGTATAGTGAATTTAAAAAAATAGTAATGTCAAATGGAAAAAAAAAAGTAAGTGTTAATCTTTGGACACAGGAGCAACACACGCTTAAGTGTGGTAGGATGTTATCCTATCATGAAGGTCTTCCTCAGAACTTCTCTGCACTATCTCCTCCTTAATTAAGCAGAGGTATGTGGAATGCACCTTTCAGTTTAGAAAACGTGGGTGTCGAGTTTAAGTTTTGTCAGTGGGTTTAGAAGTTTTCACGACTTCAAAACTTTTAACCAAATTGTACTGCTTTTGCACCTCAGAGTTCATCCGTCACCAATCACTTTCAGCACGGAGGACAGTGAATTCCTCCAGACTGAAAATAGGACAAGTATTGCCAATCGAGGCATAGAACCGTAGATAGATGCCCTTCCACACATCAGAACCCCCCCCCCCCCCCCCTCGGTTTATACAATTACACTCGTCTACCGGGCGCACTGCAATAATTGTTTTGCGTCAACACTGAATCCCACTAGGCTTAATTATAGAGAGATGCATACACAGTGACAGGCTAAGTGATGCAGGGGACATTGTGAATCAAAATGTGCCTTATGTTTGCTCGTGTAAATATATGAACACACATCAAGGGTAAACACACTCTGCATTGCTGAAAGGGGCTAAAAGCTGTGACAAAGCACGCACGAAAGCCAAGATCCATTTCGAATCAGCTGTGTATTGTTAAAAAAACAGCCTAAATTATTGCATTCTGATGCATTCCCCCCTTTTCTTCCCTGGCACGTTAGCCTCCCTTTTGTAGAAGAAAATACAGTCATCCATATGTAAAAAAATATTATTATGACTGATTATAGCTATGTGAATACACTTCTTGTGTGGATCAATGCATGTGGCTAGAACAACCTTACCACCCATGTTAAAGTTGATTAAAAGAGGAATAAAAAAACATCTTTTGGAAATTGTCCTATGCCTTAATTCAAAAAATCTAGGACTAACCTTTGTGAACGTTTCTCATTCTTGTGATTGAATAATGTACATAAATAAATAATTTGTCTCTTAAATACAGGGGGCATAAGTATACACCCCCCTATGTTAATTCCCTAGAGACAGGCAGATTTTATTATTAAAGGCCAGTTATTTCCATGGATCAGATACTATGCCATCCGTGATAAGTTCCTTGGCTTGGAATTAAGGTAAATCCACCCCCATCATCACATAGCCTTCACCACTAGAGATTGGCATGTTTTATTTCAGTTAGCTAATAGATTAAAGATGGTTTGATTTAGCGTTGGAGATGACTTATGGGAAGTTCCCCATGCCTATATCTGTATGGTGAAGTATGTGTGATGATGGTGGGGGGGGGGGACTTATCAGAATGCAGAGTATCCTGACCATGATAATGGCCTTAATAATAAATCTGCCTTCTCTATGGGAATTTACATGGGGGGTGTATACTTATTCCCCCTGTATTTTAATGAAGATATTTTTTTCTGAACAATACATTACTCATTCTAAGAAAATTGGTGTCCTTAGAAGGTTGGATTTTTCTAATTTTTGAATTAAGGCTAAGATCAATTTCCAAAAGATGTTTTTTTTATTCCTCTTTTATATCAACTTTGCCTGGTGTGTAGTTATGCAAGCCTCTGTACTGCTGTCACTTTACAGGTAACCCCAAACAAGCGTCACATGTCCTCTCACACTCATCCCCTCACCTTCTTTAGGCTGACATGAAAGCTACAGTAATGACACACACTCATCGGCGCTTCCTCTCACCCGACAGTGGTGATATCACACACACTATGGACTATTTTTACACGGCTGTTATTTCAGAGTCACAGAATACCGGCATCACCTTCTGGGTGAAAATGCATGTAGTGCATTACTCAGTCCAATTTTAAAGGCCAGGACGGGGCTGACGCAGTAAGAAACCGGATTTCTACGACAAATCAGAAGTTTGTGTTCATGTTGGCGTCTGCAGATCGACTTATGACAAAAAAGCAAAAAATTTGGGTGATTCACTGATTAGTAATTGGGCAACACTTTTGATAGTCTTTAGTCGGTTACTTTGGGGTTGGGTGGGGGGGGGTTGAAGCAAAATATAAAGGTATGATGGAAAACTGAATTATTTTATGGTTTGGACTGATTGTTGGAAAATGTGATATTTCACTCATTCCCATTTTCTAGAACAAAATACTATATGCGTAAGGTAAGCGCTGATGAAATAACTTCCTAACCTCTAATAAATGTGCTTCCATTTTTTTTTGGAAATGTGACAAAAGTAATCACTCAAATATGAAGTTTTGTTATCTTGAATGAGGTTGTGTGCATAAGTAATTAATAATCTACTCTCATACATATCGGACACTCTAACTGCTCTTAACTGATAATTTAGGGTAAAGGCTTTTTTACAGCCAAAGGTTTTATTGTTATACTATTTTTATGTTATTTTTGCACTGTTTTTTCTCTATACTGCATTTTTAAACCTTTTTGTAAGCTGCTGCTGGAATTTCAAGTCATCCAAAAGGTTAATAAAGAGAAGTCTGAGGTCGGTCACAGACCGTTGATATAATAATACATACAGTCTATGGGTCCAGTGTTCACTGAAGCCTGTGTATATCCATGGGACAGGGGGGTGCTCCATGTCAGTTTCTCAACCCTCATGTTGTCCGTAGGTCAAATTGGGACCTGGTTTAATCAGTAAAAAAATAAAAAAATGTGTGTCACAAAAAGTGGGCTGTCAAAATAAGCGCTGAAAACTGTAAAAAGTGACAAAAAGTCAGAAAAAGTGATAAAAATGTTGAACCAAAATGGGTGTTTTTCATGGTTGACGGGCAGAAAACACAGGTTAATCCCCTTTATTCTCATGTCCCTGTGTTGTCTTTCTTGCAGCACTGAACTGTAAACTCACAAGAACACTAAATACTATTTCGGTTTTCTAATGTCCAAACATGCCTGCACATTTAAAAAAAACTCTATCCAAGGATCCCAGAATCCTCTCTGACCAAAGTACCACTTTTCTCTTCTCAAGTGTTGGCTACCATCCATCCACCTGTACCACTGCGGCCACTTCATACCTGTACATAGGGTTCGCACTAATCTCCCAGCTTGTCTGCATTCTTATCTTAAAAGAAGGAGCATCGTGTTTTTGGTCGGGTCTTGGCTCGGTCTAAGTGCTGGAGGCGGAGGCCGTTTGATGTTGTTATGGCTGCCTGTCTGCCGCCTCAGTCCAACTGGTCTGCAGGCCCCTCTCACGTCCAAAGGTATTGTGTTGGCTTACTCCTTTTGATTATATTATCAAGAGAGCAGGGAGCGAGAGAGAGAGAGAAGAGAAAGAGAATTAGACCGCCACTGACGGTGAGTAAACAAACACGAGTTTGTAAGAAGGTTGGTTCATCCAAGAAGGTCAGTTATTCCGACTCCTCTGGGGTATTGATGTCAGTTTTGGGTTTATGGGCTGGAGATTGTTCTTGCTTGATAAAACACTTGCCTGTACTCGGGCAGAAGAGAAGAAGACATTTTTGACACTCCATTACCAAGAATATATTGTTCCTTACTAGAAACAGCTGTAAGCGAAGTGAAAGCCATAATGTACAGTCTCAGTCCCACTTGCTCCAGGCTTATAAAATATCTCAACACCCATTGGACGGATTGCCTTAACCCTTGTGTTGTCTTCCTGTTGACGTGTCACTTTGTTTTTTTGGGTCAAAGTTTTTTTTTTGGAACAGTTTTTTTTTTTTTATGATTTTTAAGCTTTTTTGTCATTTTGCACTTTTCAACTTTTTTTTTTTTTTTTGTCCAAATGCCATAACATTGAATAAAACGCACACATTCAGTCAGAGTATTGACACTGATTTATGTCTGATTTATTTAGAGCGTTGTATGGAAACCATCCATGTCATTGTTTTGGACATTTTGTTGAAAGAAACCCAATTTTCTGATGTTTTAAAATGGGTCAAATTGACCCAGGACAACAGGAGGTCAATTTGGACAGACATTCATGGTCCCTGGAGGAGAAATCTACTACTCTCTTGATGATACTCTTTCTATAGCCCTTCAGGTCAAAAGTTGATTTGTCCAGTAAATTCCTGGCGCTGCCCATACATAGCCGACAAAGTAACAGGGGAACTGGATAACTCTCGTCTCATTCATTAACTGAAAACGCAGAAACATCAGATAGCTTGACCGCCTGTTTAACTATAGATCTTTAAAAGTCACAGTTACGGCGAAAATGACAACAGAGATCAAGTTCGCGGTGGTTCGGCCTACACTTACAAAACTAAATTCCATCCACTCTGGCTATTCTGCCTTTTTATGAGTGGGGACTCCACTTGAGATTAGTCTTGTTGACCATGTCAGAACAAGGCCTTCCTCTGTGTCAGGATGGATACGTCAACTCCAGATAATAATCCTAAATCCCTAGATCCACTGGCATTCTAATAAGTCATGTAGGCGGAGCAGCGTGAAGAAGTGTGTGTGTGTGGGGTTTGTTGGCACACAGCGCATGGGTTTGTTCCTTCAATGCAAGACGTGTGTGTCCATAATGGCTCAGTGACCCTTGTCAGTCTCTGGGGAGTGTATGTTGGGGGTCTGGGGTTACCCTCAGACCAAGTGATCTGAAAGAGGAAGTGTGTGGGGGTAGGGGAGGGTTGGGGTTGGGGTTGGGGGGGGGGACTTGAAGGCATGCTGTTCAGCCACATTACACCCAGAGGAAATTCTCATGTTCCTGCCAGCCTACAAAATAAACAGATCTGCAACCGCCGAGCGCTGGCGCCGGCTGGCCACCAGCGCTATAAACTAAACCGATGAATCACCATCAACGTGCACGCTCACCAGGCTGAAATGTGAAGTGCACGGGGGAGCGTGCCTTCAGAATTTCTTAGATGGTATGGTTAATCCAGTTTTCACATTTTGTGCGTGAACATATCCCGCTAAATTGAAATGCAATGGGCTGAATGGGCTTCTGTGTAACCACAGTGCACTCCCTCGGTGACATGACACACATGCCCTCCAGAAACTGGAGATTTATTCACCCGCTTTAAATGCATCCGCCCGGAAACCTTGCTCCAGTCAATATTTCAGATAACATCTTTTTCTGCCACGGAGTTTTGAAACCTCCCTCTCTTTTAAGTTTCTCAAACTACTCATCTTTTCTCTCTCTCTCTGCTCTCCTCTCTCTCTCTCTCTCTCTCTCTCTGCTTTCTCATCTGACCACACATCTGCGGTTATTTATTTGTTTATTCGGCAGCAATGTGTCACACATGTGTCTGGCTTCCCGCCACTCACCACTCCTCTGTAGTCCACTTAGGAGTCACTGAAGGACCGTAGTAGACCCTACCAAGCTCCTTGGCTTTCCAAGTGGATACTCACCACACGGATGGATGGATGGTGATGGATGGATAGATGGATGGATGGATGGATGCTAGTTTGCACATTAGATTAGTAAATCCTTTGTCTAATTGTTGTTTCCACTTTGACCTATGTTCTACTGCTGAATGCAAAGCAGGTTTTTCCCCAGCAAGTGAGGTATGACACCATGACCTACAGCAATTAAAGTGTCTAAATGGAGATTGGATTGCCTAAGCCTATGGATTTGCATTACCCACAACCTTTGAACTGTAATCTCAATGCTATTAATCCTCTGGAAAGAGTAAGAAGCCAGACAACTGAGGAAAGAATAGATCAACCTAGACCCACAATGGGGACGGATGACAGGTATGGCTGTTAGTGAGGCTGCACGGGGCTTCAGAGGTTCATCTATGGATTATAGGACTGTTTTCATCTGGTTTGTGGAACCTTCTGTGTCATTGTGACATCCAGCTGGTCTTTCTGGAACACGGTTTAAAGGATTTTGCAAGCCACACCCGCTTCTCTCTTACTCTTGCTTGGACTTAAACTTTAGTCCCCACCACAGCGAAAATCATCATCACGAAAAATGTGTCCCTCTTGTGAATCACCAGACACACAATTTGTACTCCTGAAGCAGTATGGTTTAAAAAGAAAAAAAGAAAAAAAAGGCTGTGGTTTGTTGTTCAGAATTCTGACAGAAAAATGCAGAAAACAAACGTTGGTTGAGAACACAGGCGATAAAACTGAGTGACCGTAGGGAACGGCAACTGGGCTCGCTGCTCACAGTGCTAGCAGTAGATCTCATGCATGACAGCTAATTGAATCCTGTCGTCGCTGTGTTCAGGATCTTGTTGAATGCGGAAAAGGACGTAGAGGAATAATTAGAGCCCATGCTACGCACTAATTCGCATCAAGGCAGACACAACACACAAACCACAATGGTATTTAGCAGATATTAAACTTGAGCCCCACAGCTTCCACCAGACCTCTGTGTGGACTCATCACTGAAAACAGGGAACTTCCTTTAAGGGTCGACTCTGGATTGACTGTTAAAGAACTTTACAAGGGATTTGACATTTTGGGGGATATGGGATTTCCTGTCTTGTTGGGAGTTAGATGAGAAGTTGATACCACGCTTTGCCTTACAGGTGGTTAGCTTAGCTTAGCACAAGACTGGAAACAGCTAAACAAACAGCTAAAGCTGATTGGTGAGAGTTACTCTTCTGGCCAAGAAATATTGTGTTTAACATTAAAATGTTAATTAGGACTTTAGAGGAGCTGGCAGGCCAATTTTGTTCCCTTTGGATGGACCGAGGGGCTGTTTCCACGGTTCCGGTCTTTGTGCTAAGCTAACTAACTGGTTGTTGGCTGTATTTCATATGTACCAAACGACATAGAGTGTTTATTAATCTTTACATCTCTCAGCAAGATGCAAATAAGCTTATTCCCAAAATGCCATGTTATTGGTTTGGACTGTATGTTGGATAAATGGGCAGTTGGAAAATGTGATATTTCACTATTTCCCATTTTATAGAACAAAAGTGTCGATTCATTGCGAAGGTGTAAGCGCTGATGACAACAACTCATTGCAGCCTAATAACACATGTGATTTTTCTTGCTAATATCTGGGAGAAGGAAGTTTAAGAATGTATGTTTTATTTCTATTTGAAGGTGAAGCCTAATGGTCTGTCACACTAGGTTTAGTACATTATCTCCTATTGGCTGTCTTAATATTTAGGCCGGTTTCTGCAAAGAAGGAAGTGACATGTTTGCACTTTAGAGGAATGCTTGCTGACTGTACCTGCTGTTGCAGAGGAACGGTATGGAAAGTTTGGTATGTCTCAATAACGAGTAGAAATACTCAGTTGAGTTTTAAGGAATTTTGCGGAGAGTACACCATGCAATGCTTGGCTCCCCTGCACAGTATCTAAATTGGGGAAAAGAACGACACATTAAAAGTCAGATGAGAATGCAAGGTCTTATATATTTTTCTTCAGCATAATTGCAACAACATATTGATAGAGCACTGCAGTACAAAGTAGAATGAAGCACAGACTTGATGTTGCTGTATGAAGTGTATGAGCAATGGTTTCCCTTTGTAACGGGTTGCCTTCATTTCTCAGATTAGGTGCACCATGAGTATGAGACATTTCAAATATTCAGAAACTTTAAAAAAAAATCAAACAGACAAATAAATACTGTACAACACCGTAAATGTAATACTAGATTCGAAATCACAAAAAATATCCTGCTTTCCTCAACGAACACTTATATATGCACTATCATAGAAAACATGCGCATTGCTGGCGAGTTTCCCTTCAACAATGAAACACTATCACCCACAATGGCAAACATGAGTACATTTTGATATATCTTAAAAGTGCCTTCCTTTAAAATTGGTGATTCCAAAATGTAAATGCGTTTGCTTTTACACTCTGGAAGCACGAATTCCTGAAAAAAGGTTTGGAGCGAACATCATAGAATTGACTGGATAGAAAGAGCAATTCCGGAGTCACAAGGTTTTAAATGTAAATTTAACATGACCTACATCCGGGTTTTCCAATCCTTTGCACTTACCTAAGTATCTCCCAATGGTGACCACTTCCATGTTGCCTTTAAGTGTAAGCCAGGGTAAGGGCTCCAACTACATGACTTCTCAGGATGTTTGTTTGAGTAGGAATGGCCTTTCTATGCAATCAAGTCTGTACATAAACCAAAGACCCTAAGCCCTAAGCAGCAATGACACTTTCTACTACACACATGCATCAACAGTTTATCACTTATAAGGGTCTCCCCACGGCCTCTGAAATGCACAAAAAAACATGATCTGTCATCAGTTACAATCTGGTTAGACCTCAAAACTTCCAATAATCCTTAGGCCAATACACTTTGTGCTAGTTCCAAAGGTGCTCTGCTGTCGAGGTAAATGAACACATTTGTTAATCATGGTCCGTAAGTCCCCCTGAAACATTGTAGAGATCTATGAGCATCCCAATCCTACTCACTGAAACAACTTCATTTTTCCTATTTTGCACCGTAGAGACTTAGGAGGCTGGATTTACACGGCACCAACAGTCTGATGTTTAACTCTTTGGCACCCAGATCACATATATCTTCATGGCTTTGAAAATGTGATAAACTCCTGTGTGACAAAAACATTTGAAATCAAATGTGCTGTTTGCTGCTTAATTTACTATCCATTCATCTCACTAGCAACTCTCAATAGTGACGCAGAATTTTACTCCTTTTAGCTAACCTCTCTGGTTGAGATCCCAAATTCTTCCAACCCACTAATCTACTAATTTTAGTGTCCCAAACGTTTGGCTGGAATCCACATTACTGTGAATAAATGTGGCACTTTTGGGTTACCGTGTCCGTTGTCTTGTTCCCCTTAAACCTTGTAAAAACCTGAAGGATATTAATTGTTGCAGCATCGTTGGGATCTGTTGCCTCTTCCATGCATGTGTTTGTTTCTCAAATAACCATCCACATGTCATACATTCCTAATGGAAAACCTACAAGAAGCATAACCAGGATGCTTACCATTTTTTTCTATTGTCAATCACAATGCTCCAGGACACTGTCAAAAAGCCAGTATTAGACATCAGCTTACCCCACCCGGAGAGTGTAACAATATAAAGAGAGAGAGCTCAATGTACGCCAGATGTGAACAGGTTGGCAAGCGATAGGAGAACACTGCATTTTATTTTTTCCATTCTTGTATCGTTCAGTTGAGCCTGACATCAGGACACTGTGCCAAATCCTAACTTAACAGCCACACTCCTCTCATACCTTATGCCCCCAAATCTCCCAACCACAAATGTGCGTTGTGTAAATTTGCAATTCCTCAACTTAATAATGTATGATGCATGGTTTAATGTAATATGTCATGACTTAAAGTAGGCATTCTCCTCTCAAATTAGGATTGGGCCCTTCTGACTCTCGCGAAGTAATAGTTTGGCTGTGGTCCCTCATACCCCTTGCCTCTTCCAGTTCGTTCATGAACCCTCTTCATGGGGGTTTTCTGGCAGCTCAGTCCATATTTGGTGGCCGCCACCGCATGGACGACTCCAGCTCCCTTGCACAGATCCAAGGCAGCACATCCACCTTAAAGTGCAGCTCAGGGTGAGACCTCTGTCTGATGCCAGGTTCGCTGGCCTGCACACTTTCCCCCTGTGATCAGCCGACGGACCTCTCACCATAACAACAATGCTGCGCTGCAAGAGTGGAGGAATCGCTGAAAAGTGTTGAGCGTACATGCAGCACGCGCTTGACGCTTGTAGATGTCGGCGTGCTTGGCCGCTGGCGTTCGGGGTGGTACGGCCAACGGACCTGCCGCCATGCTTCTCATCGTAGACACTGACCTACAGTGTACCCAACCCCTTCGAGGGGGTAGGAGCGGGGCAGCTGGGCAGCTCAGACACATGACCTGTGGAGTACCTCTAGGAACTCACTCTTACATTTTGACCACTTCTCACAGCTGTCCACATCTGTTGGAAGTCAGCACCAATACCACATGAAATTTCATACCAGTATTGAGCAAGCCAGTTTTACATTCCCTTGTCAATGGGGTACACCGTCATATACCTACAAACTACATGTATACACTGACCTGAGTTCGAGCTGTAACAATTCCAAATGTTGCTGTACAATTATGTCTCAGAAATGATGTGATACAATGCAAACAAAAATTGTCTCTTTAGTCAAATTTAAAATATTTTATTACTTTTTTAAACAAAACTTAAGTTTTGAATGATATCCCGGGAGTTTATGGATCGCATCTTTGTGTTGTGACTCGCTGTCATGTGACTCATATGTAATAACACAAACACAGCCTATAAAGTAAACAACGCCTCTTTATATCATAATTTCTTTTTAATAACCGTATCCCCCCTTGCCATATTGGTTGCTATGACACTGTATAGGGTCAAGTGCCATAACACAATTAAATAAAAACATATAGTCCGACCCATAATACACATACATATTACAATTTGGCACATCTACTAAACAACAATTACGAGACAATAGCTAAGTTAGCATATTTTGGGTTTAATCAAGAACCGTGATGATTTGGATTGAGTATGCTTTTTAAAATTGGACGGAACAGTATACAGTTAATGGGTTTTGATCCCTTAAGCATATGAAAGGTTGTTATAGAAAACTTCTAAATTAGAAAAAAACGTAACCATGTCCCAAATGGCTTCTGTGCCAGTCTCCACGTCGAAAAGGGAAAAAAAAGGGCCCTTCGAAAAACAGTTGTATGACATCACCTAAGAAGAGGAGTGGTTACACTCAGCTGTAGTTTTAAAAATGCGCTGAGACAGCAGAATAATAATTACAATATCTTTCTCTGCCTCTGTTTGTTATTGTTATCTTTCATGTGGAATATAACCTCCACCAGGACAAGGCCTCCAG
>NC_045750.1:23275991-23276146 GCF_008692095.1 Etheostoma spectabile | reverse complement strand
CCTCCAGGTACGTGGATGCCATCAATGACAATGTCTTTGGGTAGATCACGAGATGTGCCTGGAGCTGTCGAGTACATCCTCAGAGTCTCTTTCAGCACCTGGGAGGAGGTTACAGTGGGATCTTTAGTCAATTACATAAAAGATAAAATGTATTC
>NC_045750.1:23275798-23275981 GCF_008692095.1 Etheostoma spectabile | reverse complement strand
AAGTAGCATTAGAGAGAGGAAGCAAATCTCGGTTTAGTGTGTCATCTGTAGATTGAGCCATTTTTCTAATTGAAATCAAGAACACTTATCATATAGACTAACTTGAGAGTCAGTATTCACAACATGCTTCACTCCTGAAGAGCTAAACAATCTTCATCCTAACTCCACGTACCTGTGAGAGGT
>NC_045750.1:23275377-23275621 GCF_008692095.1 Etheostoma spectabile | reverse complement strand
CAGGATGTCTCCCGAGTTCCATGATGCAGAAAGCCAGTTGATTAGCAGTTGTTTCTTGCCCTAAAATGTTAGAACATTACCTTCAAAACCCCAAAGTCATGCTTAAAGGAACAGTTTATCAAAAACACAATAAAAAGTAGGACTTAAATATAAGTGGTGGTGATGATAATAATACACAGATTTAAAAGCATGGATTTTTGTGAATAACTATGTCATTATAATTGCAAAGTAGTATTTAACTCCC
>NC_045750.1:23274699-23275162 GCF_008692095.1 Etheostoma spectabile | reverse complement strand
TCTTCTTTAGTCATGCTTTCCTCTGGAATAACAAGAAAAGAAAATTCAACAAGTAAACCAATATATTTAGTTATCTTATCATTTAATTTGTAACATTAAAATCCATGTTGGACGGAAAGTTGAACTAATGTAAACATGCATATTAACTCGCCTGTCCTGTCTAGAGAAAAATCAAATATCACAATATATTTGACAAAATATCTCGATATCGATACCGCAACAATATTGTAGTGTTGACTACTGGTGCTTCCACAAAATATTAACACAATGAGATGTTTGATAAATAATCAGCAGTAATGTGGATATAATGACTAAGAAGGTAAATAATAGAACAGTTACAACAGTCTGGTAAGTTCATAAAATGACAACTTTACTGTAATGCAGTATTTAAAAGCAGGGTAAAACAACACTTATGCCAAATTACGATATTACGATATCCAAAATCTAAGACAATATCTAGTCT
>NC_045750.1:23267710-23274689 GCF_008692095.1 Etheostoma spectabile | reverse complement strand
TATTCATATACAGGGGAGACACTATTTTCTCTCACTATGACTCTAGAGTCACAACTTGCTCCAAAGACAATTGCTGTCACTCTCTCACTTTCTCCATCACTCTATCACCCACTCCCCACACACATCGACGCACCACACCAACAAGCCCCCAGTATACAAAGTCTTGCAATGACCCTCCCCGGAAACCACACCGCCCCCCCCCCCCCCCCCGGCATCTGGCGGTGAAGTGCAAAGAAAACACGTTCATCAACCCCGACACAGAACTCCGAAAGGGTCACAACAGTAGTAGGAGCACGACACCGTAGCGACAGCGTGGAGTTTACGCACAACCATGAAACGGCCAACAAATAATCTTTCCAAATTCTTCTTATCTAATCACACTTTAGGGACCATAACCTGTGCAGCTGATTTGATGATCTGTGTGAGGATGTCCTTGGGGACGTCGTCGCGTTTGCATGGCAGTCTTTGCGGCATTAATCACTTAGCTCCAGTTGTGCGCAGCAGGGCGGCAAGCTTCCCTCACTTTCTTAAGAATGGTCGGTTCTTCAGCTTGTACTGGAAACGCAAGATTTGGGATCAGGATTATAACATCATCCGCACAAACTCTTACAAATTTGAAGTCATACCTCAAAGAAGATGTCCTGGCTATGTAGATCATCCCTTTCAGACATGTCTCAATGGCGTTAGGGAAAAGCGATGTATCCTTCTGCAGGTCTAAATCCACTCCAAATGCAACTGAGAGTATGAGGAAAATAAGCTAGTTAACAACTTCATTATACCTTTTATATATATATATATATATTTTTATATATAAACTTTTGTCATAAACTGGTGCTTTTGTCACATACAAGGAAAACGTTTTGGATCATTACTGCTGTGGAAGACGTGAAACAGACTATAGCACAATACCTTAGCAATAACATCAAGGGTAAAAGAGTTCATGAGGTGGAGCATGCTGGCCTCTGTCATGTTATCAGCGACATCTGTAAGAGTAGTCATCAGTTTCTCTGCCCTCTCGTTGAAGATGCCGGTTAGACCTCTCAAATACCTGGAAATGTAGTAGTTTTAGAAAGTGGACTAGCGGGACACACACACACATTATATATATATATATATATATATAGTTGGACAATGTTCTCCAAAAGAAACAAGAGCAAAAGATACCCACAATCTAAACAGAATCTACAATGATTGCAAACACTGGATATAAAATGAAGGATGAGCAAATAGTGGATTCCATCTTTGTGATTATTAAATAACTCACAAGCTGCTGAACGGGGGGTCCATGATGCGCCGCTGTTTATACCACTTCTCATGATCTGTGCTGTTACCAGGCCATCCCTAGGAACCTGAAAAGCGACATGGCACTTCAAAATGCTATATAAGGTTTAAATGATTCGGCATAACAAACAGTAAAGGGAAAAACCAAACAAGGGGGCTGATATACACATACATAAAACACAAGTTGTTGTCAGTTCTCAAATTTTACATTCACAGTATTAGAGATTACAGTTGTATGAAAAAGTATGTAAAGTATAACTAATCTGATCTGACAAATTACCTTTGACCAAACAGGCTGAAGATTCTGTGTAGAATCTATCTTTCGGTACTTGGGGACATCAGGATCTCCTAAACAGAGCCAATGACAAGAGGGAATATTGAAGGACAAGGTGTTTTAGCTGCAGACATCGTTCTACTGTTGTGTTTTGTTGTGTCTCGCTCCTTCCTGTATTTCATTTCTTTGTTGGAGTAAAACATTGGAAGGATGTGGAAAAGGTGCGCTGTTCCTGTGTGTAGTGTACTTCTGTATCATGGACCGATGTGTTGCACTTTGTGTGGTGTGTAAATAAAAAAATATTGACAAGGTGTTTTGAAATTTTGATATATGCTACCCGAAAGGACAATAGAAAAAAATTAGTGGCATTTCATGATGACACACTTTAAACTTCATGTTATTGTGCAATACTTAGCAACTGGTGGTTATAAACTACTATAAGGTACTGTGTTACCTTGGTCGCTTGGGCAGGTCACAAGGACTGCAACGTAATGAGAACGTTATTCTTGCAGACAGGCCCATATGTCTCGGCCCTGTAAATGACATGTCATACATTTCATTACAGGTACTAATTAGAGCACCACGGGTTAAGCACTGTGGTTTACACTACATCCGTCTTCAGCAGAATATAGAAACGCCATTGCAGAAAAACTGAACAACGCCATAAGTCAGGTTCACGTACCATCATAGAACAAACATAGATGTAATTCTGACTTGCTAACTCCGGAATAGAACAGAACCACCTGGCAGCCATGTTGCCTGGGTCAAGTTTTAGACTTGCTGCAACTTGTTTATATCTGGTACGTAACATGGGAACTACGGCGTTTGTTCTAAGTTGAAATTTTTCCATTTAAGTATTTAATATTCACATAGGCTACTTCTGTCTTAAATGCATGAAACATAATTGTGCTTACCATTCCAGAAAGTGTCGTAATGTTGTCGCCTTTACTCATTATCCTAAAAAGGTTGGTGAATGTCCGAAGAGAAAACTGTGGACGAAAAAAGAAAAATTTGCCAGGTAATGTGAAAAACTCATAATTTTAGCTAATAGCTCGCTAGGTGACAAGAAAACAAATAAAGTTAGCGCTAGAACAAACTTAACGACAAACCATGAATTTGACGTGACTTACTTGTCTCTCGGTGGCCCAGGTATGTGGTCATTTTCATATGAATGGTTTTAACATATAAGCAATAACCAATAGACGATATGAATATCAGAAAGAGCAGAAACAAAGCAGTCCAGCTCAAAATGACATAGAAAAATGACATTTTGGTAACCTAAGCTCAATAGACTGTCAGCTACGTGGAACGCTAGAAAGCTAGTCCAAGTCTGTCTGTCAGGCCGTTGACAACTGCGTCATAATGACTGCCGAATCACCTTTCACACATTTAAATTTCTTGTACTCATATCAGTGCAAGTTCGGGCTCCATAGCTCAGTGGTTAGAGCATGGTCTTGTAAACCAGGGGTCGCGAGTTCGATCTCGCTGGGGCCGCCTGGGTAACATTTTCATTTTCAAACGCAAGATCATTTTCGTACCTTAACCTGAATTTCTGTTAAACCGTTGGACGTCTGTAGCGTTATTGATAAACTGCTACTAAAAAAACATTTTTTTTTTACTAACGTGCTAATGAATAATTCTGATAGGTGAATCAGCTTTACACCAACTGTAACGTTAGCCGTTACAGGTTTGACTATTGGCTCATTAGCTGCTAACAGCTAAGTTAGGCTATATTAATTAACGTTAGCTTAACTGCTAGCCTTTACAACAAATGTCGTAGCAAATCAGTCATTTGCACGAGTTGTAAGTAGCCTACTCACCACCCAGGAAGTTATGTCTGTATCTCATAATCAGTTCTATCGTACGGACATGCAAAATGCTGCTTGACATGCCAGAACACTAAAAAGATATTTTGATATGAAACTTGGTATACTGAACCAGGAAACAAAGAAGAGTTTAGATGTGTTATGCCCACATCAAAAATTAAACTCTTTGTTGAAAATGCATCAGGAATGAGCCTACAGTCTGTGTATTTAGCTTTATCAAAGTCCTATAGAACAGAGCCATCATTAGGAACACTCAGGTTTTAGTAAAGACACATTTAGACCTGATTATAGTTATTGAGTTATTGATATGTCTTAAGAAATTGGGGCACCAAAAGCTAGCCTTTCTTCCCATCATTTTAAAGTGGTGTTTTGTCATTAACCCCTGTTATCCTCAGGTCAAATTGACCCATTTAATAATGTCTATATCAGAAATTTGGCATTCTTTTAAACCAAATACCACAAAAAAAAGATGGATTCCATGCACGTGCTTTGCAAATACAATAGATCACTTCATTGAATTTCGGGTGTAAATTGAAATGGTTTCAACTCAGCATCGTGACCAAACTCATCCACTCACATAGTTCCTCTGATCTTAACTATTAGTCAAAATAATTCACAATTTCGCTTTAGTAACTCAAATATTAGGTATGATTCTATACGTTGAGGGGTGTTGACCATAGACTCCAACAAGTAGTGTAAAACTAGTGGTAGTAAGGTGGTGATAGTGAAATTTAAAAAAATAGTAATGTCAAATGGAAAAAAAAAAAAGTAAGTGTTAATCTTTGGACACAGGAGGACAACACAACGCTTAAAGTGTGGTAGGGATGTGTATCCTATCATGAAGGTCTCCTTCAGAACTTTCTGCACTATCATGCCTCCTTAATTAAGCAGAGGTATGTGGAACTGCACTTTCAGTTTAGGATAAAAGTGGTGTCGAGTTAAGTTTAGTCAGTGGAGTTTAGAAGTTTTCACGACTTCAAAACTTTTAACCAAAATTGTACTGCTTTGCACCTCAGAGTTCATCCGTCACCAATCACTTTCAGCACGGAGGGACAAGGGAATTCCCCATGACTGAAAATAGGACAGTATTGCCAATCGAGGCATAGAACACGTAGTAGATGCACTTCACACATCAGAAACCCCCCCCCCCCCCCCCCCCTCGGTTTATACAATTACACTCGTCTCCAGGAGCACTGCAATAATTGTTGCGTCAACACTGAATCCACATAGGCTTAATTAATAGAGAGATGCATACACAAGTGACAGGCTAAGTGATGCAGGTGGACATTGTGAATCAAAATGTGCACTTATGTTTGCTCGTGTAATATATGAAACACATCAAGGGTAAACACACTCGCATTGCTGAAAGGGGCTAAAAGGCTGTGACAAGCACGCACGAAAGGCACAAGATCCAATTTCGAATCAGCTGTGTTATTGAAAAACAGCCTAAAATTATTGCATTTGATGCATTTCCCCCCTTTCCCTGGCACGTTAGCCTCCCTTTTGTAGAAGAAATACAGTCATCCATATGATAAAAAAATATTATTTATGACTGATTATAGCTAAATGTGAATACAGCCTTCTTGGTGATCAAATGCAGTGGCTAGAAACAACCTTACACACCCATGTTAAAGTTGATTAAAAAGAGGAATAAAAAAACATCTTTGGAAATTGATCCTAATGCCTTAATTCAAAAAATCTAGGAAAATACAACCTTTTAAGGACACCAATTTTCTTTGTGATTGAATAATGTATCATAAATAATATGTTCTTCCTTAAAATACAGGGGGCATAAGTATACACCCCCCTATGTTAAATTCCCATAGAGACAGGCAGATTTTTATTATAAAGGCCAGTTATTTCATGGATCAGGATACTATGCATCCTGATAAAGTTCCCTTGGCTTTGGAATTAAAGTAACATCCCACCCCCATCATCACATGCCTTCACCATACATAGAGATTGGCATGGTTTTATTCAGTTAGCTTAATAGATTAATAGTGGTTTGATTTGCATTGAGAGATGATCTTATGGGGTTCCCCATGCCTAATCTTGTATGGTGAAGTATGTGTGATGATGTGGGGGGGGGGGGGACTTTATCAGAATGCAGAGTATCCTGATCCATGAATTAATGGCCTTAATAATAAATCTGCCTGTCTCTATGGGAATTTACAGGGGGGTGTATACTTATTCCCCCTGTATTTTAATGAAGAATATTTTTTTCTGAACAATACATTACTCATCATAAAGAAAATGGTGTCCTTAGAAGGTTGGATTTTTCTAAATTTTTTGAATTAAGGCATTAAGATCAATTTCCAAAAGATGTTTTTTTATTCCTCTTTTTATATCAACTTTAGCCTGGGTGTGTAAGGTTATGCAAGCCTCTGTACTGCTGTCACTTTAACAGGTAACCCCAAAACAAGCTCAACATGTCTCTTCTCAAACTCATCCCCTCACCTCTTTAGGTGACATGAAGCCTACAGTAATGAACACACACTCATCGGAGCTTCTCTCAGCCGACAGTGGTGATATGCACACACACTAGGGACTATTTTTACACAGGCTGTAATGTCAGAGTCACAGATTACCGGCATTACACTTCTGGGTGAAAATGCAGTAGTGCATACTCAGTCCAATTATTTAAAGGCAGGACGGGCACGCTGGAAGTAAAACGGATTCTACCGACAAACAGAAGTTTGTGTTCATGTTGGCGTCTGCAGATCGACTTAGACAAAATAAGCAAAAACATTTGGGTGATTCATCTGTTAGTATATGGCAACAATTTTGATAGTCTTTACGGTTACTTTGGGTGGGGTGGGGGGGGGTTGAAGCAAAATAATAAGGTATGATGACAAACTGAATTATTTTATTGGTTTTGGACTGATTGTTGGAAAAGTGATATTTCACTCATTCCCCTTTTCTAGAACAAAATAGATATGCGTAAGGTTAAGCGCTGATGAAAATAACTTCCTAACACTAATAAATGTGATTCCATTTTTTTTGGAAATGTGACAAAAGTAATCATCTCAAATATGAAGTTTGTTGTTTTGAATGAGGTTGTGTGCAGTAAGTAATTATAATCTACTCTCATACATATCTGGACACTCTAACTGCTCTTAACTGATAATTTAGGGAAAGGCTTTTTTACAGCCAAAGGTTTTATGTTTATTACTATTTTTATGTTATTTTGCACTGTTTTTTCTCTCTATACTGCATTTTTTAAAACTTTTGTAAGCTGCTGCTGGAAATTTCAAGTCATCCCAAAAGGATTAAAAAGAGAAGTCTGAGGTCGAGTCACAGACCGTTGATATTAATAATACATACAGTCTATGGGTCCAGTGTTCACTGAAGCCTGTGTACTAACCATGGTGACAGGGGGGGGTGCTCCATGGCAGTTTCTCAACCTCATGTTGTCCTGAGGTCAAATTGGACCTGTTTTCAGTTAAAAAATAAAAAAAATGTTGTCACAAAAAAGGGCTGTCAAAATAAGCGCGTGAAAACATGTAAAAAGTGACAAAAATGTCAGAAAAAAGTGATAAAAATGTTGAACCAAAATGGGTTTTTTTCATGGTTGACGGGCAGAAAAACCCAAGGGGTA
>NC_045750.1:23266559-23267685 GCF_008692095.1 Etheostoma spectabile | reverse complement strand
AGTAGGAGCACGACACCGTAGCGACAGCGTGGAGTTTACGCACAACCATGAAACGGCCTTAACAATGCCCCAACAAATAATCTTTCCAAATTCTTCTTATCTAATCACACTTTAGGGACCATAACCTGTGCCAGCTGATTTGATGATCTGTGTGAGGATGTCCTTGGGGACGTCGTCGCCGTTTTGCATGGCAGTCTTTCGGTCATTAATCCACTTAGCTCCAGTTGTGCGCAGCAGGCGGCAAGCTTCCCTCACTTTCTTAACGAATGGTCGGTTCTTCAGCTTGTACTGGAAACGCAAGATTTGAGGATCAGGATTATAACATCATCACCGCACAAACTCCTTACAAATTTGAAGTCATACCTCAAAGAAGATGTCCCTGGCTATGCAGACCATCCCTTTCAGACATGTCTCAATGGCGTTAGGGAAAAGCGATGTATCCTTCTGCAGGTCTAAATCCACTCCAAATGCAACCTGAGAGTTATGAAGAAAATAAGCTAGTTACAACTTCATTATACCTTTTTTAAACTTTTGTCATAAGCTGGTGCTTTTGTCACATACAAGGAAAACGTTTTGGATCATTACTGCTGTGGAAGACGTGAAACAGACTATAGCACAATACCTTAGCAATAACATCAAGGGTAAAAGAGTTCATGAGGTGGAGCATGCTGGCCTCTGTCATGTTATCAGCGACATCGTGAAGAGTAGTCATCAGTTTCTCTGCCCTCTCGTTGAAGGGCCGGTTAGACCTCTCAAACCTGGAAATGTAGTAGTTTTAGAAAGTGGACTAGCGGGACACACACACACATTATATATATATATATATATATATAGTTGGACAATGTTCTCCAAAAGAAACAAGAGCAAAAGATACCCACAATCTAAACAGAATCTACAATGATTGCAAACCTGGATCTAAATGAAGGATGAGCAATAGTGGATTCCCCTTTTGATTATTAACTGAACCACAACGCTGCGGACGCTGGGGGTCCATGATGCGCCGCTGTTTATACCACTTCTCATGATCTGTTGCTGTTACCAGGCCATCACCTAGGAACCTTGAAAAGAGACATGGAACATTCAAAATAGCTATATAAGGTTATAAATGATTCGGCATAACCAAACA
>NC_045750.1:23266435-23266549 GCF_008692095.1 Etheostoma spectabile | reverse complement strand
CCAAACACAAGGGGGCTGATAATACACATACATAAAACACAAGTTGTTGTCAGTTCTCAAATTTTACATATTCACAGTATTAGAGATTACACTGTTGTATGAAAAAGTATGTAA
>NC_045750.1:23265889-23266419 GCF_008692095.1 Etheostoma spectabile | reverse complement strand
TAATCTGATCTGACAAATTACCTTTGACCAAACAGGCTGAAGATTCTGTTGTAGAATCTATCTTTCGGATACTTTGGGGACATCAGGATCTCCTGAAACAGAGCCAATGACAAGAGGGAATATTGAAGGACAAGGTGTTTTAGCTGCAGACATCGTTCTTACTGTTGTGTTTTTGTTGTGTCTCGCTCCTTCCTGTATTTCATTTCTTTGTTTTGGAGTAAAACATTGGAAGGATTGTGGAAAAGGTGCGCTGTTCCTGTGTGTAGTGTACTTTTCTGTATCATCTGGACCGATGTGTTGCACTTTTGTTTGGCTGTTTAAATAAAAAAATATTTGACAAGGTGTTTTTGAAATTTTGATATATGCTACCCGAAAGGACAATAGAAAAAAATTAGTGGCATTTCATGATGCACACTTTTAAACTTCATGTTTATTGTGCAATACTTATGCAACTGGTGGTTATATAACTACTATAAGGTACTGTGTTTACCTTGGTCGCTTCTGGGCAGGTCACAAGGACTGCAACGTAA
>NC_045750.1:23265480-23265879 GCF_008692095.1 Etheostoma spectabile | reverse complement strand
TTATTCTGCAGACAGGCCCATATGTCTCGGCCCTGTAAATGACATGTCATACATTTATCATTACAGGTAACTAATTAGAGCACCACGGGTTAAGCACTGTGGTTTACACTACATCCGTCTTTCAGCAGAATATAGAAACGCCATTGCAGAAAAACTGAACCAACGCCATCAAGTCAGGTTTCACGTACCATCATAGAACAAACATGAGATGTAATTCTGACTTGCTAACTCCGGAATAGAACAGAACCACCTGGCAGCCATGTTGCCTGGGTCAAGTTTTAGACTTGCTGCAACTTGTTTTATATCTGGTACGTAACATGGGAACTACGGCGTTTGTTCTAAGTTGAAATTTTTCCATTTAAGTATTTAATATTCACATAGGCTACTTCTGTCTTAAAT
>NC_045750.1:23265198-23265470 GCF_008692095.1 Etheostoma spectabile | reverse complement strand
TGAAACATAATTGTGCTTACCATTCCAGAAACGTGTCGTGAATGTTGTCGCCTTTACTCATTATCCTTAAAAAGGTTGGTGAATGTCCGAAGAGAAAACTGTGGACGAAAAAAGAAAAATTTGCCAGGTAATGTGAAAAACTCAATAATTTTAGCTAATAGCTCGCTAGGTGACAAGAAAACAAATAAAGTTAGCGCTAGAACAAACTTAACGACAAACCATGAATTTGACGTTGACTTACTTGTCTCTCGGTGGCCCAGGTATGTGGTCAT
>NC_045750.1:23236897-23265188 GCF_008692095.1 Etheostoma spectabile | reverse complement strand
ATGAATGTGTTTAACATATAAGCAATAACCAATAGACGATATGAATATCAGAAAGAGCAGAAACAAAGCAGTCCAGCTCAAAATGACATAGAAAAATGACATTTTGGTAACTCAAGCTCAATAGACTGTCAGCTACGTGTGAACGCTAGAAAGCTAGTCCAAAGTCTGTCTGTCAGGCTCGTTGACAACTGCGTCATAATGACTGCCGAATCACCTTTCACACATTTAAATTATTCTTGTACTCATATCAGTGCAAGTTCGGGCTCCATAGCTCAGTGGTTAGAGCACTGGTCTTGTAAACCAGGGGTCGCGAGTTCGATCCTCGCTGGGGCCTGCCTGGGTAACATTTTCATTTTCAAACGCAAGATCATTTTCGTACCTTAACCTGAATTTTCTGTTAAACCGTTGGACGTCTGTAGCGTTATTGATAAACTGCTACTAAAAAAACATTTTTTTTTTATTACTAACGTGCTAATGAATAATTCTGATAGGTGAATCAGCTTTACACCAACTGTAACGTTAGCCGTTACAGGTTTGACTATTGGCTCATTAGCTTGCTAACAGCTAAGTTAGGCTATATTAATTAACGTTAGCTTTAACCTGCTAGCCTTTACAACCAAAATGTCGTAGCAAATCAGTCATTTGCACGAGCTTGTAAGTAGCCTACTCACCATCACCAGGAAGTTATGTCTGTATCTATAATCAGTCTCTATCGGTGACGGACATGCAAATGCTGCTTGACATGCCAGAACACTAAAAAGATATTTTTGATATGAAACTTGTTATACTGATAACCAGAGAAACAAAGAAGAGTTTAGATGTGTTATGCCCACATCAAAAATTAAACTCTTTGTTGAAAATGCATCAGGAATGAGCCTACAGTCTGTGTATTTCAGCTTTATCAAAGTCCTATAGACACAGAGCCATCATTAGGAACACTCAGGTTTTAGTAAAGACACATTTAGACCTGATTATAGTTATTGAGTTATTGATATGTCTTAAGAAATTGGGGCACCAAAAGCTAGCCTTTCTTCCCATCTATTTTAAAGTGGCTGTTTTGTCATTAACCCTCCTGTTATCCTCAGGTCAAATTTGACCCATTTTAATAATGTCTATATCAGAAATTTGGCATTCTTTTAAACCAAATTACCACAAAAAAAAGATGGATTCCATGCAACGTGCTTTGCAAATACAATAGATCACTTTCATTGAATTTCGGGTGTAAATTGAAATGGTTTCAACTCAGCATCGTGACCAAACTCATCCACTCAACATACGTTCCTCTGATCTTAACTATTAGTCAAAATAATTCACAATTTCTGCTTTAGTAACTCAAATATTAGGTATGATTCTATACAGTTGAGGGTTGTTGACCATAGACTCCAACAAGTAGTGTAAAACTAGTGGTAGTAAGGTGGTGATAGTGAAATTTAAAAAAAATAGTAATGTCAAATGGAAAAAAAAAAGTAAGTGTTAATCTTTTGGACACAGGAGGACAACACAACGCTTAAAGTGTGGTAGGGATGTGTATCCTATCATGAAGGTCTTCCTTCAGAACTTTCTCTGCACTATCATGCCTCCTTAATTAAGCAGAGGTATGTGGAACTGCACCTTTCAGTTTAGGATAAACGTGGTGTCGAGTTAAGTTTAGTCAGTGGAGTTTAGAAGTTTTCACGACTTCAAAACTTTTAACCAAAATTGTACTGCTTTGCACCTCAGAGTTCATCCGTCACCAATCACTTTCAGCACGGAGGGACAAGGGAATTCCTCCATGACTGAAAATAGGACAAGTATTGCCAATCGAGGCATAGAACTACGTAGATAGATGCACTTCACACATCAGAACCCCCCCCCCCCCCCCCCCCCCCCCCCCTCGGTTTATACAATTACACTCGTCTCCAGGAGCACTGCAATAATTGTTTGCGTCAACACTGAATCCCACATAGGCTTAATTAATAGAGAGATGCATACACAAGTGACAGGCTAAGTGATGCAGGTGGACATTGTGAATCAAAATGTGCACTTATGTTTGCTCGTGTAAATATATGAAACACACATCAAGGGTAAACACACTCTGCATTGCTGAAAGGGGCTAAAAGGCTGTGACAAAGCACGCACGAAAGGCACAAGATCCAATTTCGAATCAGCTGTGTTATTGTTAAAAAACAGCCTAAAATTATTTGCATTCTGATGCATTTCCCCCCTTTTCCCTGGCACGTTAGCCTCCCTTTTGTAGAAGAAAATACAGTCATCCATATGATAAAAAAATATTATTTATGACTGATTATAGCTAAATGTGAATACAGCCTTCTTGGTGATCAAATGCAGTGGCTAGAACAACCTTACACACCCATGTTAAAGTTGATTAAAAAGAGGAATAAAAAAACATCTTTTGGAAATTGATCCTAATGCCTTAATTCAAAAAATCTAGGAAAATACAACCTTTTAAGGACACCAATTTTCTTTGTGATTGAATAATGTATCATAAATAAATAATTGTTCTTCCTTAAAATACAGGGGGCATAAGTATACACCCCCCTATGTTAAATTCCCATAGAGACAGGCAGATTTTTATTATTAAAGGCCAGTTATTTCATGGATCAGGATACTATGCATCCTGATAAAGTTCCCTTGGCTTTGGAATTAAAGTAACATCCCACCCCCATCATCACATAGCCTTCACCATACATAGAGATTGGCATGGTTTTATTTCAGTTAGCTTAATAGATTAATAGATGGTTTGATTTGCATTGAGAGATGATCTTATGGGAAGTTCCCCATGCCTATATCTATGTATGGTGAAGTATGTGTGATGATGTGGGGGGGGGGGACTTTATCAGAATGCAGAGTATCCTGATCCATGAATTAACTGGCCTTTAATAATAAAATCTGCCTGTCTCTATGGGAATTTAACATGGGGGGTGTATACTTATTCCCCCTGTATTTTAATGAAGAATATTTTTTTCCTGAACAATACATTACTCATTCATAAAGAA
The DNA here is from genome assembly GCF_008692095.1 of Etheostoma spectabile. Taxonomy (NCBI): domain Eukaryota; kingdom Metazoa; phylum Chordata; class Actinopteri; order Perciformes; family Percidae; genus Etheostoma; species Etheostoma spectabile. Next base: position 23,262,192 of record NC_045750.1, on the reverse strand, counting down.
AATTGGTGTCCTTAGAAGGTTGGATTTTTCTAAATTTTTTGAATTAAGGCATTAAGATCAATTTCCAAAAGATGTTTTTTTATTCCTCTTTTTATATCAACTTTAGCCTGGGTGTGTAAGGTTATGCAAGCCTCTGTACTGCTGTCACTTTAACAGGTAACCCCAAAACAAGCTCAACATGTCCTCTTCTCAAACTCATCCCCTCACCTTCTTTAGGCTGACATGAAGCCTACAGTAATGAACACACACTCATCGGAGCTTCCTCTCAGCCCGACAGTGGTGATATGCACACACACTATGGGACTATTTTTACACGGCTGTTAATTGTCAGAGTCACAGAATTACCGGCATTACACTTCTGGGTGAAAATGCATGTAGTGCATTACTCAGTCCAATTATTTAAAGGCCAGGACGGGCACGCTGGAAGTAAAACCGGATTTCTACGACAAATCAGAAGTTTGTGTTCATGTTGGCGTCTGCAGATCGACTTATGACAAAAATAAGCAAAAACATTTGGGTGATTCACTGATTAGTAATTGGCAACAATTTTGATAGTCTTTAGTCGGTTACTTTGGGGTTGGGGTGGGGGGGGGTTGAAGCAAAATAATAAAGGTTATGATGACAAACTGAATTATTTTATTGGTTTTGGACTGATTGTTGGAAAATGTGATATTTCACTCATTCCCATTTTCTAGAACAAAATACTGATATGCGTAAGGTTAAGCGCTGATGAAAATAACTTCCTAACCTACTAATAAATGTGATTCCATTTTTTTTTGGAAATGTGACAAAAGTAATCATCTCAAATATGAAGTTTTGTTATCTTGAATGAGGTTGTGTGCAGTTAAGTAATTAATAATCTACTCTCATACATATCTGGACACTCTAACTGCTCTTAACTGATAATTTAGGGTAAAGGCTTTTTTACAGCCAAAGGTTTTATTGTTATTACTATTTTTATTGTTATTTTTGCACTGTTTTTTCTCTCTATACTGCATTTTTTAAACCTTTTTTGTAAGCTGCTGCTGGAAATTTCAAGTCATCCCAAAAGGATTAATAAAGAGAAGTCTGAGGTCGAGTCACAGACCGTTGATATTAATAATACATACAGTCTATGGGTCCAGTGTTCACTGAAGCCTGTGTACTAATCCATGGTGACCAGGGGGGGGTGCTCCATGTCAGTTTCTCAACCCTCATGTTGTCCTGAGGTCAAATTGGACCTGTTTTCAGTTAAAAAATAAAAAAAATGTTGTCACAAAAAATGGGCTGTCAAAATAAGCGCTGAAAACATGTAAAAAGTGACAAAAATGTCAGAAAAAGTGATAAAAATGTTGAACCAAAATGGGTTTTTTTCATGGTTGACGGGCAGAAAACACAAGGGTTAAATCCCCTTTATTCTCATGTCTCCTGTGTTGTCTTTCTTGCAGAACATGAACTGTAAACTCACAAGAAAACTAAATACATATTTCCGGGTTTTCTAATGTCCAAACATGCCTGCACATTTAAAAAAACTCCTATCCAAGGCATCCCAGAATCCTCATCTGACCCAAAGTACCACTTTTCTTCTTCTCAAGTGTTGGCTACCATCCATCCACCTGTACCACTGCGGCCACTTCATACCTGTACATATTGTTCGCAATAATCTCCCAGCTTGTCTGCATTCTTATCTTAAAAAGAAGGAGCAATCGTGTTTTTGGTCCGGGGTCTTGGCTCGGTCTAAGTGCTGGAGGCTAGGGGCCGTTTGATGTTGTTATGGCTGGCTGTCTGCCGCCTCAGTCCAACTGGATCTGCAGGCCCCTCTCACGTCCAAAGGTATTGTGTTGGCTGCTCTTTTGATTATATTATCAAGAGAGAGGGAGCGAGAGAGAGAGAGAGAGAAAGAGAATTAAGACCGCCACTGGACGTGAGTAAACAAACACGAGTTTGTAAGAGTCTGGTTCATCCAAAGAATGTCAGTTATTCCGACTCCTCTGGGGATATTGATGTCCAGTTTTGGGTTTATGGGGCTGGAGATTGTTCTTGCTTGATAAAACAACTTGCCTGTACTCGGGCAGAAGAGAAGAAGACATTTTGACACTCCACATTACAAAGAATAATATTGTTCCTTTACATAGAACAGCTGTAAGCGAATGAAAGCCAATAATGTACAGTCTCAGTCCCACTTTGCTCCAGGCTTATATAAATATCTCAACACCCATTGGACGGATTGCCTTTAACCCCTTGTGTTGTCTTCCTGTTGACCGTGTCACTTTTTGTTTTTTTGGGTCAAATGTTTTTTGGAACAGTTTTTTTTTTTTAATGATTTTTAAGCTTTTTTTGTCATTTTTGTCACTTTTTTCAACTTTTTTTTTTTTTTGTCCAAATGCCATAACATTGAATAAAACGCACACATTCAGTCAGAGTATTGAACTGATTTATGTCTGATTTATTATAGAGCGTTGTATGGAACCATCCATGTCATTTGTTTTGGACATTTTGGTTGAAAGAAACCCAATTTTCTGATGTTTTAAAATGGGTCAAATTTGACCCCAGGACAACAGGGAGGGTTCAAATTTGGACAGACATTCATGGTCCCTGGAGGAGAAATCCTACTCTCTTTGATGATACTCTTTCTATAGCACCATCATCAGGTCAAAAAGTTGATTTGTCCAGTAAATTCCTGCGTCCTGTCCCATACATAGCCGACAAAGTAACAGGGGGAACTGGATAAACTCTCGTCTCATTCATCTAACATGAAAACGCAGAAACATCAGATAGCTTGGACCGCCATGTTTAACTATAGATCTTTAAAAGTCACAGTTACGGCTGAAAATGACAACAGAGATCAAGTTCGCGGTGGTTCGGCCTACACTTACAAAACTAAATTCCATCTCCACTCTTGGATTTCTGCCTTTTTATGAGTGGGGACTCCACTTTGAGATTAGTCTTGTTGACCATGTCAGAACAAGGCCTTCCTCTGTGTCAAGGAATGGGATAAGTCAAACTCCAGATAATCCATAAGATCCATAAGATCCACTGGCATTCTAATAAGTCATGTAGGCGGAGCAGCGTGAAGAAGTGTGTGTGTGTGGGTTTGTGTGTGCACACACGCATGGGTTTGTTACCATCAATGCAAGACGTGTGTGTCCATGATGGCTCAGTGAACCCTTGTCAGTCTCTGGGGGAGTGTATGTTGGGGGTCTGGGGTTACCCTCAGACCAAGTGATCTGAAAGAGGAAGGTGTGTGTGGGTAGGGGTAGGGGTTGGGGTTGGGGTTGGGGGGGGGGACTTGAAGGGCCATGCTGTTCAGCCACAGTACACCCAGAGGAAATCTCATGTTCCTGCCAGCCTACAAAAGTAAACAGATCTGCAACCGCCGAGCGCTGGCGCCAGGCCTGGGCCACCAGCGCTATAACTAAACCGATGAATCCCATCACGTGCACGCTCACCAGGCTGAAATGTGAAGTGCACGGGGGAGCGTGCCTTCAGAATTTCTTAGATGGTTATGGTTAATCCAGTCTTTTCACATTTTGTGCGTGAAACAATAATCCACGCTAAATTGAAATGCAATGGGCTTGAATGGGCTTCTGTGTAACCACAGTGCACTCCCTCAGTGACATGACACACATGCCCTCCAGAAACTGTGAAGTGTATTCACCCGCTTTTTAAATGCATCCGCCCGGGAACCCTTGCTCCATTCAATATTTCAGATAACATCTTTTTCGCCACGGAGTTTTGAAACCTCCCCTCTCTTTTAAGTTTCTCAACTCTCATCTGTTCTCTCTCTCTCTGTCTCTCTCTCTCTCTCTCTCTCTCTCTCTCTGCTTTCTCATCTGACCACACATCTGCGGTTATTTATCTGTTATTCCGCGGCAGCAATGTGGTCAACATGTGTCTGGCTTCCCGCCACTCACCACTCATCTGTAGTCCACTTAGGAGTCACTGAAGGACCGTAGTAGACCTACCAAGCTCCTTGGCGTTCCACAGTGGATACTCACCACACGGATGGATGGATGGATGGATGGATGGATAGATGGATGGATGGATGGATGGCTAGTTATGCACATTAGATTAGTACATCCTGTGCTAATTGTGTTCCACTTTTGACCTAATGTTCTACTGCTGAATGCAAAGCAGGCTTTTTCTTCCCAGCAAGTGAAGGATAGACACCATGACCTACAGCAATTAAAGTGTCTAAATGGAGAATTGGGATTGCCTAAGCCTATGGATTTGCATTACCCCAACCTTTGAACTGTTAATCTCAATGCTATTTAATCCTCTGGAAAGAGTATAGCCTCAGACAACATGAGGGAAGAAATAGATCAACCTAGATCCCACAATGGGGACGGATGACAGGGATGCTGGCTGTTAGTGAAGGCTTGCAGGGGCTTCAGAGGTTTCATCTATGGATTAGAAGGACTGTTTTCATCTGGTTGAGTGGAACCTTCTGTGTCATTGTGACATCCAGCTGGTCTTTTCTGGAACCTGGATTTAAAGGATTTTGCAGCCAACACCGCCTTCTCTCTTACTCTTGCTTGGACTTGAAAACTTTAGTCCCCGACCACAGCTGAAAATCATAATCACGAAAAATGTGTCCCTCTTGTGAATCACCAGACAAACATATTTGTAAATCCTGAAGCATGTATGGTTTAAAAAGAAAAAGAAAAAAAAAGGCTGTGGTTGTTGTTCAGAAGTCTGACAGAAAATGCCAGAAAAACAACGTTGGGTTGAGAACACAGGCGATAAAACTGAGTGAACCGAGGGAACGGCAACTGGGCTCGCTGCTCACACGTGCTAGCTAGAGATCTCATGCATGACAGCTAATTGAATCCTGTCGTCGCTGTGTTCAGGATCTGTTGAATGCGGAAAAGGTAACGTAGAGGAATAATTAGAGCCACATGCTACGCACTAATTCTCATCAAGGCAGACACTAACACACAAAACCACAAATGGTATTTACAGATTATTAAACTTGAGCCCCACAGCTTCCACCAGACCAGCTGTGTGGACTCATCACTGAAAACAGGGACCTTCCTTTAAGGGTCTGACTCTGGATTTGACTGTTAAAGAACTTTACAAGGGATTTGACATTTTGGGGGATATGGGTATTTCCTGTCTTGTTGGGAGTTAGATGAGAAGATTGATACCACGCTTATGCCTTACAGGTGGTTAGCTTAGCTTAGCACAAAGACTGGAAACAGCTAAACAAACAGCTAAAGCTGATTGGTGAGAGTTACTTCTTCTGGGCCAAGAAATATTGTGTTTAACATTAAAATGTTAATTAGGGAGCTTTAGAGGAGCTGGCAGGCACATTTTGTTCCCTTTGGATGGACCGAGGCTGGCTGTTTCCACGGTTCCGGTCTTTGTGCTAAGCTAAGCTAACTGGTTGTTGGCTGTAGTTTCATATGTACCAAACAGACATGAGAGTGGTATTAATCTTTACATCTCTCAGCAAGAATGCAAATAAGCATTATTCCCAAAATGCCATGTTATTGGTTTTGGACTGTATGTTGGATAAAATGGGCAGTTGGAAAATGTGATATTTCACTATTTCCCATTTTATAGAACAAAAGACTGATCGATTCATTGCGAAAGGTGAAGCGCTGATGACAACAACTCAGTTGCAGCCTAATAACACATGTGATTTTCCTTGCTAATATCCTGGTATGAAGGAAGTTTCAGACATGTATGTTGTTTATTCTATTTGAAGGTGAAGCCTGAATGGTCTGTCACACTAGGTTTAGTACATTATCTCCTATTGGCTGTCTTAATATTTAGCCGGTTGCTGCAAAGAAGGAAGTGACATGTTTGCACTTTAGAGGAATGCTTGCTGGACTGTACCTGTCTTGTTGCAGAGGAACGGTATGGAAAAGTTTGGTATGTCTGTCAATAAACGAGTAGAACTACTCAGTTGAGTTTTAAGGAATTTTGCTGGAGAGTACCATGCAATGCTTGGCTCCCCTGCACAGTATCTAAATTGTGGAAAAAGAAACGACACATTAAAAGTCAGATGATGAATGCAAGGTCTTTATATATTTCTTCAGCATAATTGCAACAACATATTGATAGAGCACTGCAGTACAAAGTAGAATGAAGCACAGACACTTGATGTTGCTGTATGAAGTGATATGAGGCAAGTGGTTTCCCTTTTGATAACGGGTGCCTTCATTTCTCAGATTAGTGCACCATGAGTATAGAGACATTTCAAATATTCAGCAAACTTTAAAAAAAAAATCAAACAGACAAATAAATACTGTACAACACCGTAAATGTAATACTAGATTCAGAAATCACAAAAAATATCCTGCTTTCCTCAACAGAACACTTGATATATGCACTATCATAGAACAATGCAGCATTGCTGGCGAGTTTCCCTTCACAATAACACTATCACCCACAAATGGCAAACATGAGTACATTTTGATATATCTTTAATAAAGTGCCTTCCTTTAAAATTGGTGATTCCAAAATGTAAATGCGTGTTTGCATTTACACATCTGGAAGCAGAATTCCTGAAAAAAGGTTTGGAGCGAACATCCATAGAATTAGACTGGATAGAAAGAGCAATTCCTGGAGTCACAAGGTATTTAAATGTAAATTTAACATGACTACATCCGTATTTCCAATCCTTTGCACTATACCTAAGGGGTATCTGCCAATGGTGACCACTTCCATGTTGCCTTTAAGTGTAAGCCAGGGTAAGGGCTCCAACTACATGACTTCTCAGGAATGTTTGTTTGAGTAGGAATGGCCTTTCTATGCAATCAAGTTCTGTACATAAACCCAAAGACCCTAAGCCCTAAGCAGCAATGACATCTTTCTACTACACACAATGCATCAACAGTTATTCACTTATAAGGGTCCCCACTGCTCTCTGAAACTGCACAAAAAACATGATCTGTTCATCAGTTACAATCTGGGTTAGACCTCCAAAACCTTCCAATTAATCCTTAGGCCAATACACTTTGTGCTAGTTCCAAAGGTGCTCTGCTGTCGAGGTAAATGAACAAATTTGTTAATCATGGTCAGTAAGTCCCCCTGAGAACATTGTAGAGATCTATGAGCACAATCTACTCACTGAACAACTTCATTTTTCCTATATTTGCACCGTAGAGACTTAGGAGGCTGGATTTACACAGGCACCAACAGTCTGATGTTTAACTCTTTGGCACCCAGATCACATATATCTTCATGGCTTTGAAAATGTGAGGAAACTCAATCTGTGTGACAAAAACATTTGAAATCAAATGTGCTGTTTGCTGCTAATGGACTATTCTCATCATTCTCACTAGCAAGCTCTCAATAGTGACAGCAGAATGTTTACAATCCTTTTAGCTTACCTCTCTGGTTGAGATCCCAAATTCTTCCAACCACTAATCTACTAATTTTAGTGTCCCAAAACGTTGGCTGGAATCTACATTACTGTGAATAAATGTGGCATCTTTTGGGTTTACCGATGTCCTGTTGTCTTGTTCCCCTTAATACCTTTGTAAAAACCTGAAGGATATTATATTGTAGCAGCATCGTTGGGATCTGTTGGACTCTTCCCATGCATGTGTTTGTTTCATCAATATAACCAGTCCACATTCATACATTTCCTAATGGAAAACCTACAAGAAGCATAACCAGGATGCTTACCATTTTTTTCTATTGTCAATCACAAGTGCTCCAGGACACTGTCAAAAAAGCCAGTAGGTAGACATCATGCTTACACGCACCCAGGAGAGTGTAACAAATATAAAGAGAGAGAGCTCAATGTTACGCCAGATGTGGAACAGGTTGGCAAGCGATAGGAGAACACTGCATTTTATTTTTTCCATTCTTGTAATTCAGTTCAGTTGAGCCTGACATCAGGACACTGTGCCAAATCCTAACTTGAGACAGCCACACTTCCTCATCATACCTTATGCCCACAAATCTCCCAACCACAAATGTGCGTTTGTGAAATTTGCAATTCCTCAAAACTTAATAAATGTATGATGCATGGTTTAGATGTAATATGTCATGACTTTAAAGTAGGCAGTCTCCTCTCAAATTAGGATTGGGCCCTTCTGACTCTCCGAAGTAATAGTTTTGGCTGTGGTCCCTCAGTACTCCCTTGCCTCTTCCAGTTCGTTCATGAACACGTCTTCATGGGGGTTTTCTGGGCAGCTCAGTCCATTATTTGGTGGCCGCACCGCATGGAAGCGACTCCAGTCTCCCTTGCACAGGATCCAAGGCAGCACATCCACCTTAAAGTGCAGCTCAGGTGAGAACTCTGTACTGATCAGGTTCGGCGTGCCTGCACCTTTCCCCCGTGTGATCAGCCGCCCGCGATCACCATAACAACAATGCTGCGCTGCAAGAGTGGAGGAATCGCTGGAAAGTGTTGAGCGGATGCAGCTACGCGCTGACGGCTTGTAGATGTCCAGGCGCTCCTTGGGGCCGCTGGCGTCACGCCAACGGAACTGCCGGCCATGCTTCTCATCGTAGACACTGACCACAGTGTACCCCACTTCAGAGGGGTAGGAGCAGGGGCAGCTGGGCAGCTCAGACATGACCTGGTGGAGGTACCTCTGGAGGAACTCACTCTTACAGTTGAGCCACTTCTCACAGCTGTCCACATCTGTTGGAAGCAGGGCAGCAATACCACATGAAATTTCATACCAGTATTGAGCAAGCCAGTTTTACATTCCCTTGTCAATGGGGTACCGTCATATACCTACAACTACAGTATACATCTGACTGAGTTCGAGCTGTAACAATTCCAAATGTTGCTGTACAATTAATTGTCTCAGAAATGAATGTGATACAATGCAAACAATATAATTGTCTCTTTTAGTCAAATTTAAAAATATTTTATTACTTTTTTAAACAAAACTTAAAGTTTTGAATGAATTCCAGGATCCATCTTTTGGTTATATCGCTGTCATGTGACTCAGATAATGTAATAACACAAATACACAGCCTATAAAGTAAACAACGCCTCTTTATGATCATAATTTCTTTTTATAACCGTATCCCCCCTTGCCATATTTGTTGCTATGAACATGTATAGGGTCAAGTGCCAATAACTAACAATTAAAATAAAAACATATAGTCCGACCCATAATCACATACATTATTACAATTTGGCACATCTTAACTAAATCAACAATTACGAGACAATAGCTAAAGTTAGCAATTAATTGGGGTTTATCAAAGAAACCGTGATGATTTGGATTGAGTATGCTTTGTAAAATTATGGACTGAACAGTATAACAGTTAATGGGTTTGATCCCTTAAGCTAATGAAAGTTGTTATCGAAAACTTCTAAATTAGAAAAAAACGTACCTGTCCCAAATGGCTCTGTGCCATTCTCCATCTCGAAAGGAAAAGGCTCGACAACAGTGTTGACATCACCTACAAAGAGGAGAGTGGTACATCAGCTGTAGTTTTAAAAAATCAGCTGAGACAGCAGAATAATAATATCTAAATACTCTTGCCTCTGTTTGTTATTGTTATCTTTTAATGTGGAAATATAACCTCACCAGGACAAGGCTCCAGGTCACACTTAGAGGCTTCTGTCAGAGTGCAGGAGTAGCCACAGGACTTGGTCCTCTTCCTCTCACCGCTTCCACATGTCACAGAACAGGGAGACCAGGGAGTCCACTCGTCTGTCTCCTTCTCTGTGGAAAGGATGACAAAATTCAAACACAGTCAGTGCCACAAACTCCGCCGTTTGCTGAGTTTTTCTGCTACATTTCAAATGGTCCTTGCACTACTATGAAAATGTCTCTGATTCTACTATGATTAAAGCACAATATAATTTACGTATTGCAACAAAAAAACTATCAGAGACATTATGAGAAGAAGGCAAAATGAAAGCATGGAATGAAATGTACAGTTAAAGAAGCTCGACATCATGCTTTCAGGCACAAATGGTAGATTTATTGTATTTGGGCAGCAGCTTCAAAGGGTTGATTGAGATTAGGAATACCAGGGGGAAACCCCTGGAAATCATAACAAGCAAGTGAACTCAGCTCCAGAATAAGATTTCAAAGTTTCTGGACTGTCTCAGTCCATAAAAATTACAATTTTCTCCTTGTCTAACCTTTCCCATGCAAGCCCATATTCTTTTTAAAAAGGCCTCAGTAAAATTAGAGAGAGAGATGCTGTGCTGTGGCTGTCCGCCTCCGCTACATGTTTCCTTGTGGTGTTAATAACACTGAAAACAAGTCATTCTTGATTAAAGGCGAGGTGGGTGCAGAAATACCAGCTTGGGTGTAGCGAGCACCCAATTTTACTTTGTGGGCGCTGCCAACTCGCCATGTGGCCATACAGGAATGAGGTCTCAGGAGAGTCTTAATTACAGAAGAAGCTAAGGCAGACATACTTGATTTATGTTCACCGCGTCTTTAGATGTGACCACTTAATAGGCATTGTTGCCCTTTTCTGGCTCGACTGCATGCACAACAGTTGCAAGCAGATACAATCTATATGTTGGCTAAGGGAAAGATTAAAGAGTAAAAAGTAGCAACCAGCTACCACATTTTGAGATCAACAATATATAATATTTACAACAGTAGAGTTTTGTGCTTCTACAACAACCTTCAAAAACTTAAAAAATAAATAAATAAATAAATAATTGGCTCAATCATGTACGGATTTTTATCTATGGGAAATTTCTCTGAAGAATGAAAGCCTAAGGCTGTGGTAAGCCAATGACTGCGCTCTGATCTACAGTAGACTCACACACATTGGCCTACTCACTGCCTAGCCCATCAGACTTTTCTTTCTCCCTTCTTTATTTCTCTCTTTTGCATCTTCTCTCCCCTTCATTCATTATGTACACCTATCTCTTTCTCTCTAACTATTGACTACCTTTACCACTGAATAAGTGGTCCGTGCTAGCTGAGACACAACATGTTTTCCCACCAGAGAAAGGCAGAATTAAGGGGGGGGGAACGAGCTGTAGAAGTTATGCAGAGCCCTGAAAGCCCCCCGAAATTCTTGAACTGACTCAAAAGGCCGAGCCGCAGAGGGCAGTGAGGGCCGCCAGTCTGGAGGGGAGGGGGGGGCATGGGGTTCCAGAGAAGGATGAAAGGGCCGGCCGAATGGCCCCTGTCATTCCGTGTTCCAAATCTGCCCTCTAATTGTCCACAAGCAGAGGGCTGTTTTGTCCCAGGGAACAGTGCCGGCCTCACGCTGCCATTAGCGAGCGCATCGGACCCATCTTCAAAAGGCAGGCCTCTGCGACCAGCACGGCCAGTGTCGGCTTCAAAGTGCCCATAACCCAAAATGGTCTGATGGTCGAGTGCTCATGCTGCTTCGCATGCTGGCATTGCTTCGTTCTCTCTGACTGGAAAGACAGTTATCATGCAGCCTTCCTAAGTCCCTCGTTGTTCTCCCTCCAGCGTTCTCTCTCTTTCTCTCTCTCCTTCCAGACATTCCCATTATCTCTTTCTCTTTTTTGATTTGGTGAATTCCCAAATTGTATTTCCATACTTTCCCTTTTGCATTTTTTTTTTCCGTTGGTAAAAGCCACAGGATACATTTTGCTAATTTTTTAAAAGCCATAATCAGTGTGATGAAGTCATATTTAAAATAGCTGTGTGGCTGTCATAGCAGACGGTGAGCGTACCAATTGGCGAACCTTACCATAGTAGCTCTGCACTGGATCCCAGCCTTCATTCCAACGCGTATCCCAGTCTCCGCCCACTCCGCTGGGTAAGGGCTCTTCACTGCCGTAATCCAGGGAGTAATCCTCCTCCTCCTCTTCCTCGCCAGTTTCCTCCATGCCTGACCGGCCGTTGCTGTCCTCGCTTGAATCGGTGTCCGTGTAGCTCCAGAATAGGGGCCAGAAAAGCTTCTTGCCTCCGAGCCAATCCACAGTGGAAGAGGGCGAGGAGGAAGAGGAGGGTAGCCAGTCTTTTTCCTTGGCCAGGTCCATCTCTACCTCCATCTGGGGGTCGTCCACCACCTCAATGGTTACCTACATAGAAAAAGAGAGCGTCTGTCAATCTGAAGTAACCCATGAACAGATTCATTTGTGTCACTGATATGATCTTGGACAGCAACAATATTTGGGAAGCAGGACAACTCTCTGTTATAATTTTAAACTAGCAAACCAAGACTACCAATTACAGCGTGATTTGCAGAGCAACCTAATGACCTATTGACAGTGAGTAGAAAATAATGACATACAACATACAATTGAACTGTCCAGTACAGATGACTTGACTCTGCTGTTGCCGCAATCTGTCATAAACAATTGTGCAGCTTTAGGCTTGAGTTACAAGCTCTTTTCCAAGCAATCAACTCACTCAAATTTGGTGAAGAGGTTTTTAGCAAGCGAAGCCGCTCTCAAGATCTAAGTCAGCCAGCCAGAAGTGAGCATGAGCATTCAGCCAACCAAACGATCCTCTCAAGGAGAGAATGTGAGCATTTATTCTAGATAACTACCTCTCATTACCTCTTATGACTCATCCTAGATGCTACAGTACTTCCAAGGGCCCACTTCAGCTGATGCGAAGACCAGGCGACACGGAGACTACTGGGGAAATCTTTTTGTAACTTTGGTGACATTAATTTCACAGTAAGGAAGTTAAGGGAAGATGAGGACTGGTAATGCTTTCATTTGCCTTAGATGAATATATCTTTCAGTCAGAGTATGGTACATCTGGTCTATATGCTACATGAAAACTCATCAGACATTTCATCGGTTTCTGGCCGGCATCATTATGTCCCTCTAACCACATCCTGATTACACTGGCCAGAGTTGCCCTGAGATAAGTTAAACAGAACAACTTTTTGGGTCAATTTAGAAGGAGATGATGAGGACTTAATGGCTAACACTTATGATTACAGAGCCTGTTTCCCTTTATTACACTTTAATTAACTAGTAGCACAAAAAAGAATAAGCTGGGTTGCTAAGATTAGACAGAGAGACTGTTGATTTTGTTACACATTTAGGAAATAAATCATTTTACACAATAAAGGGCACAATGTTCTCCTTGCATGAATGGTAATTCAACACACAAAACTCAAAAGCTACATATCACCAAATGTGTGTGACTCCCCAGACTCACCTGTATGTTGGGGTTCTGTGAGTTGATGTCAGCATTGGCCAGGTCTGGAAAGTTCTTGAGATCCAGGATGAAAGGTTTGGTCTCCTCCTCGGGCTCAGGCTGTGGAAGAATTCCAATGGAGCGGTGCTGGGGGTGGGACCACCTCCTCTGGTGGTTTTGGGGCTCAGGCAGGAGACTCTGGACCTGGTTATGCTGCTCCAAAGCCTCAGGGACATACTGGACCCCACCGCTGTGAATCGGGTGGCCATGTGCCTGTGAGTACAAGTTAAGACGTAAGATTAAGAGTCTAGTGCAATCTAGAGGAGTGGTATTAAATGATGAAATAACTACAGGAAAAGTGGGTGGCAGGAAATGCCTTAAAGCCTGATTTCTGTGGAGACACCACCTTAAATAATATAAAAAATAAGGAGAACTGAGACAACTAGAATACATTCAAAAGATAGTGGCTACTTCAGTGCTAATGACAAAAAAGATCCATCATTTATAGTCACTCATTAATGAATGTAAACAATTAATGCTCTGTTTCCAGAAAGAAACCTTGACACCATCTACCACTTTGTAGCTTGGTCAGCAATTCCAAAAAGCCCCTGAGGCATCCAACTAACCAGCCAAGTGACCAACCAACCTTCGTTGATTTTATTCTTTTTTCCCACAACAGTCATGGCATCCAGGTCGTGGACAAAGAGGGGCCTGTGCCAGCGAGATCCTCTTTTAGCTTTAATGAGAGGGCCTGGGAGGCGTGGGACCCCTGGGCTGCTACGAGCGTGTCTGAAGCCTGCTGTGCTGCCGCCACTACGGCCGCCACTCACATGACCTTTCAGGTTTTACAGTTACTGAGACCAGACAGAGGAAATGCTGGTCTCTGAGATGAATGGTGATTAATGGTGACATTATAATGGTGGGGAATTGTAGATATATGTAATGTATCTGGAATATAGTCGCTGAAAATGGATTTTTAGGTTGGTCTGATTATCCAGAGTACATGTGTCTATTTCATGTCTAATAGGGCACATATCTATTTCATGCCTGACACTGGTCAAAACCAAAATCCAAACCCTCTAATGAACCCTTGTCTGTTATTCACTCATGTCTATATTATCCTGAATATGCTACATTGGCTCAAACATATGATCGAAGCGGACCTTGAGATTTAACCTGAGCCAGTTTGTGGTCTGCTCAAAACAAACCAGTTGCAGTTGGAGGGCTTAAGAGGAGAAGAAATGTCTGAATTAATGACCAAATGGTTGATGATTTATACGTATGGCCTCTAGAACAGGGCGTACTGTTCACTGACTGCCTGTGATTGTCCCATAAAGAAGTTATGTGCTTGGTCAAATCCAAGCATGTGAACACATAATGCCTGTTTGGATGGGAAGCCCGTCAAGAATGATAAATGATGGATGAAGAGTAGTTGGCCCCCTCCCCAGATATCTGTAAACTGGTGGTGACAACAGATAACATTTTTGGCATATTTAACCCTTCTCTCTGTAATTTTATCCACTGCAAATATTGTATATAAATATTACACATACTAATTATAGCAATGCTGGTGAAAACATAAATTCCTCTGGCTTTTTACAGGAACGTTTAACACTTTAATACATAAAATATTTTTAAGTAGTACTACAATTTAACAGAATAGTGTATGTCAATTTGAAAAGATTTTGGGTCGAAATACAAACATTTCATTTAGCTATTGTTTATGATGTAAATTGATCAATTAGTGAATAAATTAACAGAAAAATAATCTGCAACTATTCTGATAATCAATTAGTCGTTCAAATCATTTTGCAAGCAAGTATTACAAAACATTCTTAGAAAAAAAAAGACATTTGACATTTGAAGACTTCACCGTGGATTCTGGGAAACTGGGATAGACATTTTTCCTTATTGCGCTGACATACTGTAGACTAAATGGTTAATTAATGAATCAAGACAACAATCAGCACATTAGTCAAAAATGAAAATAATCATTAAGCATAGGACAATTACTTGGCTAGTTTATCAGATTGGATGTCTACACAGGAAAATGGAGCCAAAACTTGAGCTTTTTGGAGGGCTCCTAAGAAGCTTTGTGCTGGGGAGAGACGTGTATGATGGGTTAATGGTGTTGTCATTATACACCGGTTTACTCTGGTTACAATTTGTCTATTTTGTTATTATTTTCTTGTATGGTATTGTATATTGTGGTTATTGTGTCATATTTTCTTTGTTTTTGTCTGGTGGATGGGGATGACAAGGGGTGGGGGGAAAGGAAGGGGGGATGTTTATGTTGCGTATTGTATGTTTAGTATGTTGTTTCAAAAATGAAAAAAAAAATAGTTAATCACAAACAACATTTTGTGCCATTTCTATGTTTAAAAATCAATTTCTTTTCATAAAATTGGACCAATACCAGTTTTTTAAGGGTTAGGGTTATTATGTTTGGCAATTGAAGTAATAATACCAAAAAAGAGCAGAGGACATTCTTCTCTAAATGAACATAGCAGGCAATAGAGCCCAATGCTTCAGCTTCTCTCTGATAAACCTAATAGTTGGTGATTGGTTTAAAAGTTTACTGAAGCAATCCTCCAGCATGATGCTCCATTTTACCCTATTACTGGCTTGTTATTAGCATGAGTGCATCACTGTTGAATCTGACCAGCAGTGAAAATATTCACTCTTACACACCAACACTCACACAAATGCTCCAACACCTCCACACTCACGCAGACACCCAGGGTCCAGAGTCACGGGAGAGGCCACATACTTTCACACCCTTCTCATCTCGTCTTGTTACACATCTGGATCCTGTATTCTTTCGCCCTGTATATCAATCTCCTCCTCTCTTCCTCCCCCTCATTCTCTCTGATCCGGCTCTCCTCCTCTCTGTAGTGGAGCACTTCTGATCAAAGGCACAACGGTTGATGGCATGCAGTGTGTTTAAAAGGAAGGCTATCTGAATGCAGTGGGGGACCTTGGTCTGGAGACCGCTTCTCTCTTCTCAGACAAACATTAAATACACTCTTTTGGAAACAAATAGTGTCCACCCTTTGTAGAGCTGGGCGATATGGAGAGAAATCAAATATACCAATATTTTTGACCAAATACCTCAATATCAATATTGCGGCGATGTTGTAGGGTCGACTACTGGAGCTTTCACACAAAAATTACACAATTCCATTTGTGATAAATAATTATCAGTAATGTGGATATAATGAATAAGTGGGTGAAAGCATATAGTAGAACAGCTAGAACAGTCTGGTAAGTTCAGATAAGGCCGTCACTTTACTATAATGTAGCCTTTAAACCACAAAAACACAACACTTGCATCATATTGTGATATTACAATATCCTAAATTTAAGATGATATCAAGCCTCACACATTGATCCATATATTGCTCAGCCCTACTCCTTTGACTAGATTGAAAAGACTGGACCTATTCTGAGCTCCTGTCATGCTGAGGGTGACACACATTCAGGTCAGGGAGAGGAGGTCAGGAGACTGGATGGGGGCAGCAGGGGCTGAGGTGAGGGGCAGGGACGGAATCCGGTGGGGTTGGGGGGCAGGCTGGGAAGGCAGGCGGTGTGGCAGCCCTGATTTATGTGCCCACAGATATCAAAGGCCTCCGCACTTGGCTGTTTCCAAACCATTACACAAGAACAATAAACTATGAACGTTCTTTGATCGCCATCTTTTGCAAATGAAAACAGGATAACAAATGCATGCCTGGTGGAATCGGGGTGAGGTTTTGGAGGTTGGGGTGGGAAGTGGCGTACAAAACACTGAGGGCAAACTCGTCCCAATATTTAGAGAAGAGGCCACTTCAACACTAACCCCTTCTTCGTTAAGAGATGGGGGTAAAACCAAAAACAGGAAATTCCACATTAGCACAAAAAAGAGCCAATGTAAACAATCCGATGGGTGACACTTGACAGGTGCGCCAGTGTGAGAGATGCCGAGGGCTCGCTTTATTCTGGTTACATAAGCATCTCGTTATTGGGCACCAGCTTTACTGAGCTTTCCCTCCTGGTTCTCTCTTCCTCTGTTAATCTCTCCTCTCCATCCACCACTCACGGACACGCATCCAGCAGGTCACAGGCCAAGGCACAGTCACCAACTGCAGCCTTTTGGTGAATGAAATAAACAATCACACAGCCACAGTGAGATTTTTTTCATCTGCTCACTAATTATTCCCTTCTCCTCTTCCCTCCCTCCTTTTCCTCTCTGTCTCTTTTCACTTTGACATCAATCAGACAGATGATGAGAGAGAGAGAGAGAGAGAGTCCCAATAGAACATCCACAGGAGGCCACACAAGATGGAGAGTTCAAAGGCAAAAACTGAACCCTGACACAAACACACACAAACAGACTTTGATATCCAAATATGTCCATGTGTAACACAAACATTCCCATAGACACACCACAGATTGCACAGCGTGTGTGTGTGTGTGTGCGCGCATGTGTAGAGAGAGTTTGGATTTATAATAGCAGGGTGTATCCCCATGCAGTGATGGCAAACCGTACTATACATGGAGAGATAAGTGCAACAAAAGAGAGCAGCACGCACTGGTGAGGGGATTCTGTAATTCCAGCTGAGTTAATTAATAGAATAATTTGATGGAAACTCATTTAGGGTAATGGTTGACAAAGAGCAGTGATTGCAGAAGCCATTTGATTCATTGGAAATTTAAGTTTTACTGGAGACGTGCGGCAATAAACGTAGAATTAGGAAATAACAGAAATTACTAACTCATAATACTTTTTTTTTTTTTTAATTCCCTAAAGGCACCTGATTCTAGTGCCTGTTGTGCCCAATAACAGTTAGGCTAATAATAACATAAGTCTGGAAATGCAAGTTTATTTCTATTCACGTTTTAATTTTCTTAAACAATTCCACTTTTTTAGTTACGTTTTTGGGGGATATTTGAATAATTCTGATAATACAAGACTAAGACTATTATAGTCGACATTAATGTACAATATTTAGAACGAGTGTGACATTTTACAACAGTTAGCGTTAGCAAACATGCACCGGCGCACTATATGCTTGCTAATTATTTGAATCCGGCAGGTGTGTTTTTAAGACTTCGCAGCTTTTGAAACTTTGAAATTTGATAAATTTGAAAAAAAGAGTCAACATATAATCAATATTTGAAGAAAAACTCACCTTGTGGGCAACATTCTTGTGTCTGGTAGGAAACCCTGTCCCCAAACTAACGACGAGTATCGACCAAATCACGAGCAGCATGGGAAATCTCCTCGCGACCTCTTGACGCATCTTCTTTACTTCAAAGCTTCCTGTGAACTGTGGAGGCTTTCTTTCAAACTGTTCTCCTCTAAATTAGCTTGTCGGTTGGGAAGAAGCGATTGCGTCCTGCTCGACCTCCGTTTTTCAGCAACTTTGACTCAGGACAAATGAAGTTTTAAGGCCTCGTCAGCCTCGAAGTGTTGCACTTTATGAAGATGCGCACCAGCGTCTAGAGGTGTCCCGCGTGCTATCCATATCTGACACCAGCGCCTCGCGCAGCAACTGTCACTCCGTATGGCGGGTCGAGCTCAACGCTTCTCCTTCCTGTCAAAAAAAAACACAGTTGGAAGAGCTTTAAGTATCAGAAAGAAGTTAAATAGCCCACGTAGAATCTCCCCGTCCGCACCGGCGCTCGCTTATTCAACTACTTTAAAGTGTGAGTCAGTCCGTCGTGGGTGGGTGGGTGTTGCCTTCCAATACATTGACATCTGGAGTTTATAGTGTGCTGTGCGTTTTTTGTTGTTGTTGTCTGTCTGAAGCGTTAATCCATTATCCAGCTGAAGTTCATCCACCGGTTCGAGTGGATGCGTGTGTTTGGAGCTATGTGCACCGCCCAGCCAACCGGTTTCAGTAAACTTGCCTTTTACGCACGCATTCAGAAGGTTGATGCTGAAGAAGTTGGGGGTGGGAAGCTATTGCTCACAGCTGTGTGTTTGTGTGTGTGTGTATTTGTGTGTGTGTGTGTGTGTGAGAGAGAGAGAGAGGGGTTGGGGGCACTGAGTTTCTTGATAAGGTACAAGGTTTGGTCTTCATTGAACCTCCATAGGCTACATATGCAGGGCATGAAGTGGACTCACTCACTGAGAAAGTGCATTTAATCCGTTAGACTACCAAACTGTTAAATAAAAATGATTTGACTTGTTCTTACAATCTCTTAAATTACATGTTGTTTTCTTTAGGCTTGTTTTGCTATTTTTTTTTCTTGTAAGGAGTCATTATCTCATCCCACTGGCATACTATTTTACAAAAAATACCATATTTGAACTGGAGTGTCTGACTGGTCAATGTGGAATGTTGTGTAATGGCAGGATGTCAGTGACGTATCAGTCAGAAAGGCTTTCAAACATATTTGTCATGAGCTTTTAAGTTGTGACTAGTCTGTGTGTGTGTGTGTGTGTGTGTGTGTGTGTGTGTGTGTGTGTGTGTGTGTGTGTGTGTGTGGTGTGTGTACTCCAGAACTTGATACAAAGAAAGTGATTTAATCTTTGCAGCAGTTTCCAGCAGCATGGTCAACAAACCTCGTGGTCTTACAAACTCCAAGTGGTTTATCTTTAACCCAAATACAATTCCAAGGGCAACTGATAACCACGTTCCCAAAGGTACCTGCAGGTCAGTTTGCAGGTAGTTGTGGAACCTAGGTTGGAAAACTCCCATATCATCAAAGGGCCCAAAGCAACTCAAACGTTTTGATAATCACTTTTGACTTTAATTCCTCAGTTTCAATGAGGGAAACCTGGCTGAGAGAAACAGTCAGATTGCTGTTTGCAATTACATTTTTGCCTCCATAGACAGAAATGTAGAGACCTAACATACTGCATGGTGCTTTTTTTAATGTAGGACCACTGAAGAGTGCGAACTCAAGATCATAGTCATGCGTTCCACCTTTTATATTACATTTATAGTCGTTATGCAAGCCATTTTCTGTGACACACCTCCCCCCCCCCCCCAACAATATTGGAATGACTCACTCAAAGACACTAATGGATGGACAGTTGCTCGTGCTATACTAAAATGCAAAAAATATCACAAGCTTTTTGAAA
The DNA here is from genome assembly GCF_008692095.1 of Etheostoma spectabile. Taxonomy (NCBI): domain Eukaryota; kingdom Metazoa; phylum Chordata; class Actinopteri; order Perciformes; family Percidae; genus Etheostoma; species Etheostoma spectabile. Next base: position 23,242,113 of record NC_045750.1, on the reverse strand, counting down.
TTTGAGTTGCGTTTAATCACTTTGATGAACATTTATAGGAATGGTGACATCGCCAGGCAACGGCCAGCTTTCTGACTGGCTACACTCCCGATTCACATCAATTAGGTGGTAGAATACAAACACAGACACATCAGCAGGATATCTGACAGCGGAATGTATGCCATGTTTGGGGTGACCTCCCACAGACTAGGGAGACAGAAACAGTACAACTAAACAATTGACACTGAAAGCTGGTTGATATGGAATGTCATTCCAGAAGATGAACTAAGTAAAAAAAACAAAAAAAACAATGACATTTAAAGCATACCCATACAAATCTTGCAAATTCAAGTGACTACGTCATCTGTGCATTTACAATGCCTGTCAGTAGTGCGAGCACTGAAGTGAAGACGTGCAGGTAGTTGGTTAAAAGACACACTGGGACACATTTCGAGCTGCCTTTCAGATCAAAATAATGTTTCACAGGAATAACGGGACGAAGACATTTTAAATAAATAAAGCAGTCTGTAAATCAGATAGGCATCGTCATACATACAGACCTAAGTTACAGCGTGTCATCGTGCTCAGAGATCGCCGTCGACGCTGATTCACATGAAAGCACTTGAGTGAGAAGGATTTAGCAAAAGAAAGACGAAAAAAAACCAACATCACACATGTAGCTCATTAGCTCATAGAAATGTTAAAGACACTGGGCTCAAGTTTTTGAGTGCAGGTGTAAATAAGGCTGAAATAGTTTCCAGAAAATAAGGAATAAAATGTTCCTTATTCTTGCTCCCTGGGATTGTTTCCCTGTTAAATGTTTTTTTTTGGAACATATGCTTTACATTTTAAGGGAAAAGGTATAAAACATATCTATACATATACATCCTTTGGTTAGGGAAAGAACCCACAATTCTATACTCTCTATTCAAGTAAAAGTTATTAGAAAAAAGCCATCATCATACATATGGAGTACATATGCTCATGTTACTCCTGTGAAATTATGTATCTCTCTTTGAGGATTTGGGATGCTACCCTGATGCAGCATTACCAACTTCTGGTTAAATAATATTTACATATATAATTCTTTCCTTTTGTGTTTATAATGGCAACAGATATGATCAGATTTCTTTTTCTCCAAGTGCACAAGTAGGAACTTGTGGCAAATATCTGTCTACTTTGCTCTAGGTTGTTTTGAATTATAAAGACTCCTAGTTGGTTGTTGCTATTGCACAAACAGAACACACATTTAATGTGCAAATAGGAATAAGACTTGACGGTAGACCAGTGCAGTCACAATAAGTTAGGACAAACTGAAGGGACATACATGTGCAGACAGACGAAGGGGGATTTTGGTCCCACCCTGCTATTGGTTAAAATCAGCTGTACAGGTCACAGACTGCACTCAGGCTAATGAGGGGTGCCAGGGTGCAGTTTTCAAAACAGGGTGCAACTGTGAAGACTTTGGTTCTGTCCACGGGAGTCTGATTTGAGGAGATGTGGCGAAGTGGGTTGGAGAGAGTGGCTCAGAGGAAAATAAGGGATATCAGAGTGGAAAAGGTCAAGTAAGGGAGAGACATTGAGTTGTGGGGAGGAAGAAGGTGATGTGGCTCAGTCCTGAAGCAGGCTCTCCTCGGCCATCCACCCAAGTGAGGGAAGAGGCTGTTCACGTCTGGAGTACTTCAGCTGTAGCAGGTCGCCCACTTCACTGGTGGCCTTCAACGCCTGGCAAAAGAACAGGAGGAATGTTATTAACCTCAATCCAAAAAGACATTATTTAAGTCAATCCAAATTAAGTGAATACAGCGGCACACACAAAACAAGCAGTCAAGATGAGCAGATTACACACATAGCTAGACAACCTGAAAGACGATTGTTAAATGAAGTGTTAAGCCTAATCCCACTTGGATTTTCAAGCATTAAACATGTCAGTGTTGAAGAAGAAGGGGCTCTGAAAGCAAAAAGGTGAACAGAAGGCTCCCTGCATAAACCACAACTGAACAGAAACTCCTCCACATCTTTCCACAAGAGACTGTATCAGCATTGCAACACTGCAGGGCACCTGGAAACAATTTACCTTCCTCTTGACCTTTTTTTTCTGATTCCATGGTTGGAGAAATAGCGAGAGCTGGCTGTTCCAAAGACGGAAAAAGCGGCTCCTCGAAGTACTCTACAAAGGCAGGCTGATGCCCTTTAAATGGACCATTACAAACGGTGTTGACATGCTCCTCAGTAAGATGAATGAAGTGTCTTTGGAGAGGCAGAACTGCTCAAATTAAAGTCTCCATCTGAGCCACGCTGTAATACTCGGAGACAGCTTGGCCTTCCAAGTTTCTTTATAATAAAAGGACACATTGGGAGCCTTAATTATTCAACAGGCCCACTCAGCATGTAGACCGATACACACTCGTACATAGAAAACTGTCAGCCAGCAGTCAGGCAGGCAGATCTGGTTGATCAACAGCTGAGAAAAGCCTACTGAGTGCTTCTTGGATACATGATCACCCATGAGCCCAAACAAACTCTCATATCATGTTGAGGATAAAATTAAGTTTGTCCTGTAACAACATCCCCTGAAGAAGATGTCTTTCTCTTCACAACTTGGATGAGAACTCAAGACCAAATGGCAGTTGTATATTGGAAGTGGCAGCACGCAATACAAACACCGAGCCCAGATGTGTCCAAGAAACTAGTTTTTCCCTCATCTCTCACAATGCAGAAAGAGGGGATCATCCTACAGAGGAATATGAGAGATGACAGTGGAGCAAATACAAATATCATAAGAGGCATTTTTCCAGTTGGAGCCGACGTGCTAATGACCATTTTAAAGCAATTTTAATGCTCATTTTGGAGTTGTTTTGTTGTATGTCTACACCATTCTAGAGTAAATACAGCCATTTTCTGGAGAGACATCTGAGAAAAGCTTCTGCAACAAGAAAGTAAAGAAATAAATGGGATTGCTGATTACATCACCCATCATCAGCCACAGTCCTTTGCAGTGATTAAAAACTTTAACCTGGAAATTGAACTTTTTAAACTGGGATTTTTTGCAGTATTGATTTGAACAAAAACAAAAAAAATGATATTCAGCTATTTATTTATTTGTTTTAATTTAAGATAAATACAGAAACCTTATCTTGTTTTGTGTTTTGGACAGTGATAAGACTTAATATAGGATAACTTACCGTGTCAAGCATCTCTCTGGTATGGGCAGCCGAAATGCAGAAACGTGCCCTCGACTCGATTATGGGTGTTGCTGGGAAGCCGACGACCACCGTGCCGATGTTTCTCTTCAACATCTCCCGACCAAACGCCCTGAAAAGCAACGGCAACATTAGACACAGGGCAACACTTTAACTAATGATGTGACCCACCTCCACCACCACATCTTAGATGGTGTTCTCTTTAATGTGTTTTCCACATACTAAATCATATTCTATGTCAACTCATTTGGGAATTTCATCCAATTAGCCTTCCTAATTTCATTTGATGTGTAACGCTCTGAAAATATATCAAATAATATGAAATGCATGAGAATCCCATACCCAATTTTGGCCGGCATATAGAGCATCATGGGCACTACAGGCGAGTCATCGTTGCCGTAGATGATGAAGCCCATTTCACGGAGTTCCCTGCGGAAGTAGGTGGTGTTCTCCGATAGCTGTCTGATACGATCAATACCTGGAAAGGGGAGATAAGCAGAGGGATATTTCACAATGTGAGCAACATTTTTTATTAAGCTTATTCTTTTTACTCAAAGCAAACTTACAGCAGATCCTACAAAACTATTATATGTTATTATATGAGTAATAGTCATAAAACTCTGTTATCCGCTCTTGTTCAAAAGCCAAGTGAAGGGAACAAGAAACAACATGTACTTTTGCAGAGTTATCCATCATTGCTTTTTTCTGCATTCTTCTATTTAGCCTGCTTGAAAAAATTGAAGAACAAGAATATCATATGACAGCACAAGCACAAGTTAGTTTAATAAAACTGATTCAAGATGGCGTGAGAATTCACAATCACAGAGCCAAGTTCGGCTCCAGTCACAAAACCATGTCAGCCAAACAAAAAGAAATCCATTGGATGTCCTACACTTATTTGGAGTGAGCGCTACACCACTTGGCTTTGAAGACGAGCAGGATTCTTTAAGGTCGAAGTCAAGGGGCTGAAGCTAAACAGGCATCAATCCTCACGTGTCCACTGTGGATTCACTCACTGAATCCTCAGGCTGAGCCTCCAGAGATAGCATCTCAACCAAACAAATGACCATATGTCACAAAGCACCAACAGCAACACACATCTGCCTGGCTGTGCAGAAAAACAGAGCAGAAACACCGCGGCTTCAAAGCACCCTTAGACACAACAAAGACGGACATTATATTTACCCAGACATTGCTTTTCCACAGTCAAGGAATCCAAAGATTTTGGGCGGGGAAGCAGTAGCATATTACAGTGCCTATAGAAAATCATCATACCCCTTTGAAATAGTCACTTTAGATCTGAAACATAAGAAAATAAAACTAGAATAACAGAGTTGGACAAGTCATCAGTCCTATGATTTAAAACTTGGTAGAGCCTCCTTTTGCTTTAATTACTTCCATCAGTCTGTGTGGATGTGTCTCTATTAGCCTTGCGCACATAGATTGGGGAATATTTCCTCATTCTTCCTTGCAGAATTGTTCGAGTTCGGTCAAATTTTGTGGTGAGCAGCGATTGACTACTGTCTTCAAGTCCCTCCACAAATTTTCAATTGGATTTAGATCAGGACTCTGACTTGGCCACTCAAGGACACTCAACTTCTTTTCCTTAAGCCACTGCATCGTTTTTTGCCGGTGTGTTTAGGGTCGTTGTCGTGCTGGAAGGTGAACCACCTGCCCATGTTAAGCTGTCTAACAGAGGGCTGCAAGTTTTCCTCAAGAATTTCTGTGTACTTGGCAGCATCCATTTATCTTCAATCCTGATCAATTTGCCCAGTCCCTGCTGAATAGAAACACCCTCCACAACATAATGTATCCTGTTTCCCTGCATTTGTTCCCCCACCATGCTTCACTGTAGGTATGGTGTGTTTTGGGTGGTGTGCTATGTGTGGGTTTCGCCAAACATAACGCTTGTAGTTCAGTCCAAAAAGTTCAATCTTGGTCTCATCTGACCACAAAACCTTTTTCCACATGCCACATTTTGCCAATCTCAGCCATAAAAACTTGTAAGTCCTTCAAAGTTGCCATTGGCCTCTT
>NC_045750.1:23236449-23236887 GCF_008692095.1 Etheostoma spectabile | reverse complement strand
CTTCCCTGATCAATGTCCTCCTGGCTCGGTCATCCAGTTTGGAGGGACGGCCCAATCTAGGCAAGGTGTTGGTGGTGCCATAAGCCTTCCACTTAGTAATGCTCTAAATGGTACTCAGAGGGAAGGTTAAAGCCTTTGAAATTGTTTTGTATCCTTCTCCCAACATGTGCCTTTCCACAACTTTATCCCAGAGCCCTTTTGAAAGCACCTTTCCAACCATGGTGTATTTTTTGCGTTGCCTTGCACTACTAGTAATGGAATCATCATGGAACGGCCGGTTTTATAAGGAAGTAATCAAAATCATTACAATTGATGTCAGGTGGGTGGTAATTAGCATGGTGTGTGATCTGGAAATGAACTGCTTGTACGTGATTAAGTTTATAATGATTACTCTAAGGGGCTGATCATTTATCCAAACCAGGTATTTTACTAATTACA
>NC_045750.1:23234052-23236439 GCF_008692095.1 Etheostoma spectabile | reverse complement strand
TTGTTCAGAATGTTTTAAAATGTTATTTTCACTTTGATGTTTGTGTTTGAATGTGTAAATACATCTGGAAATAGTTAGATTTAATATATTTTAATTTCCAGGGTGTTATGTGACAAACGAAACATTTTTACGGGGTATGATGATTTTCTACAGGCATTGTATATTCAGATATTTTGATTTTAAACATGCATTCTTTTATATTGAAAGCTTTGCCTGTCCTGAACCCTTATGTTCCATCTACATATTTGATTGAAATAAGCTTCAAACAACAAATGTCCATTTTGATGCAGGCCTGTGCCGGGAACCATGAGCAGCCGTGCCTCAGCACCTTGAACGCAGCAACAAACTGTTACCAGACAGCTCAACTGTCACTTTGACTTTGTGTCAGTGTCTGAATCTTCAAACGCCTGGATTTCAAACAGTGATAGGGCTGCAACCAATCAGACTGCCATTGTTGGTCTCCTACAAGGAGGCTGGGATATGTTGTAAAGTCAGCCAGTCTGGCAGTCATACTATGAAGGTTGCTCCAGGTGTTTAATTCTGTACATAATGATTGAATGACTGGGGAGCAAGGTAATCTGATATTTAAGCAAGGCTGCATCAATCAAGCCCCGTAAAGAGTAAAGGGGTGCCGCCCCGCAAGCAAAACAAGACTTAGTGACCTGTTTGTGTGTGTAGGAGATGAGTCCAACAGAGTTTGATCTGCATAGATCTCTGGTGCTAAGCACCATGCTGTGTTGTACCCAGCATGAAGGCGAAAAAACACACATCTGAAAGCCATAAAAGGCAGAGGGTAGAAGAGTCAACATACCACCACTTCAAGACCTTCCATCAGCCTGGGCTGAATCGGACAGAGGAACGGAACTGTCCACACATGTGCTTTAAAAATGTGCAAGAGGACTACAGAAAGAGACCTTGAAATATGCAAAACCGTGCTGAAGAAACACAATCATACTGCAGGTTGTATTGCGTAATCATCAGAAGGGGTAGTAAAAAGAAAAAAGAAAAAAATCTTGTTTAAGTCTTTAGCTTGAATAAAAAGCGGTTCTTAAAAATCAGAAGTAACCATCTCAAACTATTAGAAAATAAATATATTTTTTGGGCAAGTAATCCAGCTTAATTTACCAACAATCACTCATTTTAAAACCTAAGATTATGGGAAAGTCTAAAACCCACCTGTGGCATTATGTTATATCTAGAATGGGTTCACACGCCATACCCTTTGATAAGGCTGTTGTTTATCACATCTTTATTGACTAGTAAATTATTGCCAGTTGACCATAGATAGATAGTAGCTTTTATCTCTTGGGTGGAAATGAAACATTGTCAAGGGAAACCAGCATGCTCAGTATCAAGAAGTCAAAGTACAATAGGTGGCAAAGCTGATGAGAGTTGACGCCATAGTAACTAATGTCTGCCAGCAGCCAGTCATCAGCTACAGACTGGTTTGCAAGAATGAATTAGCTCTGAGACACAGGCTTATGCTGCCACCATGTGGTCATTGATGGTATCGTGTAACTACATGTGCAAATCTGACAGACAAAACATGAGGGACCTGGAAATCTTTGACATTTTAGAATTGCTTCAACCACAAGAAAAATAAAATAAAGCTAGAAACGCTCAACAAGACAACAACACTTCAACTCAGATTGGAAAAAAACAAACATCAGACGTCATTTAACTCCACAGCAAAATAACAGTTGGCTGAGAACAGGTTATTTCATGTTTGCAAGAACACGCAACTGTTTGTTGATGGGGCGATTTCAACAAGCAACGCAGTGTAGTGTGCCTTGTGTTTTGCAACCTGCAAACATGCTCTGTCTGATCACAGCCTAAAAGATGATGTCTGTCACCTCAGCATCTTTGAGACCAGACGGTGATTAAAGCTGGCTTTAGTGCCCTCTCTTCTTATTACGGAACGCTGCTGCCAATATAGAGATGCACTTTTTACTGATTGTCATTTTCTGGTACCTACCCAGTGTGGTCCCATCCTCTCCCATGATGATCCTCATAGAGGTGATTATCTGCTGGGCCACCGGGGGGGACATTGAGGTGGCATACAGGGCACTGTGTGAGTGGCGCCGCAGGTAGTCGATCAGCTCCTGACACAGAAATTACAATACAATATAGAATGAGTCCATTTTATTTTCCAACAACAACAACAACTGGCACACAATACGTTTAGTCAAAATTATTATTTAGTGTTTTTGTCACATTAAAAGACAATGCTGTGAACAGCCAAAATTGTGTTTTGTAATAGCAGAAGGATAGATATCAGATATGAGATATTTAAGCAAAACACAAGTTTTATTTTCAAAACATATCACTATATATAACCTTTGAACAGAAATATTTGACGGGCCTTGGTTTTGGGACACATTCTTAAT
>NC_045750.1:23233891-23234042 GCF_008692095.1 Etheostoma spectabile | reverse complement strand
TGATTAAAATCTGAGACAGTAACAACAACAACCTAGAATTCCATTTTAACCCAGAAGACTGACTTGAAAAATAGTCTATATTAGTTAAAGATTTTAGTTCATAGCCAAGACATAACCATGTCTCTAATAGAGCAGTGTAAATATGATATGA
>NC_045750.1:23233023-23233881 GCF_008692095.1 Etheostoma spectabile | reverse complement strand
AACCTAACAGTGGGCTACTAGCTACTAGCCAGTAATGTTCAGTCAGAGTTTTGTTGTTAAATTGTGTAAAAAGAGCGGTGCCATTAAATCACCGGTTTCAGGTACGTATGATACCGTCTGGATGATTTCAATATTTCAAAAAGTGTTGTTTCTGCCATATTTTGTAATCATCAGAAATCATTACATTCATACTGTGTATTCAAACAAACAAACTGGTGCCCCATAGCAACAATAGAATCCCAGAACCAATGACCATTTGGATTGAAAACATAAGAATACATGTTGTTGTTGTCATAACAACACATTGAATACTAGGACCCAACTTTAGTTCTGACACAGTCACTCAAACAGCAGTTTGTAGCAGAGAGTCATTTGTGACAATCCAAAGGTGCACATTGCAACGAGAAAAAAAAACAATGGAAAACATGGACTTCAACTCCCGAGAGACTGAACCGCAAATTAGTTTCTATCTCAGTTCACTTGAAGAACAGGTACGGTGTGAGCTGAAGGACAGCGAGGCGACGCTCACCCAAGGTGAATCTGAGGGAAGAGTTCACCTGGTCATCCGAGAGGACTTGCTGGCCGATCTCCTCGATCAGCTCCAACAACAGAGAGAGGGCAGCAGTTGGAGCCATGAGAAAGAGCTGATGCAGAAGGAGATAGGTGAGTTGAAAGTTCAGCTTGCTGAACGTGTCCCCTCCCCACTTAGGGAAACAGAGCATCTGAAAACCCAGCTGGGAAAAATCTGCACCAGGCTGCGAAAATCCGAAAAAGATCTGGACCGGCAGAACTTCATTACTGAAGACCTAAAAGTCAAATTGGAGCAGATCAAGGGAGAGAAGGAGGCCCTGAAAAGGG
>NC_045750.1:23231458-23233013 GCF_008692095.1 Etheostoma spectabile | reverse complement strand
TCTCAAGGTAAGTAAGACCAACGTGGAGTTAGAGTTGGAGAGCTTTCTGGGGAGGGAGAGGACTCAAGATCAGGAGCTGAAGGAAAATATGAGCAAGATGGCAGAAGCTGTCCGAGAACAAGAGAAGGAGGCAAAGGAGAAAATAGAAAGATCCCAGGCAGATCTGGGACTGCAGACCTTTATTACTGAAGACCTGAAAGTTGAATTAAAGCAGGTGAAGGGAGAAAAGCAGGCCCTTTACAATATTGTGGCGACTCAGAGTAACAACAACAACCTAGAATTCATTTTAACCAGAAGACTGACTTGAAAAATAGGCTATATTAGTTAAAGATTTTAGTTCATAGCCAAGACATAACCAGTCTCAAAGAGCAGTGTAAAATAGATATGAGGCCATCCTCAACCTAACAGTGGGCTACTAGCTACTAGCCAGTAATGTTCAGTCAGAGTTTGTTGTTAAATTGTGTTAAAAGAGCGGTGCCATTAAATCAACGGTTTCAGGTAGTATGATACCGTCTGGATGATTTCAATATTTCAAAAAGTGTTGTTTCTGCCATATTTGTAATCATCAGAAATCATTACATTCATACTGGTATTCAAACAAACAAAACTGGTGCCCCATAGAACAATGAATCCCAGACCCATGACCATTTGATTGAAAACATAAGAATACATGTTGTTGTGTCATAACAACACATTGAATACTAGGACCCAACTTTAGTTCTGACACAGGCACTCAAACAGCAGTTTGTAGCAGAGAGTCATTTGTGACAATCCAAAGGTGCACATTGCACGAGAAAAAAAAACATGGAAAACAGGACTTCAACTCCCGAGAGACTGACACGCAAAAAGTTTCTATCTCAGTTCACTTTAAGAACAGGTACGGTGTGAGCTGAAGGACAGCGAGGCGACGCTCACCCAAGGTGAATCTGAGGGAAGAGTTCACCTGGTCATCCGAGAGGACTTGGGGCGATCTCCTCGATCAGCTCCAACAACAGAGAGAGGGCAGCAGTTGGAGCCATGAGAAAGAGCTGATGCAGAAGGAGATAGGTGAGTTGAAAGTTCAGCTTGCTGAACGTGTCCCCTCCCCACTTAGGGAACAGAGCATCTGAAAACCCAGCTGGGGAAAATCTGCACCAGGCTGCGAAAATCCGAAAAAGATTGGACCGGCAGAAACTTCATTACTGAAGCCTAAAGTCAAATTGGAGCAGATCAAGGAGAGAAGGAGGCCCTGGAAAGGGAAGTGGAGACTCTCAAGGTAAGTAAGACCAACGTGGAGTTAGAGTTGGAGAGCTTTTGGGAGGGAGAGGATCAAGATCAGGAGCTGAAGGAAATATGAGCAAGATGGCAGAAGCTGTCCGAGAACAAGAGAAGGAGGCAAAGGAAGGAAAAAGAAAGATCCCAGGCAGATCTGGGACTGCAGACCTTTATTATGAAGACCTGAAAGTTGAATTAAAGCAGGTGAAGGGAGAAAAGCAGGCCCTTTACAATATTGTGGCGACTCAGAAGTTGCAGCTTCGAGAAGAGAGACAGATGCTCAAGGTAGTAAGGACCAAAG
>NC_045750.1:23206865-23231433 GCF_008692095.1 Etheostoma spectabile | reverse complement strand
AGTTGCAGCTTCGAGAAGAGAGACAGATGCCAAGGTAAGTAAGACCAAAGTGGAGTTAGAGTTGGAGAGCTTTCTGGAGATGGAGAGGGTCAAGCTCAGAAGCTGAAGGACAAACTGAGCAAGATGGAGGAAGCTCTCAGAGAACAAGAGGAGGCGGCAAAGGAGATTCTGGAAAGATTCAGACTTCCCATAGAGCCCAGCGGAGATGCAGAACCAAAGCAACAAGAACATCATTGCTGCTCTTGAGAAAAAGTGAACATCAGCAGAGAGTAAGGTGTCCTGTGGCAGCAGGAGAAAGCCTCCCTGCTGGGGAGAGGCGAGAAAACAAGAGCCTTCCATGTGGCTCAGATTGACAAGCAGAGCTTTGCGAGTGATGTGCCTCTGGCTTCTCTGAAGAGATAGAGCAGCAGCTGGAGAGTAAGCTCAACCAGTGGAAGGAGGACAAAGCATCACTCTTCAGGCCACAGAAAGCCTGAAGCTGACTCAGCAGGAAAAAAGGCAGGAGTGGGAGATGACTGAGAGCACCTGAGGTCCCACTGGACGATCTGAAAGCCAGATCATGCAAAAGCCAAAGATAAAGAAGAAGAAGTGGTACAAAAAGCTTCTGCCTGGCTGAGGAAGAGAATGCATTTGTACTGGTATAGTATCTGTCTTTGTGTCTGTCTGTCTGTCTGTGGGTCTGTCGGGTGTGTGGGTGAATCTGTGTGTGGGTGGGTCTGTGTATGGGTGTTTGTGTGTAGATGGCTCTGTCTGTACGTATGTGTACGTGTGTAATTGGCTCGGTCTGTGTGTGTGTACGTGTGTGGGTCTGTGTGTATGTGTATGTGTGTGTGTGTGTGTGTGTGTGTCTGTTTTGGGTCTGCATGTGGGTCTATGTCTGTCTCTGTGTGTGTGTGTGTGTGTGCACGTTTCTGTGTACGTGTGATCATCAGATCAGATCATACAAAAGCTGAAGAAGAAGTGTTACAAAAAGCTTCTGCCTGGCTGAGGAAGAGAATGCATTTGTAATAGTATAGTGTCTGTCTGTCTGTCTGTCTGTCTGTATTTGTGTGTGGGTGTTTGTATGTAGCTGGCTCTGTCTGTATGTGTGTATCTGTGTGTGTACGTGTGTGTGGGCCTGTGTGTGGCTGGCTCTATCTGTCTGTGCGTGTGGGTCTGTGTGTGGGTGTATGTGTCTGGTCGTCTCAATGTGTGTGTGTGTTGTGTGTGTGTGTGTGTGGGTGTGGGTGTGTGTGTGTGTGTGTGTTGGTGTGTGTGTGTGGGTGTGTGTGTGTGTGTGTGTGGTGTGTGTGTGTGTGTGTTTGCTCAAGGCGTGTGATGCGTCAGTGCAGTAGGGTGGAGCAGTTGCTGTAGTTAGGGTATGCATGCTACATAATGCATACTGCTGCTGCTTCTGCTCGCCACTCTCTGATTTCAGCTACTGCCACCGGACAGCCCTACGTTTTCAGGGGCGGAAAGAGGAGCCGAGTGTGTCGCTTCCTCCGCCGGTACATAGCCTCTCCACTGCCAAGACCTTGTACACGCCTCCCCGTGGCACACATGGTAACTGGGCCCTCGTGGCTCCAGGCTAAGTTGTACAGGATCTCGGAGCAGCAGTGGGCCCCAGAGACGCGGCATGCAGGCCCATCGGTGAGTGGAAACACCCTGATGCCCGTCAACCACTGTCCCAGCTATGGGTAAATAGCCCCAGCATGGGTAAATAGTGAAGACCCCGACAGCGGTGCAGGAGGAAGATGGTGGTGTGAGAGCCACCCCAATGTCTGGGAAGGAGGAAGAAGGCAACCCCACAGCCATGGGGTAAACTCAAGAGGGTACAGTGGCTGGGGAGCAAACCCTGTGGTGATGTGAGAAAACTCAAACTATTTCTCACATTATAATAACTACTGTACACACAACTAGCTAAAAAATGATGTCATATTGTAGGTGGTGCCGGCCTGGGCCGTCCTACATGTGTACTGTGTGTTGTCTTGTTAACTTGCAGATGTAGTGGAGGGATAATGGACGACTGTGATCACCGGGCCGGTCCTCCCAGACTATTTAACCCCGCCTGCTCCGAGACCGGGCGGCCGCATCCTCCGACGGGCCCAACATGTTTTCTCTCTGTTAACTAATGACAAACAGCACCTCACATTCTCCACTACATCCATACACCTTCATTGATCACTGTACTGACAATCACACCTCATTGTGCTCTTGTTTGCATAATATTTAATAAATGTCACTTTAATATTGTTACGTTGTTGTGTCTTTTGTTCGGTCATAACAGGTTGGGGGCTCATTTGCCGTGAGTACAAAACCAGGACCATGTTTGTATTCTTTAATTAATCCTAGTTAGCTGCTGTTGAGATAATTTCGTTTAGTTAGGGTTAGCTGGTCTACGTGTGTTAAATGTTAAGGTGCATTACAGCATGTGTAATATAGTTTGATGTATAATTCAGGGGGCAAACTCATTTGCATCCTAAACCCCAAAATATAAATTGGCTCAAATTATTTTATGTTAATTATAATATACTAAATATAGGTTTTTGTCCGGAGATACTGTGTGTCATCCATAGAAAATAATTAATTAAACAACACGGGAGCATTTCTTTCAGGGACATTTTGCAGGTTTACTACAAGTCTAACGTAGTTTAGACTTCAAGACAAAAACGGTTGATTTAGTGTCACAGAGCCTTTCAAAAACAGCTGCGATTCAAGTTTATGAGAGAAGAAATGCTTTGAATAACACCGTTATTGTCAAATCAGCTACAAACTTGAATCATTTGGTAACTATAATTACAGTTTACTCTTTTTTTTGGGAATGATCAATAAATCCTATGATTTTAAACAAATTTTGAGTCGCCATGACTCACAGAAGAAATCATAAAATAAACATGACGAGTTAAAAAAAAGAATAATAGAGAATCCATTTTGTTGGTTATTACTATATTACATTTTAGTAAAAAAAAGTGCAACCCCGAATTTTTTAAGAACTGCAGCATTACGTAATAATTTATTACAAAATACAGAGAAAATAATTACATATTGGTTCATGTTTTAATTACAAAATGAGGCGATTATACATAATTTGGTATATTGAGTATTGTTCCAATGTCTGGCTTGATGACACAAATCAGTGTTTCCTCGTGCCACCGCTAAAATAAAAAAAAATAGAAAAATATTTGAAATAACCAATTGTAGATATAATATATAAATATATATATATATATATATATATATATATATATATATATATATATATATATATATATATATATATATATATATATATATATATATATATATATTTTCATTCAGAGAGAGAACCATCATCTGGACATGGGCATGAAATGTGTCCAATATTTCACACTGTGAAATATTGTGTGTTCAGACAGAGGCATTTCTTGTATGCTGTATGTATGTTACTCTGCTTTGTATTTGATATTTGTCTGAACCTAGGGCTAGGCCAACTGAAGTAGTCTTGGTTGCAGCTTTACTCAACTTGAAACAGAAAGTCAATTATTTTTAAACAAACAAAAAAAAAGAAATGGAGGTGAAATCTCCCTTTCTGGTAAACGGTGTTGACCAATATCAAACTGAATGAACACAACGTGCTGGCTCTCAGCAGTTGGGAAATTGCTAAAGTCCCCTAAAGAGGATGACTAAGTGCTCCAGCAATTCCCAACAACACAAAGGCTTCCTTTCCCCGTCTGATCTTACAGCTTTTGTTTCATCCACCAACCTGTTTGCCTCCAATGTAACCTCGGCAGCACCAAAACTCTTGTAAACGTTCCCATCATGATGTCGACATCTTGGGATCCAGGCCAAAGTAGTCCACCACTCCTCTGCCGTTAGGCCCCAGGGCTCCGATACTGTGGCCTCATCCAGGTACAGATACGCCTTGTAACGCTTCTAGAGCAACAACCTCTGGCAGACGCACGATGGACCCTCCATACTTCCGCACAAGAAATGAAGTCAAATTAACAAATCAGAGTGTACATCATGACATACAGCAACCTAATACGGTTTATTGAAGCAATGAGCTTTCTCACTCCTTCTCAATATTCTGCCCAAAGCTGTTTACACAGGAATGTTAGACTGACACCCACAATCCAAGCCTAACATCAGGTAACTGCGTATAAGTGGAGGTGGATGGTGAGCAGTTGATTCTATCGTCACTGCTTAACCTGTTTGTGTTCTGGTTGCATTTGTGTATTGATAAACCTGTTGGAAATGAACCTCTTAAATTGCATTGTACAGTTTTTCTTAGAACTCTATTGATCAACAGGATTGACTGCTTTATGGGAAGTACCCGGCAAAGAACAGGAAAGTAATGCAAAAGGAGGTGCTCTCCATGAAATTGGCATTCACATGCCCATCAGAAAAAGTCTCTGTTCAGTACGTTTTGTGAGAAAAAAATTGAGAACTCTTTTGCAATTAGGTAAGCACATAGTGTAAACTGCAGCCCTCGTTAAATAAAAGCAAGCAACTGATCTCAGCTGGTATTCTGTTATTATGGAGTGCAATGGAAATTTCTAAGTGACACCAAACTTTTGACCAGTAGTGTATCTTATATACGTAAGTGTTCATTGTTTTTACTGCAAAATAGTTTGCCTCACAGTGAAGATGGGGACATGTTCACATGATAAAAGCAGCCGTAAGATATTACAAAGTCATGCTGTAAAGGTATTGATATCAAGCCTGTCATAGGTCCTAAACACTAACACTCAACTATACGTGTGAAACAAACCGATGGCATTGTCTAATGAATGTAGGGAAATACTGGACATCCCTTTCAGTTTTTCCTCAAATGTACAAATGAAGTGAGAAAATGCACTACAGTAGGTGTGTCACAATTCTCCAATCACAATACGACTTAAGGTCACAGTTTGTTACATTTTCAATTTAAACAATCCATCACCCCTCCCCCGATTGCTGTCCCTGCTCCCCCTGCTGTCCCAGCAATGCCACATTAATAGTCACTAGATGGAAGAAGGGTGCTTTGCATCACCGACTCCAGCAGTGGCCGTGGTGTCTGGGAAAGGCAAGCTGAGGCTACCAGGAGGTTCGTTGTGCATGCAATCGGCCGGTAAGTCACACTGTGTTTGTTGCTTGTTTTCTTCCTCCGGGTGCAAGTAGGAGGGAGTGAGAAGAGAAAACAATACTGGGAAAATTGTGACACCCCTAAATACCAGTCAAGCTAAATAAAGAATGA
Organism: Etheostoma spectabile; assembly: GCF_008692095.1. Classification (NCBI taxonomy): domain Eukaryota; kingdom Metazoa; phylum Chordata; class Actinopteri; order Perciformes; family Percidae; genus Etheostoma; species Etheostoma spectabile. Next base: position 23,226,239 of record NC_045750.1, on the reverse strand, counting down.
ATGAGACCCATCAAGAACCATGGGTGTCAAGTATTGGCAGTAAACAATGTGATAATGTTACAGCAGTGATGTAAAAAGAAAAGAAATAAACCTAATTATCAAAGTCAGCTTAATTATCTCACGCAAGCATTTATGTTTGCAAGTGTACGTGCACTGTACATGTGTCGAGAGAAAGATTATTGGTATACCGTATATGCCCTCCACCACAATGAGAATCTCTCCAGGTCGGTGGGTTCTGGCTGCCCGTGTGCAATAGCATCTCTCAGCAGCTTCCCAGAATTGCATGCTACATAAAAAAAAAAAAACCCCGCTGTTGTAGGACAGCTTTTATTACCCCAAAGTAATAGAGAGCTTCTTCAATTAAGGATCAGTGTCAATATATATATTTATGATCACAAGCCTGTGAAGCAGTGAGTGCGTTAACCTCATGGTTCTGGTTGTTGAATGTGACCTTTGATAACTAGTAAGTCAGGATCTCAGGTGACTGTGTGTGTGTGTGTGTGTGTGTGTGTCTGTCTGTGAAGTGTAAACCTAAACCAAAAAAAAAAACACAACCAAACAACTACAACTGTGCTACAGTACAATACAGTACGAAAGAGAAAGACTAAGCGGCAGTTACAGTAGGTGTGGAAATGCAGAAGTATGAGAACAAGTGTTGTAATAAAAACCTGCCTTGATTGATGCAACATGCTGTTGGGTAGGCAGAATATAGCTAAATCTGTTTGTAGTGTTGGAATATCCACTATGGCCACTTTAATCCTTTTAAACGTGTTCTATGTTGCAGGCATTGGGTGTACTGTACATCACAATCCTATCCAACGGTTGTTTTTTTAGGCAGTGTGCTCATTATTGGAGGTCACCCACTGTTGTGTTTGAGAACCCGAATTGTGAGCCAGACAGACGGGCACCCAGCACCAGTGATGCGTGTGATTCAGCTCGTCACTCGAAAAGACAACCCTAAGAACAAGGAAAAAGATGAGAAGAAGAAGAAAACAGCTGATGTGTGAAGAGTTTGGTTTCCTAGCTGGTGAGCTCTTTCTAAATTAGGAGGTGTGCAGCAATCCCTAATAGCCAGGAAAGTCAAACACTATTAGAAAGATTTTTTTCAAGTTCAACCCTCTTTAGAGCTTTGCTTACATAATGATAATTCCCCAGGTTTCACACGCTTGGAGTGTTTAAGTGTTAAGCAATGACTTTCTAGCCCAGACTTGAATATCTTCTTTGAATACTGAACTGAAGTCTCTGGAACATGCCTGCAGTGTGGGCCAACGTCCAGGCTTGTGGGTTACGCTTGTCACATGAATTTTTAATACTCTCTCGTACATGTTGCCATTAATAGATACATACCACAACAATGATGTCAAATATGGGGTTGGCCTTAGGAAATCTGGAAAAGTCTATGCCCTTAACTGCTACAACATTATTTTTAGTCACATTGCCATTACCTTTATTGTTACTATAATGTGCACTGTTCATGATATCAACTGCTATAATTCTTGTGGATATATTTTCTATAACTGTACGTGTTTCCGGTTCCAAACGTCACCGGCAGATATCGGGTCTGTCCGAGGTTTCTGCCTAAAAAGGAGGTTTTTCCTCACCACTGTTGCACTAATGCTTGCTCTAAGGGGAATGGTTGGGTCTTTAAATGATAGAGAGAGGTCTAGACTACTTTATCTGAAAGTGTCTTGAAGAACTTTGTTGTTGTAATTTGATACTATAAATACAATTGAAATGAATATTCCCATGCACAGATCATAACCAACATACTATATTTCCATGTCAACTGTTAATTACATCAAAAATATGCTTGTGGTCAATATAAAGCCAAAAAACCCAAACATGCGACAGGTCACATCATTCCACTGTTGCTACAAAACACACAATTAGGCCAAGGCATAAGGTGTGAGCTGACTGAAAAGTGACAGTTAAGAATGTATGAACTCTTGTGACAAGGGCAGTGATGCAATCTTTACTGTCTTACGGTTTAGTTCCTCTATTCTCTCGCTTCGCATATCTGCATTCTGCATATCTGTTTTCCACTCACATTTCACAAGGTGAAAGCCATGTGAGCTAGATTTCTTTCCTGTTCCAGAGAAACTGGTAGGGAAGAAAAAGGCAAGTGATGACGCAGAGAAGGTGGTATGTGTGATTTGTGGGGTAGAACAACAGGGGCTGGGACGTGTCAAATATTAACTCCCTGCACTCAAGCGTTTTGAAAGCTTTGGATGGAAACTAGGTTTTGTGGAACAGACTGACCTCTTCAAACTTGGCAATACATTGAAAACGTTGTTGTTTTTCACTTTGCACAGGAAACAGTGTTTTTCTTTAACCTAAAACGTTAATGGCACTGGCATATTATAGTATGGGTACATGCTCCAAGCAAACTATAAAAACACAGAAAACTAAATCAAAAAAGGAATCAAATTCAAAAGTAATCAAATCCAAAAGGGGCATGGTGTTCGAGGGTGAGCAAAAAAACAAAACAAAGACGTGAAGGAATTCCATACCTTCCCGGTGAGAGCAGGAATGTTCATGGAGTGGTTGCGAAGCCCATGCCAAAAGCCATGGATGACTCAACGCCCGGAACCTGGCAACCAACTGCTCAGCTCTGGGATGTCCAAGTTCCCTGGAAATGACATAATCTCAGTTTGACTACACTTCCCATTAGTTTACTGTAACTTGTAGAGTTTTCTTAAGGGAGACATGTTTAAGTCACTCTTGTTTACTTAAAAAGAGGTCAGGTCCACTTTCCTTAAAAGGTTCTCAGTGGAGTTTTTGACCTCTAATAGCACAATGGAGCTGAATTCAGGAGTGGGTCCCTGTTCTGTCGCCATGCGCACACTTGGGTATCGAATGACACGATACAAAGTCCTAACAATGATGTCAACTATTCTACTGATCAACAGGTGGCGGTAACACGCCAAGATGTGGCAGTAAGAAAGGTCTGCAAGCTAGCAAGCATGGATGTAAACAATACTGGATTTAAAAACTTTTTAAGGAAGGAAATGCACTCAATACTGTACTCCAAGGATACACACAAATTGTTGGGTGTAGAACACTGACTGTATTAAACCCATTTTGTTTGTTTAAAAGAAAACTCCACAGTGCCATTTAAGCAAAATACAACTCAAGCTCAGCTTTTCTTTTGAGAAAAGATAACAAAGTTAGTGTGTGACAAACTAATCGTAGCTGCCAACATCAAAAGGGAAACTAGGGGCTGAACTGAAACAGACTTGAGCTTGAAAGCTTTCACAAGGTTAACTATATTACAAAACTCTACCTTTAGTCCTTCAAAACCACTTAAGCCTGTAGCCTCTGTGTGTGCTGAAAGAGCAACGGACAAAAGAGGGAGCAGCTGTTAAGTACAGCTGGGGTCCATTTAATCATGAATTGACTCATTTTTATATAAAAAAAAAAGCAGCTATAGATGATGACCCATCATAAAAGCTTCTAACTTTTGTTGACCCTTACCGATCTCACACCGAGTGCTGCCCACTCCTACTCCATACTTTTCTGTGGCTCCAATAGCAGCATCGGCACAAGCCCGGCCTGTTCTCAGCAAAGCCGAGGTAGTTGTATGAGCCCTATTGATGACGTCCTTCACCACTTTGCCTGTGTGCCTGAGAGAGACAGAGGAGTCTGAGACAGAGAATAAGACTCTCACTCTAGGTTAATAGAAGGAATTATCTAACAGGGCCCCAGATAGCTGAGTTGATAGAGCGGACGCCCATATATAGAGGGTTACTCCTCGACGCAGCAGGCCTGGGTTCGGATCCGACCCTTTGCTGCATGTCATTCCCCTCTCTCTCCCCTTTAGTCTCTTGTGTCCTATCAAAATAAAGGCTGAAAATGCCCCAAAAACCTTCACATGTTTTGCCTGGCAACCGTTTCCTGCTCAATGTTATTCTTAATTATCACAGTGCAAGATAACTGTGGCAGTTATACAAAGAAGCATTCGCTGGCACAAATTATACTGTACATAACAATGAGAAAAAATAAAATATGATACAACCTTCGCTGTTATCAGGGTGGTTTGTATATATTTTTGTATCTATTTTGTGTGTCTTAAAACGTTGCAGAACTCAAGCAGTTCTTGTAAAACACTAAGTTACAACATTAGCCATTTCCTTGAGGTATAACACGGAATAAAAATGAAGGTAATGGGACAAAAACGATTTTGTGCCATCTGGATTGTATTGATATTGGATTGCATTATGACACGCATGCATGCATGTAGACGACTGTGTGTTTAGGGCTTCTTGTGTTGTTTTTTCCCCCCTCGAAGTACTATAAAAACTAACGGGGGATCGGGCTTTCTGCTCAGCGCTCACAACCCAGACTGTGGAGTGCTCTCCCTGACCACCTGAGGACACCACAGACTGTGGAAGCTTTTAAACAAGGCCTTAAACCCACCTTTTTAGAAGAGCTTTGATTGAACTCTGCCCTTTTCTTATTGTTTATTTTATTTTCATGCTCTCCATGTGTTTTTATTTTTATTTTTTTAGAACTTACCTGTTTTATCATGTAACACTTCGGATTTGTGTAATATAAAGTGACAATTAAATGTATTATTATTTTATTACTATTCTGTTCATACCATGTGACAGATACTCAAGCTTTCAACATCACCATCTGAGTCATGGCTTACGTCGCGCTTATCAAAATAAGTGGTCAGTGACTTAAAGTGCAATAGTGAACTTCCTGTGAGACTAAGTATTGGAGACACACTCACACACACGCATGTGGGGGGGATAATGACCGTCATTGACAACGCCTTCATACAAATAATCCCACGCACATACAAACATAGAACAACCACACCTCATGCAGTAACTTACTCAAATGTCCAATTATAGTCGTGGGAACTCTCTCCACCAGGTCCATCTTTGCACCTGGGACACTACAGATGGGCCTGTTCCAGTTGTCTCGAATCCTCATGTACAAGTTCTCGTGTAAAAATTCTCAAGTCCTGATAGAGGGGGACGAAATCCGCAGGGGGAAATGGGACAGTACAAATGATTTCTTAATGGTGTGTTTTGGCAGTTCATTATATTCCAAAATTATCTTTGCATCTTGTTCTGTCGCAGACGAGAACAACAGTCAATGAAAGCTGTGGTGACCAGATATAAAAGGTGGTGACAGTGTGAAAGACAGCTAATGTAGCAGGAGGTGACTTGTACCGCAGTGTTTTTCTAGAATTAGGACTGAAGTGAAGGCTTGAACTTTTCGGTCACTGAATTAACCCTGAATGGTTTCATGTTCTAATGGTTTTTCCAATCAGCCTTTGCATTCAAATGGGTCTCTAATGAAAGAAGAAAAAAAAAAGCTTTACTTTCTGCTCCTCTTTCTCCCGAGCCACGTGGCACTTCTCGAGTGCTCCAGTGGCGAAGGAAGTCTCGGAGGTAGCCGAAGATGGTGAGGATGCCGTAGCCCATGTAGGTGAGCACGGCCACCAGTAGAGGAGTCTCCTCAAATGATTCTGCAAAGGGTCTTGTTACAGGCTCGAGTTGTGTGTGACATTTCGGTTTAGGGGACAATAAGTCAAATAGTTTGTTATTCACTTGAAGTCACAACTACAATTCATTTAAAAAGTGGTAAAACCAAAGACCTTTTCCCCCCAACATATTTAAGGCCAAGGCACAGATTTCAAGGTGATACTATTAACTAAGTTATACCACTTAATGCAGTTTGTAAAAACATCAGGTGGTGCGGTCTCCTCTATAAAAAGGTAATGATTTAGCCAGGCCTAGAGGCAGTTACTCTTAAGTCTGCTTCATAGGCAGCCCAATGAAGCAAGATAGAAAGCATAGCAGCCGAATCCAGTGTAAGTGGGACACACTAGACGACAGCAGGGCAGCAGATTTGAACAAATGTTTTTTGGAAAGAGTTAGAAACCCAATAAAGGCTACAAAAAGGGCGTTAATTCATGGAGACCAAGACCAAACATGCCCAGGCCCCCATGACCAGTGGGCAGTAAAATAGCCACAATCCTGGGTTCTAATTCATTTAGTTTTTATGAATAGCAATATTGACCTTGGATACGGGCCCATATAAATGTGGTCACACATTGGAGGAGCTCCACAAAAACTAAAATACGAGCATCATTTCGAGTAGACTGTGGACTGCTACTACAAAACAAACATTAAACAATGAAGGCGTTTACCGTGACAAGCTCTGCCCTGCAGCTTAGAACCATACCTCAAGTGACCAGTCATGCTTCTCCAAGAAATACTCTGAGCCAGGAAACGGGAGAGCGCTGCACTGTGTGTGTGGTGTAAAACCAGTCAAACAGGTCCCTTTCTCAAAGGTTATAAAGTGCATTGAAAGACCAGAAGCCATCGTATGTTAACTGTCAAACAGTGAGCACAAAAACACATTCAAATCCAAATACACCGTTTAAAGAGACTGTTGCATACTGATGCCAACCACAGCAGCTAAACACAGTTTGACATTTTTAACTTGTGGACAAAAAGGGACTGCTGAAAAGTAGACTTGTACCATCTGTTTATGGCAGGACAGCACAGCAACTGTCCCCAGAAGAGCAGCCAAACAAACTCTGTGGAAATCTCGTTTGCATGCTTGCTCGCAGACTCAAAAGATGATGATGTATTACATTGGGTAGACAATAAGCTAAGCTTGCATGTGGTGTGTTTCACATTAGGCCTAAACAGGTATGTAAGTAAGTCCTTTCTCCACTACTTGCTATTCAGTTCAGCTCAAAATTAGTGAGTGATTATTGATATCTCCATTCTAGCTGAAAGTGGCTTTTGATAAATGAGCTCCACTGAGATCATTTATTCCAACCTGCTCATAATAAACCTGCTTCCAAAACACGTTCAATATATTCTTTACATGGGGATTATGGCTAGTTCAATAAAGAAAAATAATTTTCAGATACAGACCCGGAGACATTTATCACTGGTCTGTGATTGAGACTCAGGCATACTGTAAAGTGGCTTAGTATGTGCACCGTACAAATGAAAAGACAGAGGCCAGTCAGTTTCAAAGAATGATTTAGCAAAAACTGCAGGTACACTGACATCACAGGAAAAAAAATATCAAACCACTGGCTGTGCTCCAAAACAAATCAAACAAACACCGACATCAGGATGATATGACCTGCAGCTCTGCCTCACTTCAGGCAGGAGGAGACATTTATGCACGAGGATGCAATTGGTTTGACAGGCAATGCTTCTGGAGCCAATTGTGTAAATCCACTATTTGTTAAGATCACAGCCCTGCAGCTTTATGTTGTTGCAAGCCTGGGATTTTAGTTTGATTCCTTGACTGAGTGAGAAATCTTCTGTGCTTTTAAACAACGAAAACAGAACAAAGGCATGTGTGTACCACACACACACCACACACACACACACACACACACACACACACACACACACACACAGTGTTGTCTGTGCTTTTCTTTCTATCCTAGGAGGGACCACACCCTTATAGCCTGAATACATTCTCTCCCCCTAAGTTGTCATATGGGAGCAGGCTTTGCTCTGACTGCCCCCCCTCTCCCAGGAGACAGCTATCTAGTAATAACAACATAACACCGTCCTGGCTCTTCACACTGGTGTCAGTGTAAAGAGAGACCAATCTTACTTCGCACACACGTGTAGTGTTACCCAAAAAAAGACAACTACAATCCCTCCCCCATGGTCAGTGGCATGTAACGTTGCCACTAGACTGAAGTTTAAAACGCAACACAAGTGCAGCTTTCATAGCATAGGCTTTACTAACGTTACCGGTTACAAGCTACATTTTGATTAAAACCACAATTGTACATAAATATAAAAGTAGTACTTCGAATGCCTTGCTGCTAGTGTTTAAAAAATAGTTCAATGTATTTCCGGGTAGCTAGCTTGAAATTTGCCGCACTGGGACATACTGCAAGGCTAGGACATAATGCTGGCAAAGGCCGTTATTTAGCTAAACTAACGTCATACAACCAAAGTAGCTAGCTAATGTAATACTGTATACATGTAGGTGACTTCGGCGGCGAGCTCTCACTTCAGCCAACAAAAAAAAATACCCAAAACAAGAATTTATAGCCGCAAATTATACACGGGAAAAGAAATTAACAACACATGAGCTCATTATTTGTTTAATTTAAACTAGTCTAGCTAGTACATTCAACACCGAACACTTAACGCTGTGTTTATGGTCCTCCACTATCGAGCAGTTGACGGTTGGGCCTTACCTTCTCCCTGGGGCGACGATACTTCGTGCTGTTGAAACAGCCGTGACCTTCACGCAGCCATTTTACTCGATTTTTTACCGTTTGAGTCCGGTGAGGAGTCTCCGTTTAGCAGCTTGTTCGAGGAGCTTTCTGTCATTTTTGCGGCCGAGCGCGACTGTAAGTTCACGATGTGGAGTCACCCAACTATGTATGGGAAGTCATGTATGAGCTAGAGGAGACAAGACGGTTTAAACGCCACTCTGCCAGTGTGGCCGCCCGAGCCCTCAGAAATCCACGCCCCTAAGCGGTGTCATTGGCCAATACGTTTACCTGTACAAAGATCGTCATATCAAACAATTCACAACTCCAACCAGGAATGTAGATAAACATTAAAGACCCTGGCTCATGTAGTTGTTTTTTTTTTTAATGCTATATTTCCCAAACTCAGATAGACTACGTTTGAAACCAAGTATTAATTAACAGACTAATTCTCCATCAGTTTATTGAGTTATGGATCAACTGGTCAAAGGTGTCTATAGGCCTGCTCATCATGTTTGTGGCGCGTAATGTTGAACAGTGGGAGAGCCTGACCTATTCGTCCCTCTTCGCTTGTGTCACCCGTTCTCCACGTGGGACGTCTAAAGCCCAGCCCATGGAAATGTCTTCCGTTATAATCTTTGCTTTAATTAGTCAACTGTTAAAAACCCTTTCCAGTGACGCAATTTCTCACCTGGGTTGGGAAGAGCAAAACAAGGATCATGCTATCTCCAGGGTGGTTCCCACAGGAAAAAGGGAATGGAAAAATGACAAAGCTACACTTCACCCATGGAGTATCTAGATGGCTAAGTTCACTTTGCAATTAAGGAAAGACTCTCACCTCTTTGCCCCAAAAGGTTTCGTTTTGGACTGAAAGGAAATTTGAACTCTCCATAACATAAAACAAACATAACAGTCACTGAGAACTATTGCCCTGTTGTAAAAAAAAACAAAACAACTTTAATCTGAACCCCCTAGGGTGTCAACAACTTCCTCCATAAGGGCGTAAAGAATCATACACACACATATGATGAATGTATGTGTTTCCTTTTACTGTACAGGGCAAAATGGCTAGATTTCTCGTAAGGAGAAAGGAGAATGAGTTCTGGTGTGGAGAGAATGCAAAAACAACGGGAGTGTTTTCTGGAGTTAGGGCCGGATGTTGCAGGATGATGGCGGACCTCCAGGTTTCTCCTGTTCTTTCTCCTGTTTGGTAAAAACGTGTGTTGTGAAACGAGTCTGTCAGTACGCTCCCTGCTGCTGGCCTGGTTTCGATAAGGTGTGTTGGTTTGTGTAACACTCCATGTGTAAGACCCCTTCCTTCCCGCTAGTTCTTTAAAATCTCTTCTGTTCAGTAAAAGAGTTTTTTTACAATAAAAACCACAGACATCACGAGCCTACTGTACATTCAGGACATAAGATGAGAGTGACCTGATAAGATGAAATAGCAGTGCATTTCATATTGCATGTTTTATAGTATACAGAGATATGCTCTTTTCATCAATCTTATTTATTGTGTATGTTTTATGCAAAGCACTTGGAGATTTTATGTGTGGAAGTGCTCTATAAATACATTTGACTCTACTTTTTTATAGGTAACATCAACTCCAGTTGATTAAACCTACTTTCAAACCTCCTAGGTGGCACTGTTTGGGTCACACAAAGGCCCTGCAGACCTGCAATCAGAGGTCTGCTGGTGCCGGGGTTATAGTTCAGTGTCAGGTGGCATTGATGTGCATCTTAGGGTTCCAAGGGTTGTGACATCATGATTAAGACACTGCTGATAGCATACTGAGGATCTGATCTTCTAATCAATGTCCAAGTCTTTCCCTTGTTTCACACTCAGGTTGTAACCTTGAGTGTGGAATAATTAAAACATTATGTACTGTCCAACTCTTGCCAATGAGCCCAAAGCAGTTAAGATCAGAGCCATTCCGAACCCGGATAAAGGTGATGGATCCAGCTTTATAGAATCAGAGGGCAGGGTTAAAAGGAATGAGGATCTGCTCTCGTTGATACAGGCAGCGCGAGGAGCTTTAACAGTGATTGGGAGTCATTTGATGAGACTGGGGAAATCACCTAAAAATGATATAGCAACTGCATTGGTTCGTGATGCGGTGTCTAAAAGCAGCTGGCGATACTTGGTTTGTTGTGTCTCGACCGAGCCACTATATGCAGTATAATCCAACCTCACAAGAGCAACTTGGACTCAACCGGCGAAAGACGTTTAAAAGGCTTGGTGAGTTCCGATGGAGTGACAGAATTGATTGATCTCTCTGATGTATTTGGATAAATCATTACCCTCGTTTACAAGTGCTACAGATTACATTCTCAAGGAGGGTCAAAGTGGCAACTTGCCCCAGTCCCAGACACCCCAACTGCCAAGGGTCCAGGTTATTTGACAAAATGTGTAGTTGATTTGGAAGAGCACAATTACCATAAGTCTAAATGCATATTCCTAGTAGGTCCTTGAGTCCAAAGTCTGATTTAGTAAAATGAAGGCACCCTGATTTTTTGCTATGATCGTATATCCTTGGTGTGCAATTATTACCCAATTGTACTGCCTTGCAAGCAAGCTGGTTATAAACCAATTGCCCAGGTTGCAGCAATCATAGTATCACTGCAAAATTATCTCTACCAATCAGTGCTGCTGTATAAACTCCACCTTCTAGATATCCTCAGCTCGCTTATGGTGTTTTCTTTCACCTACATGTTATCTACTCGCCTTTTTTGGTTTTCCTTAAAATAAAACAAAAAGTTCCCTGGAACCTGGAACAGGTACTTTTTGTACCTCGTCGAAGGTTCCAAGCGAGGCCTAGGCGATACCAAAGGCGATGTAAACAACCCGCAGACTGCGATAGAGGTTTGGAGTAGAAACGTCCATAAATCAGGAGGGACGGGGCCCGGGGTCGTAGTCAAGCCCGAGGCCAGTGAGTCGAGCAGGAGGTAGGCCGAAAGTGTGCATCGAGAGAGGGTAGGGAGGGCAGGATTCGAGCAGGTAACATAGGGGTACCAGAGGGAAAAAAAAAAAAATTAAAAAAAAAAGAAAAAAAAAGAAAAAAAAAAAAAAAAAAAAAAAAAAAAAAAAAAAAAAAAAAAAAAAAAAAAAAAAAAAAAAAACAAAAAAAAAAAAAAAAAAAAAAAAAAAAAAAAAAAAAAAAAAAAAAAAAAAAAAAAAAAAAACAAAAAAAAAAAAAAACAAAAAAAAAAAAAAGAAAAAAAAAAAAAAAAAAAAAAAAAATAAAAAAAAAAAAAAAAAAAAAAAAAAAAAAAAAAAAAAAAAAAGAAAAAAAAAAAAAAAAAAAAAAAAAAGAAAAAAAAAAAAAAAAAAAAAAAAAAAAAAAAAAAAAAAAAAAAAAAAAAAAAAAAAAAAAGAAAAAAAAGAAAACAAAAAAAAAAAAAAAAAAAAAAAAAAAAAAAAAAAAAAAAAAAAAAAAAAAAAAAAAAAAAAAAAAAAAAAAAAAAAAAAAAAACAAATAAACAAAAAAAAAAAAAAAAAAAAAAAAAAAAAAAAAAAAACGCCACACCACTAGACCCCAATGAGGTATAGTAAAGTTATAAGTCTTAGAGTACTAGTTATGAACTTAATTACCAAACAAAAAAAAACAGGTTACCAGGGGGGGTCATTGCCCCAATACTTTTGTTATGGAAAAAGAAAAACCAAAATAGACGGATGGAGAAGTGCTGCGAAAAAGGTTGGGGGCGAGGTCAAAGAGTCAAGTAAGAAAGTAAAAAAAGCCCAAAAAGTAGAAGGTCCTACCAGGTAACCTGACACTCTTTTTTTTTCATTAATGGTTACTATTTTTAAAACCAGAAGTATAATCAGAATTTTTATTAAAGTACTATCCAAGTCAAATGTGCATACCACAGTTATTTTTGTACATTTTTCTTAGTAACAAAAAATATGGGGATTATGCGACCGGACAAGTCCCGTTTGCAGGCATAAGGACCAAGAGTCATGTGTTACCACGCCCCGACCCGCGACGAACACAGTTTCAGCCCCCCCGCGACCACGACACAGATTGTAGGACAAACAAGGGGTGGAGGAGGAGAGAGGTAGGTAGAGGAGAGAGTAAGGGCGAGGGAGGAGAAGGTAGGAAGACCGGAGAGGTTATAGAAGGGATGAGAGAGGTAAGAGGGGTAGGGTTAGAGCAGAGAGGGGTTGGAGAGAGGGAAGAGTAAGGATAGTTTATGGGTTATGGGGCACGAGGTGAGAAGGTAATCGATCTACTTGTTACTTTTTATCTAAATAAGTTAACAGTTATTTTTTCAAAGTAGTAACTGTGCAACATAATGGTCGTTTTCCCAGGCGGTTTGTTTGTATGTAATGCGTTAATGGGACGCGTGTTTCCACAATTATGTCCCAAAACAAGTTTATCCTCTGAAAGAAAGAAATGAAAATGGCCACAAATTGCAGCGCGTTTAAGCAGAGCAGTAGTTAGCAGATTGTATGATAGCAAGCAGTCCAGTATAGTTCATTGTTTCTCAACACAAAAAAAAGTTTAGTACACTGTTAAAGTTCCTGTGTGCAGGCCTAATAGCAAATGTCTTGCCCAAGGGGGGCGGCACCCACCACCCGAGCCCCCCCCCGACCCCCCCGCGCGTCTTTTATCATGCACCATGCTGCACATTGACTGGGACCCTGGCTCTGGAATGGAACCCTGTTATGAACACTTTTATTGACAATCATGGCTTACAGCGTACTGGAAAGCAACTATTCACATTGCTTTTCTTAACATTGGTTGCCATGCCTCTACAATTATTAGCAAATCGGCCATCTAGCTTAGTGTAAAATGCACCAACATACCCTTACCCATTGGGAGAAAAAAAAATAAAGAAAACAAAAAATATAAAGAAAAGGACAAAAAAAAAAACATAAAACTTAAAAATCAGATAAACACACATCGCCTAAATACCTGGTCTCACATCATGTAACTGTTTGTTCTTACAGCCAATATTCAAATGGACAGAGATTTGCCATTCACTGAAGATGCATTCCCGCAGTCTCTGTTGCAATTTCCCTGTTTGATTGTCATCTAATGAACATAAGGGCATCAATCTCTCCCCTTTTCCCCCGGCCACAGCCTTTAAGACCCAATGCTGCCAGAGAGATGAATGAAGGTCTAGGCAAGCAGCCATTTTTCACAACTTCAGTGGTTTATTTTTTGTCTTGAAATCTGTGGCGGGGATAAAACAAATTGATGTGAAATCACCTAGTAGTACAAAGGTAACCTTATAAACGAGGCAGCCTTATAAACGAGCGTGGCTAGTCTCGGAATTACGCTCAGGGCCGACAAAAAAGAACAAGTCGCAAGTCATCTCCCAATCAATAGCACATGCTGGTGCTGGGACTGTCCTTTATGCAATCAACAGTTTCTAACAACCATGAAAGACTCGTGCAATATGGGCTTCTTTGATATTTGCAAGTGGTGAGTTGTGATGGAAAAACATCGTGAGACACGCCATGTGGTTGCAATGTGAAACTATGTACTCAATGTGGAGTGTGTCAATTTGACAGGGTAGTGTTTGGCCCCATGGTACCATACCAGCCGTTACAGTAGCCCTTACCAGAAATTAATCTTCTCTTCTTTTTACCCTCATTGTTGTCCTCGGGGCAAAATGACTATTTTTCTCATCAGTGCTTTTTTCTTAAATTACCTACAAAACATGATGATTACACACAACCCTCTTGGCAAGTACAAATCTCTATTTGCATTCTTTGAAGTAGTCTATTCAATTTTATAAGAGTGTTAAAAAAGATTGAAGTTTGAAGTGGTTTGCAATAGTTAAAAATGGGACAGATCCAGTCTGTGACGTATCCATCAACACCATTCCTTAATTTAGTTGAAAAATAATTCCTAAGTTCGCTTTTTCTAGCCTCAAAAACATTAGGTTTATAATTTCCATAAATGAGGTTTTTGTTTTTAACATAAATTCCAAAAAAAAATAAACTGTAAAACTAAAGGCTAATGAGTTATGTTAGTTTGAGTGTTGAAAACGTCAAAAAAAGGGACACACTGGGACAAAAAAAAAATGGGAGGAAAGGAACAATGAAAATAGGACAAAAAATGGAACAAAAAGTTTAAAGACATTGAATCAAAAGCCTCAAGAAAAGGTGATTGTCAATGTGAAGGGAAGACAACACGAGGGTTAAAGTAAATACCAGCTGACGGAGCATTACTGCCCACCTATCGACACCCTACAATATATACAGCTCTGGAAAAAATTAAGATGAGACCACTGCATTATATCCGTTTTCGGTTTTATAGTTATGGGCATGTTTTTGTGACATAAAAACATGTTTGTTTTATTCTACAAATGTTTTTTGACAACATTTTCTAAATTCCAAATAAAAAAGGGAGTGTCAGATTATTTATTTTTTGAAAGAAAATGACAAATCGTCAACAATAACCCAAAAAAGATTGTTTTCAGACCTCAAAAATGATTAGAAAACAAGAGTTAACTTCATTCTTGAACACAATACGAATATTCAATAGGAAGAGTTGGCAGAAATAATACTTGGTGGAATAACCTTGATTTTTAATTAAGCTTCATGCGGTTTGGCGTGCTCTCCACCAGTCAAGACACATTGTGTGCGGTTGATGATTACGGCACACCTGAGCACCACAAAATCAAGACAGATCATCAAGCTTAATTGGAGGACTCGTGCCATCCATCAGTCTCTTGATTCAAATTTCCAAGAGTATTCAATGGGGTTCAGGTCTGGAGATTGGGCTGGCCGTGACAGGGTCTTGATCTGAGTGCGAGCCCCATCACACCTTGGTTGCCTGGCTGTGTGGAATGGAGCGAGTTCCTGGGAAAAACCAATCATCAGAGTGGGGGGAACATTGTCAGAGACAGAGGGAATCAGGTTTTCTTCAGGTAAACCGTCTACAATGCTTGATTCATTCGTCCTTCACAACGAACAAATCTGCCAATTCCAGCCTTACTGAAGCACCCAGATCATTAATGATTAAATAATTACTGATCCTCCACCAAATTAAAAGTGGGGGCCCGGGACACTGATGGCTTGTAGGCCCTCTCCAGGTCTCCGCAGAACACTTAGACGGAACAGGTGTTGGGCAAAGCTGAAAATTTGACTATCAGAGAAGAGGACCCATACTCCAGTCGCAAGGGTCCAATCCTTTGGTCTTTGCAAAACTTTTAGCCTGTTGTCTTTGCTTCCTCATTGGATGAAGAGGCTTTTTCAGGGCTTGACGGACTTCAGCCTGCTCAGGAGCCTGTTTATGACACGTCCTTGCTGTGGCACTTCAGGCCAGTTGCTGTTTGCCATTCTTTTTTGTAAATACCTTGATGTCACGTATACGGTTTTTGAGTGACATGGTCGAATGAGTTGAGCGGTCATCCGGTCAAGTGGACAATATCAGTTTCTGCCCTCTTCCAAGTCTGTAGCTGTTGTCCCCAAGGTCTGTGCTTGACCTTGTTCTGAATGAACTGACTTGTCTTGACATGTTAAGCCGAGGGAAGCCAAACCGACGCTCACTGTACCCTTCTGCCAGCTAAAGCCAGAATGAACCATTCTTTTCCATCACTCAAAACTTCTTTTTAAGCTCTTTTGGCGGTCATTTGCTTCCCTTTTTTGTGTAAGTGACTATGTGTGGCGTACTAGTAGCATCTGCCTTTTTTCCATCTCAGCAGGCCTATTGAAAGAGGAAGGATGGTGATGGGACCAACAGCAGTGGCTTTTATAATTTTCCTCGCCCTAAAATAAGATTTGGCGCAGGTGATCACTATCAGCCCACCCTTATTAAGTAGAATGAGGTGTGCCTGTGCTGGAATTTAACAGCCACTGGAGTGGAATGGCTGCACATACATGTAGAGAACACATGCTTTAAATTCCTAAGACAAATAAAGGAGGGTCTCTTAATTTTTTCAGAGCTGCTATATGACATATGGGCCTGGTTTTTTCTCAGTTATCCAACTAGCAATATAGTTTTTCTTATTGCAAAAAAAAAAACATTGCTATAAAATGTAGCACATATGTATGTTTAGTGTGCGACTTGCTTTCAATCCTTGTCATTAAAAAAAAACAAATACGCAGGAGCTCTAGCTAGCTTCTGCCCATAAACAAAGATGGAAACCATTGAGGTAAATAGTGTCCAGGCGTTCCACACCAATGTTTTTACGTTTGTTTTTTTTTTTTTGTGCCACTAGTGAGCCAATCGGGGGACTTGGATTGCACTGATTTAGGGCCTCCACTTGGGTCGCTGTGTGAGCAAACTCCAAATAGCAAGTTGTAAGTACAGGAAAGTGGTGAAACGATTGAAACACTTTCCTTGCTCGTCGTAATAATCCCAACGTTAGCAACACACAAGTTTCCAATTGCAAGACCACAGCGGGTCTGTAGGCCCCGCCATTGCCCTCAGCATGAAGACATTGGCCTAACCGGCGTCGAATCACTTCGATGTCACCGGCCCAAATCCCCAGAGCAGTCTGGCATCTCCCACCATGGACTTGGGCGGGCCCCTGACGCCTGGGTGATAGCGACGGTAGGCTGTTTTTGACTAATAACCATAAAGATTGTTAGTCGAGCCCGTCTTGTCTTCCCAATGCAACATAGATCACCCACAATTCGGAAGCGGCTGACGAATGAGGAAGGCTTCCTGCTTTTTCTTTTTTTTTTTTTTTACTCTCCAGGGATTCAGCGGCTAAGGCCAGACATGCCCGACAGACAGATTGACAGGCAGACCATTTTCCAGGAGCAGTAGACTCTGCTCGACTTACCAGGCTGCGGAAATGAAGTGTGAAATCCAGCCCACATATTCACAGATGAGGACGAACTAATGATACAGCAGGTTGAGGTGACATGACAGAGAGACAGGTCTTTGCCCCAGTGTGTGGTGCCTGAATATCGGCTAAAGTCAGTTGACAGATTCATTTCCAGACTTGGCTTGTACGTGTCTTCCCAATCAATGTTCCCAAATCCCGAAGTTCGTTGGTGCTGTGACGGTGCCATATCGAGATCCAATATGGATAGACATGTTTGAAAATGAATCCTGAACATCTAGCAAATCTTTCTGATGTGTTTACCATAAAAGTGGATGCAAACAATTCTTAGCCAGAACATAATGTCACTGTGGATAGAGTTAGCCCATATACATTATTTTTGACTACAATAATGTTTTGTTTATACAAGAATCAGCATTAATTAACCTCGTGTTGTCTTCCCGTCAAAATTGAAAATCAACACTTTTGGTGAGGAAACCTTTTTATCCATTGAGACATTACTTTTTCTTAGTTTTTACCATTTTTAAATTTTCATTCCTAATTTTTTGCTCCCATGTGGGGTGTCACGTTTTTGACGTTGTCAACACTACGTAACATGACTCATTAACTTTGTTTTATTATTTTAGAATTTATGGTAAAAAAAACTAATTTATAGGAAAAATAAAGAAAATAAAACCTAATGTTTTTTTTGAGATTAGAAAAGCAGAAAGAGAAATTAGGAATTATTAGTCCATAATTAAAGGAATGCTATAGGTCAATGCGCATTCATCAAGACTGGGAAAATGTCCATTTTTATCTCAACACTATTTCTCAAAACCCTTCAATTTTTTTCAAACTATAAAATTGAATAAGACACCCAAAATTCATTGAAAGTAGAGATTTGTATCTTGCCAAAGAGGTTGTGTGGAATCCACATGTTCTTTTGCGGGAATTAAAAAGAACATTGCATATAGGAAAACGGGTCAATTTGATTCCGTAGGACAACATTGAGGGGTTGATGAATTTTTGATTGGGCCGAGAAAACAAAGTGGAGATATAACGTTGATGGTTACGTGTTCTAGCTGACGTAGAGCAACATTAGCCCCCATTTATTTTTCAATGGCTATTTTTTTGAGCTGCCTGAACGACTATTTCCCTCTCCTTTTGCTTTGCCTTGAAAAAACAATGTCTGCCCTCTTTAGACTGCCACATGCCATCTCTAGGTTAAATGCTATAATTCAATTCAGTTGTATTTCATAGTGTCAGATCCAGCAGGTGTTCTCTCAGCGACACTTTACAGAGAGTATAGGCTTGGCTGCGTCATACTGACAACGACCACTTTCTGCCTCCTGTTATTTGTTTTACTTTTGATGTCTGATATTTGAAGTGCACCCAAACCCCAGTTGTAGGGGGCGTGTATCAGAGGTCTTGCCATGCCTGCCGCAAAAGGGTTCAGGAGAGAATACGACCATAACAAGAAAAAGAAATGAGCACGCGTTTTTAAAAACACATAACAGTGAGCTTTTAAAATGCCCCTATAGATGAGGGGGAGGTTTGCCAGTCGCGGTGATGATTATATGTGGGTTCCACCAATACAAGAACGACCTCGTTTCCACATTTCATGTGGTCATGTGATCCATTGTTGCTATAATAAAAAAAAAAGGTCACGCCCCTACATTGTTGTTAAAAGGAAAAAAAAGGCCACACCCAAGTTAATGATGTCACAAGAGAACTTACCACTGCGTTCTATGGGAATTGGCAAAAGATTCAGTCCTGTGCGCGCAAATCACAGGTTGGGAGAACGGGGCTGCGAATTTTGCTAAGTTTCGCAGATGGAGACGTCGTTGTGGAAGACTGACGTTTGATGTAGGGCGACTTTGGTTGCGCCGGAAAATATTTTCAACGACAATAAAGTGTTTATGTGCGACAAACGTCTTCCTGCCAAGAGAAACATTACACAGACGTGGTTTCAAATTTGATTCATACAATTGCGACCCATGCTATAGAATTAAAACAAACACGCTTTATTGTGTCCTTTCTGTTCCTTGTCATGCAGAAACACAAACCACACCCCTGTCTGTTTGTATGAACACCTGTTGCTCTAGGCCCTCACGCCCACAGTTGGGCGGCAGTCATGCCAACAAGTTGATACGCCAAATGCCCAACAGAAGAAGGAAGAAGATGCATCCTGACCATGCTAAACGCTGGCGAGTCGGGAAAAAAAAAACGACATAGTTAGTCCTTGATCTGCCCAGGAGACCAACGTGGAGTTAGAGTTGGAGAGCTTTCTGGAGATGGAGAGGGCTCAAGCTCAGAAGCTGAAGGACAAACTGAGCAAGATGGAGGAAGCTCTCAGAGAACAAGAGGAGGCGGCAAAGGAGATTCTGGAAAGATCTCAGACTTCCCATAGAGCCCAGCTGGAGATG